>NC_062523.1:28993817-29343817 GCF_022655615.1 Tachysurus fulvidraco
AAAGCTTTAGAGTAACTTTAGCTCCTCCACATGAGGAGCAGATTGAGGCTTGTAAACATGAATCACTTTGAACTTGTTAACTAGTACCGATTAATCGGATCCTGTACGCGTGTCCGAGCTGCTTATTATAACGATCGATGTAAAATTTCCTCAAGTTCACTTTTTAGAATGAAAAAAATAATGTTGTAGGCCCAGCTTTTCAGCTAATGTGTGGTTGAAACCATGGCCAGTGCACGCATAATACAGTATCTGTAGTTTCTATACGTCAGATATTTCTATTTCCTCAAAGAATAGTAGAAGTAATAGTAGAAATCCAGCTGATGAGTCTCACTGTGTTTTTCCCCATTTAAATCCATAGTGAGAAGCAAAATTAGCTATTTTATTTTATTTTAACAACTTTTGCTTCTAGGGAGGCACAGTGGCTTAGTGGTTAGCACGTTCGCCTCACACCTACAGGGTAGGGGGTTCGATTCCCGCCTCCGCCTTGTGTGTGTGGAGTTTGCATGTTCTCCCCGTGCCTCGGGGGTTTCCTCCAGGTACTCCGGTTTCCTCCCCCGGTCCAAAGACATGCATGGTAGGTTGATTGTCATCTCTGGGAAATTGTCCGTAGTGTGTGAGTGTGTGAGTGAATGAGAGTGTGTGTGTGTCCTGTGATGGGTTGGCACTCCGTCCAGGGTGTATCCTGCCTCGATGCCCGATGACGCCTGAGATAGGCACAGGCTCCCCGTGACCCGAGAAGTTCGGATAAACGGTGGAGAATGAATGAATGAATAAACTTTTGCTTCTGGTTGAACAAACGTCAGCTGAGAAGATACCTTTGATTCTATGGTACGGTTGTTGTATAAAACATGTAGCATATTCCAAGTCCGTTTCTTCTTGCTGATATAGGACCTCCTGTACCGATCTTTGATCTGAAAAAGCGAATAACAAATAAAACAGGCTTCAAGGTACATAAGTCGAAATATCACTGATGTGTGTTTTAAAGATTTATTCAAGTAAATGAGTTTAATGAGTGCTTTAAAAACTCATGCTTATACTGTGCATGCCAAGTCCTACTGAACTACATCATGGAAAAGTAAAGTTTGGTGGATTTATTTCTGAGAGTGTGCAGCTAGGATTGCTGCTATCTACAACATGTATAACAAAGACTTATAATCTTGAAGCCGAATGAAGGTACGAATGAATACTTCATCTGTTGCTATCTCATCATCCTGACACCGAACACCTTAACCATAGCAAAGCTATAAAATTTGTTCCTTCTTCTCAGCATGGGGTGAAATTGCTTCCCATTTCAAACAATAGCATGACAGAAGTCGGGAATATTTATAACGTGCTCGTCTTGCAGACAGAGTACCGCGAGTAAGTAACACAGAGCAGCTGGTGAGTCATTTGAAGCATGTCAGAAAAGGATTTACACTTGGCCTTATGTTGTGGGGGAGGCCTGAAGAACCAACGTGAACCCTGGATTCCAGCCATTCCACTTGGATTTGGAACTTCGTCAGAACTTTTCTCTGATCTCCACTGATTAGGCTAGGAGAGATCTGCTGTCGCCATGCAACCATGGATTGATTTTTATGCGATGACCTGGAAAATAAGTTCTTTAAGCATTACTCCCAAATTCAAAGGGTTTTCAACTGAAAGTTTTTTTATTTTATTCTATCTATCTATCTATCTATCTATCTATCTATCTATCTATCTATCTATCTATCTATCTATCTATCTATCTATCTATCTATCTATCTATCTATCTATCTATCTGCCTTTATTTATTTATTTATTTATTTATTTATTTAATGGCTGATATTATCCTTTCCTGATAATCTTGGATTTAGGTCTTCTGTATCGTTAAAGTTAAAACAATTTAAATAAAGGAAAAAACTGTAGTGCTGCTATTAGTATTTAATTTTTGTATTTAATAGTTTTGCTGTTAGCTTTGATACAGTTAATTAGACGCAGTAAAACGTATCGGGTTTTGTGGTTATCGTAGTCTGATACGTAAAGGAGTTAACGTGACCTATAACAGGACAGTATGAAAATAATCAATGTTAAGATGGTGTGAAGAGTTTTCCAAGATTAGCACATCTCAAAGTGCTTTGTTCCTCAAACCACAGCCAGTGATGTCAATTTTTATTAATTAGAGATTGTAGCTTTTTAGCTGTTTATAACTCACGTATTTCAGCAGCTATAAAACAAAAACCTTCCCACATTAGCAAACATATATATGTAAAAAATCTTTTAAATCTCTACTACAAATCCATATGTTTGGAAACATAAAAATGCTAAATAAACTTTGTTGTTGTTGTTTTTTTTAAATATGTTTATGTCCTCGTGTAAGTCCTTGTGTTAATTGCTGCTATAGGAAAGAGAACAATGCGTTAATAAAGCGAGAACTTCTGCCAAAGCTACTGTTAGAAAAGTATCTTCTGACCGATCGGGTTTTATAAACGAGCTGCAAATGAGTTCTGTCGACAAAGCAAATCGTTTCATTCTGGAAGTCTGAGCAACTTTAATTAAAGAAGATGGTATTTTCTGCCTGCATCTCTACAGCACAATCTGGAATTTATAACTATGACATTATTAAGGTTTTCCTCAAATGCTCTATAATTCATGTTGTCATGATAAGCATGTGGCAAATGAGAGACGTGGGAATGGACCTGACATGAATATCTCAGTTTACACACCAGCTGAACCTGTTTGGGATTTGAAGCTGCATCACATGTCAAGAACATGTAATACTTTAAAATGTGAGACATCAGAGTTCTCATCCGTATAGAATGTGAGGCAGAACGTAAATGGAATCTGACACCACTTACAAAATGATATGCTTAAGCTATGGGTGTGATACAGTATGTATGTAAATATACACCATCATTACCTTTATATATAAAGTGTGTTATTGCTTGGCAAATGTCACAAAGTATGTGCTTTGCTTAGCTTGAACTACTACTGTAGATGACAATATAAGCAGTTTTATCAGAACCATCAGAACAATTCCACTTATATAAAGTGGTCATAAAACTGCTGCATACAGCACAGGTGGAGAAAGAAAACTGTATCTTCCCGGTTTGTTCACGACTGTGTATTTGCTACTGTAAGTGTATAAAGTGTGCCATTTTGTGGCAAGTAAAGTGAACTGCACCCTAATAGTAGTGTATTACTTTGGGCCTTTTTACACCTGGTCACTTCATGTGTTTTCTCTGATCCGAAAGCTATCTGATTTGTTAAAACTGTTCCATTTACATTAGGCCACATAAACGCGTCTCGGCGAATCGGATATCGATCCGATCTTTCTACTCCCGCCCAATATGCAGATATATTTTACCTCATTTCAGGGGTAATTGAAATGGAATACGCTTTGGTGTATGCGGTTGCTACAAAAAACATCAATTACTGTTTGCTGCATTTTCGCTGGCGGCAGCAGTGCGTTTTAAAACCAAACGAGACGCCTGGGTGAAAGATCGGAGCAGCACTGGTGGGAAAACATTTGTTTCTGGCGCGATGCACGACTCGCGAGTAACCTGCGAGTGACGTACTTCTGTTTGGGAGGAGTATAGCGCTGACGTATGTGGCTTGAACAACCACATTCATTTACACCTGTCCAGTTTCATCTGAAATGCGTCTCAGACCACCTCCTGAAGGGGTTTGAACGTTCGGATTTATATCCGTCTCGAAACCGTTTCAGGGGGGCATTTAGACCTGGTCTTTTTACGATCGGATAGCTATCTGATCACAGAAAATGCAGGAAGTGACCAGGTGTAAAAACCTCCTTTAATGCAGAACCTTTTTAAACACTAAAAGCTGCTGTAGGATGCTGCACAAAAAATATTAGACTTGTAGGACAAGGTGTTTCTCAGGGATCTGCATTTACCTTAAAGTTGGAGTCCATTCGTGAGTTCAGATCAAGAATATGTTTAGGTAATAATGTGGGAAGAAGAGTTGTAGTAAACTGAGATCAATCATCAAGTGCTAAGCAGACTAACTATGGAAACTAAGACAGATTCTGCAAAACAGCCTAAATAAGGGGAAGAAGATATTCAAGAACCAAAGAGGGATGATTAGTGACCCTTGAGGGACACCTTGTGTATCAGTGTAAGTACAGAATTTTTGTTTAACATAAAAACAAATTAAATTTTGTTTAGCACATTTTTTTTTGATCTACTGATACAGTATGAAAGAGGTCCTCAAGGTGTCCCTCAAGGATCAATAATCAGCCCACTTCGGGTTCTTAAATATCTGCTTCTCCTTAGTTAGGCTGTTATAGAGTGGTATCTATCTAAAAGATAAAATACAAAATCAAGCTAGAAATACTACAAAAGGAAAAGAAGTAAAGTAGAATATCACGGACTAATAAGTCAAATGCGGTTAAAATGTCCATGGCAACGACATCACAAGAGCTGTCTTAGTATGATGCAGAGGACAGATAAAGGTTCAAAGAGATTGTTTTCCTGTTTTGTAGTGTAGACACGACCACTTTTTCTAGCAGGAATGGAACGTAATGTAATGAAGTAATGTCATTTGCTGATGTTAAAAACAGGAAACTAGACCATAAGAGTTCAAGATCCACAGAGCTGAGAACTGAGAAACATCTCCAAAATTACCCAAACCTGATCATCCGTGGCTCAGATGCTCTAAGAGACCACTCTTTATTGCTCAAAACAGCCACATCTATAATGAGATAAAAAAAATAATAGAAAAAAACAACAACCCTCATTCATTTTTTACTGCTGATCTGCTGTATATGCTGATATTTACAGCTTAGAAATAGATGCAGTACATGTTGAATGGTGTGTGTGTGTGTGTGTGTGTGTGTGTGTGTGTGTGTGTGTGTGTGTGTGTGTGTGTGTGTGTGTGTGTGTGTGTGTGTGTGTGTGTGTGTGTGTGTGTGTGCGTTTGTTTTTGTGGCAATGTAGGTCAATGGTACGTTAGCACAATCTTTTTTTTGGGGGGGATCCACAACTGTAGTAAATTTTTCGATCACACTATACAAGCTAAGCACATTATTTTTTGCAGTGTTGTTTCTCGTCACAAAACAGCATTTAAAATACATATGGAAATGTGAAAAACAGCTGGCTGAATAATTGTGTTGTGCTTATCATTTCTTCCTAATTAGAATAAACGTAAAGTGTTGGTAAAATTTAGGCAAATTGAAAGGTTTAAGTTTTAATTTAACCCCCTTTTAAATTTCAGATCCAGATCTTATTTAACAGAAGGATTGGAGATGATAGTAGTAGTCACTAGTGTTTTGTAACTGAATATTTGTATTAATCTTTAATGTGACATGTGTACAGGATGAAGGCAGCAGTGGGATGGATCCTCACTCATGCTGCTTTGTGTGGAACGCCATCAGGAGCATCATCCGAGACGGCGGAGCAGTAGTTCTGACATCACAAAGGCAAGTTGTGTCAAATTGACACTCACACACACACACACACACACACACACACACACACACACACACACACACACACACACACACACACACACACACACACAATAACGGTTATTCTATGATAATGGTTCTAGTGGTTAGCACGTTCGCCTCACATCTCCAGGGTCGGGGTTCGATTCCCGCCTCTGCCTTGTGTGTGTGAAGTTTGCATGTTCTCCCCGTGCCTCGGGGGTTTCCTCCGGGTACTCCGGTTTCCTCCCCTGGTCCAGTGTCAGTTTGTTATTCGACCATGTATTCCATTCCTCTTGCTACTTATTTAGTACATAGCAATCGATGATAGGTCTATATTCCGAGGGAGGAATTTGACATCCAGTCACATTCTGCCTTAAAGCTTTCTTAGCAGCTGTATCAGCTCGCTCATTTCCTGAAAGTCCAACATGTCCTTGGCATCTCTGGAAAATTGTCCGTAGTGTGTGAGTGTGAGTGAATGAGAGTGTGTGTGTGTACCCTGCGATGGGTTGGCACTCCGTTCAGGGTGTATCCTGCTTCATACCCAATGACGCCTGAGATAGGCACAGGCTCCCCGTGACCCGAGGTAGTTCAGATAAGCGGCAGAAAATGAGTGAGAGAGAGTGAGTGAGGACCATGAATTTGAATAAAGAGCAAGTCTTTGTTCTTCCACATGGAGGCGAAATAGAGCAAGAAGCTGAATTATTAATTCTGAATTTGCAATATAGAAATCTATGCTGTAATGTAAAGCATTCATTTAATTCATTTAGGTTTTTTATATTATATTATATTATATTATATTATATTATATTATATTATATTATATCATATTATATTATATATTATATTATATTATAACTATTGTTTAATTATGACCAATTGCACCAGTTAAATTTAAGTTCTACCACTGAATTAATCAGCAGAAAAATGATTAAAAGCCGAATTCAATAATGATATATTCAATAAAGGTGAATTTCAATACAGTTATACACTAAATAAATATCTCTAAAAAATTTAGTACTAAATTTAACGCTAACAATTTGTTAATGAAGCAATTCGGACAAAAATAACTGTTAATCTTCCTTTAAAAATAAAAAATCTGAAGAAATGAAGAAGGGTAATATGAATTAAAATTATGTTTTTTTATAGTTTCACTGTTTATTAATAATTTAAATATTTATTTTTTAAATTTATTTTACTTTTAAATATTGCAATACATTCTGCAATTCTCCTCAGATTTGATTGGGTTGGTTTTAAATGACAGTTGAATTGGAAATCCTCTGATTTTTAAAGCGACACTCTGATTTGACTTTGTCTTAATTTTTCTGTAACCGTAAAGAATCAGTCAAGGACACAGTAGTTACTAATGAAGATTTTATATGCATAAATATTTTTGTTCGAAACTAAGCTATCTACTGTATGTCAGCTGATTTCTAATATACAGCACATATTTCAGCAGTACCACTGTAATTTCTACAACCGGACATTGGTTTCCCGTGCAAAGCCAAAGCAGAAACGTTAAGCTAAGCACTGACTAATGCTAAATAACCAGCCAAGGCTAACATTACACTACATACAGTATAACATGTGCTCAAGTTTAGTGTCGATGTTAGCTTTACTAACTTTACATAGAGTTGTATGAAACAAAGAGACAACAAAATATTGGGTACAGTAACATCCACAAGCAAAATTAAATAAGTTAACATCAATTCATAAATTAATAGTAAATTTATATGATTTATACATTGAATCACTCAGGCATTGCGGTTATAACATCAGTAGTCAAGAAGGGTATGTTGGGCGTACATCCGATGATCATCCTAATGATTTAAAAACAAAACAAAAAAGCTAAGCAAAAAAATCCCACAAGAAAAGTATGCAACAATAATTCAACTACCATACAAGTACAAAAGATTACATTTTTTTTTTGACAAGTTTCAGTGGTGGGCTAATCAGCAACAATGATGTAAACACTATGACTTTTGTGATGGTGCATTATATAGTACATTACATCACAGCCTATTTGATCAACACAATAAATTCTGTGAGGTCAATGATCAAAGCCGGCTAAATAGTCATGTCCAAAAGAAACCAAACAATATAAATAAAGAAATACAAATAAGCTGCTAAGCCAATGACTTCGACGATGCATAAAAACAAATCTAGCTTTGCTACAGTTAGCGATCAGGCGTAACGATCTGGCCTTGATTGTCATCCAACAGTAGTGGCGCTACATATCAGTGTGCTGTAGGTGAGCTGAGATGTCAAGCTGTGAGCAGATCATACTCAATACAAGTTACATCATGACATAACATCTTAGATTATTGAGTGGTATCCATAACATCAGATTATCAATTATTCTGGTGATCATGCATTATGTGTCGTGTGGAAAGCATATTATTAAGCACTAGATGTGTAACTGTGGTTGTAAGAACATTGAGGAACCTTCACTAGGGAAATATTTTGGTATGACAGACAGAATTCTCTGAAACCTTCTCATTGAGTTCTTCATTATTCAGATTGGCACCTGGTGGTTTACAGAACCACAGCTGCATATGTAATTATTGTTGTTTCACCCATCCTAACCACCATCCTGATTAAGAGTCACACGAATATCATATGCCAAAATAGGACACACATTAGGACTCCTATACTGTTAGCAGTGCTGTTCGGGTATCAGCAACACAGAATTCCTGGAGTGTTTTGCCTCTTGGTAATGTTCAGCTGTTTGTCTGAGGAAGGGATGGCCAACATCATGCCAAAAAAGTATGTGGCCTCCTACTGAGATGAGATCAAGAGCTGTAAAGTATCATGAGGGGTTCAAACTGGCGGGGCACTCGGATGCCTTGAAGGGTCATGAGAGCGTGAATCTCCATGCTTAAAGCTTGTGTAAGTCAAACCACACCCTTGTAACACAGAACCAGGTTACAGTGACCTAAAAGTGGCAAAAGGTCCATTCATCATTCTGTGTCCAGGGCTTCTTTGGTGGTATGGAGGGCAATGTTTACAGGGTTGAGTTCTACAATATCCAGAACAAATTGTCCTAGCCACACTTGATGCGATGCACAAAGCGGGTTGGTGGCGTTATTTTGCATACTAGGGTCAATGGGTCTGTCAGCTCCTTTAAAGCATGCTTGGCTTCTGTAGAATATAATACTAGTATTTGTGCAATGCTTTGACAGCACATGTCTGTGCATATTTCTTTCTCTGAAAAGAACAGCAGCAATGCAGGATGCCCAATGCTACCTGCTCATGATCTAGAACTGGATCTAGAACTGTTACCTATAAGTTTGAATAAGCCGTCTGTCCAAATCTCCAGTTAGGCAGTAATTCATCAGTGCAGTAATTATCGGCCTGGAACAATTTCCTTGACACAGCTGTAGGCATAGCAGCTTTACACTCCTTGAGATGATGACAAGAGCAGATGACCAGCCATCGGGGTAAAGGCAGGCCTCTAATAGGTTATGGTCATCGGTAAACACCAGATCTTGTTGGGGGTCAGTTGAGCATATCATCAGCATCAGCATTACCCAGCAGTTAGCTAAGAAGATATCCGAGTTAGGACCTGCTGATGCTTGTGGGAAAGCAGCTTCCAAGGGGTTCAGACACAAGTTACTCGAGCAAGAGTCTTGCAGCATGGTTTGTTAGAGTAACTACTTGATGGAGCTTGAAAAAGTGGAAGAGAGTTACATAGTACGGAGAAAAAACTGGCTCCAAACCAAGAGCTGAATCGTGCATTGGAAATCCAGGTAATTTTGAATGAGTGGAGTGAAAAACACTACAAAGTTCATATACTGTTGAAAAGTGAGGAGCAGTGATAAGGGCAGGTATACTTGTAGAAAGCTGAAATGTCCTATAAAATATAATTTATCGGTACTTATTGAAAAGTACTGTGCCATGCGTTACCACGTGACTTTGTTGAAAGGTCTCGGGGTACGTTTTCTTGTGAACAATAAGGAATCCAGATTATTCTCTGTGCCCTTGGCTGTTAGGTGGGGTGAAAATCAAATTCATTATCTCTATTATAAAAAGCAAAAAAGTTTACATTTAACTGTGAATTAACGCGTAACTTAATGTTAAATATGTACTTTAATCAAACTTAATGGACTTACTGATTCCCATAAAAACCATTTGTGAACTCTGCGTTGCGTGTAATCTTTAATATGTATAAAAAATGATGAGGCTTGGAATAAACTTGTACTCGGCCCATAATGTGCAGTGTGCTTGCTTAGGCAGTGTGCTCTTTTTTTATTTAACAACAACATTGGGAACCTGTAAGAACTGTAACTGTAACTAATTAACGTAGATGTCATTAAAAAAAATGGAAAAACCGTGATCTAGAACAGACGATATAATTTAAATATTAAAGCTATGCTGTTTTATCGTTTTAAATTGACCTTAGCTAAAACCTACGGTTCAAATGCTAACCAATGCCAATTTTCTTTCTGCTTGAACATAAATATGTTTGTGTTTTACGGATGATGTTTAATTAATTAAAAACAGTCCATTTAATTAGGTTCGTATCGCTGAGGAAACGTCAATACTGCAGTCGGAGGTTTCAGAGACTTGTGCTTCATTAAAAAGAGCAGAAAGTGACATTGAACATACTGAATTTAAAAATAAGTGACTCAATTGTTTTTAAAATGATTCATGTCCGCTACAAATTGAGCGCCTCGCTTATTTACATCTGAAGAAACATATCTTCAAGTTCTTGGATGATTTATTGTTCAGGCTTTTCATTTAAGTCTTGTTTCATCAGCACCAGTGGACCCATTACGCTCTCTGCACATTTTTTAACACATGCCAAAGCCTTTTGCACCGTGTGTGTATATATAGAATTGTATATGCATTGTTGGTTGAAATAGTTGTTCCCGCTAAATATAGTCCAAAGACACAAATATACATATTCCGCAAAGTGAGCTACCCTTACTTCTCACCGATCATGTCATCGTGTTTGTTGACGTTGGCTCCCTGCTATAATGCTGCAAGATATCTGACAACTTGACAACACAAAGCATGTGACGGAGCAGTGCTAGAGCTAGCAACGCCGCTATAAATCACACCTCCTTGGTTTAGGGGTTCATAAATGACAAAAACATAACTCAGGATTTATGCTGAACATATTGTTCCCTTTAGGCTCATATTAGGAATAAGGACCCTGGAGCTATCTAGAGCTTCTATTCTTATTTATTATGCAGTAGAGGTCTTCACGGGTCAACTTAGATCTGAAAACCCGAGGTCTGACATGAGACCTGAGCGGGTTCCTGTGTTTTTAACGAACAGCCCCGAGAAGACCCGAACTACTGTATCTCGTGTGTGTGCATCGACTCGAGTCCTTTTCCAACCTCTCCTCTGTTTGCCAAGACCACTTGCGACATGTGGCTGGTGACGTGTGGCTGGCGGTAAGCTAATTTTCATTGAAACAGACCTGTCAATCAATTTTGAATCCACGCTATAGCAGTTACTTTAGTGTAGAGTTATGCAACATTCGGGTCCAGTCGGGTTAAAAAAAAATCCCAACCGGTCAGGTCGGACTCGGGTCGAATTTTTTCAGGTTTGTCTCGGGTCGGGTCTTTCTTATATATATATTTATGCACGTCGGGTTCGGGTAAAAAGTGATTCGGGTCACTTCTAGTCGGGTACATTTCTTTAGACCCAAGAAGACCCCTACTATGCAGACTCCTGATGAATGGATATTTTTAACAAGGTATCATAGTTTTTCTGACCGATCATGGCTTTGTTAGAGGCAAAGGTTAGATACAGCTAAATTAAATTAATCTAATATGACACTCAGGGGAAAGACCTCCATTAGAACATAGGATCTTTGTTTTGGGATTATCCACAATAGGGATGCGTCGATACCATTTTTCAGTCTCGGTACGAGGACATTAATCAATCATTAATTAATCAATCATTAATCATTCTAACATGTTATCTAGCTCTTTAGATCTTCCCCTTGAAATGAAGTTGTAGGTTTGAAAAAATGGACGTCTGAATTTTCATGGCTTAAGTTTCCAGTCTTTTTTTTTTAATGTTAGTGAGTTTATTTAAAATGAAGTGCATCAGCTAGCTCCGCCTTGGATCAAGTAGAGTTTGCATGTCACTGTGGCAAAGTCTATCATCATCATCATCATCATCATCATCAAGGCATGATAATGGCTTATTATCAAGAACAACATGCTGGGATGTTGTTTTCAGTATTAACGCATCCCTAATCTGGAGCAGTCCAATGAATTTATTCTCATATATAATTGTCGAATGGTGACAGAGGAAAAAACATTCATAATCACAAATACTTCACTACACACACCACACCTTGCAATGGAGGCTATCACAAGGCTTTGATCCAGCAACTAGGATTGGCTGGCTTTGAGTTCCTTGATTCCTTTACCTGGATTAAAATCAGAAAGCATCTCCCGCTGTGCCTTCGTCATTGCTTCTCTTTACTCCGAGGTGTGTTGTGCCGAGACTGAATTTGAAAATTGGTGGTGATACTGTAAGTAGGTGGTAATTAGTCCTGTAACTGCTGCAGAAATGCAGGTGGTGTCTCAAAATGTATTCTTGCATGGAATATTTAAGGAAAGATACGTTTCTGTGTTGGAGGTGAAGTTGTAAGGTGAGTATGTCGTTTTCTCCTCAGAGTCGCTCACTCGAAGCGCTCATAGTTCCTGGTTTGTCTTACTCGTGGTACCATGTCAATTAACAACCTGTGGCAAAAAAAAAAAAAAAAAAAAAGTGTTCAGTGTATTGATCACTTATTTTCTGACAAAATTTAAATATGTAGTTTATTTAAATACATGCATGTGCTTGATGTACTGTAACTAAAAATGAAAGCACCTACTTTATTCCATAAGCTAGAATAATGAGGCCTATCAGAACCCCAATGGTGCCATCCAGAAACCAGACGGTGGGCTCGTGGCGAAATACCTCCGCGCTGATTAGGATGGAAAAGCCCATGATACCTCCAACCAAAGAGTTAAAACCTATCGAAGTAGAAAATCAAGATGTTCCATTATCGACATTTATAACACAGTCCGAATGTTTAACCAACGCGTTGATCATCCTGTAGATACGTAATAATAGCAGTACTGGAAATTCCAGCACTAAATTCTAACCAAGAACACGGCTTTATTAGGTGAGATTTATTTTTTTGCCAGTTGGTTCAAAAATACCTCATCACACATTGTGTAACACTGGACACTTTTTGCACGATAAACATATCACAGTTCGTACCGTTGTGACTCAACTTGGTAGAAAATACACAAGAACCTTAAGTTCTATCAGCTGCATTTGTGGCACGTTTTGGTTTTTGAGTCTGCAGAATCCAAATTTATTTGTCTCCAAGAGTTATAGTCGCTAATTCTCTTAATTAATAAAACACGGTGGGTGTCCCCAAAACACACCTTTAGTGATTAATTTTCTTTAATTAGTATTCGTAACTAATGTTGTATGTAATTCTTTGTAAATGATTGAGTATCCTGGCCCATTAGTTATACTCAGAAAGCTGTTGCTTGCATGTGAGTCTAATTTAAAAAGGTAAAAGCTGCTATGGAAAACGTCCTCACAGTTGACTGCTAATTTATAATAATACCGACTGGTTAATCATTTACACATGAACAGAGAAAGATGGTGCTAGTGTGGTGAAGATGGCGGCTCTAGAAAGAGATTTAATACTAAAACTACATCATCCACAAGGTTGGATGGTTTGTCCAAATGCTTTTTTCTATTTAAATTGAAAACAGCTATCGATCTTATTGATGGTATGTTGACTGACTGTGCATTAAATAAAGCCCTACTGTACCAGGCGTAAAGGTGCATACAATTCCTTACACTAAGGCTTCACGACCTTCTGACCAGTAGTCCAGGAGCTTAACCACTAAGCTATCACATCCATTTGATGCGACTTTTACGTCAATCTACATCGACATTCGTCACAATTTTGTGCCGGCTAATTTATTTATTTGTTTGTTTGTTTGTTTGTTTATTTATTTATGGTTGCCCCGGCGAAAACATGACACAAACGTGACTGGTAACATGTGTGTGTTAAGAGTGTTATATAAAGTGGCTACGTGAACCAGCTCATAATGTTTGCATTGAATACATCACATTACTTCCTCCATAACCTCGCCAACGTTTTTAGCGCAACGGCGTGCTGCGTGTGACGTCATCGTTATCGTTCGTTTGCGCATGTGGGTCAGCTCGAAACAGCAAACGGTACACACTGGTATGTGATATAGGCCACATTTTAAAAGGTAATGTGAACAGCCAAACAAAAAAAACAGATCTGAGCAAAATATCCGAATCGAGCATTAAGACTTGCAGTGTGAACGTGGAGACATTAATTTCTGGGAATACACATGACTAATGCGTTCATGTGTGTCATGTGATCGGATGGTACGGCATGGCACATTCGCTGGTAGATATATACTGAGTTGCAGCATGTATCCAGACTGTGTATATATTTTTGCGATGACTTCTGGTCGTGATTCAGGAAATTGAAGCCGAAGAGCGATTCAACAGCACAAAATGGAGGACACGCTGTGTCATAGATTGAGCTTTGGACATGAGACAGTTTTCATTTTTAGTGTCATCGAGGGTGTTGAGAGTTTCACCTGAGGGCTGTTGTATGTAACTGCATCTTACCAATCTTAAAGCTCTCATTCATCAACTTTTTCCAGACTGAAGAAGTCTTGCCATTTTTTTCTTACCTGCCAAATCGTTTTAAATCATGACGTTTGAAATGACTAAATTCTGATTTATTTATTGAAGAGCTTTGTTATTCGAGAGCTTTCTTATTTTGAGATTTCTTCATGGGAATTCTAAGTGTTTTGGCCTTGAACCTTATTTTATTTCATGTCCTTAAAATATTATCACCTAGTGATCGCATGATAAATACCAGCGATTGGATCGGTCAATATCTGTTATTAGTTTGAATATTTCAGAATGTAATTTAATCAGTTAAAAGTTTTTTTATAATTAATCATAAAGGCGGCGATAGCTAACTGTTCGTTTCTTGTTCGAAGTGACATCCTGGCATCCTGATTAAGTCAAGATGAAATCTGGTAAATACACACTGTCTACACATCTCCAATCAGTATGGGCTCCCCCTAAATCCTTCTAGTTATGATACTATTTTGAATTTAAGATGAAAATGGCGGATATGGAAATATACTGTTGTAACAAGACAATGAAGAGAAATTGCTTCGATCCGTGAGGCGAACCTGGGGGTCTTGGGTTACTGTTTATCGTGTGTGTGTGTGTGTGTGTGCGTACCTACCGTCAGTAATCAGAGCTCTGCTGGTCAACACCCTCCCCAGCATGAACTTGACGATGGCCAGAATGATGCACAGTATTCCACTAACAATAGATACACTGAAGAGAAAATCATCCTAAAAGGAACAGAAAAATGCATTTAGTCTTTTATTGACTTTTATGTAGCACCAAAACATCATATATCTATATGTCTATAATTTGAGGTTTGACACAATCTCCATATCAGTTGCTGAAGCTTGTGAATGTTATGCATAATCTCATGGATTTTCTTCATTTTATTCATCTATTTTATCTTCATCTTCCTCACTTTACATTTCTCTGCTCTAACACACAAATCTAACCTCACGAAAAGGGTTAACGGACTAATTTCCCGAATCAAGTGATACAGAAGGAACGATATGCAGACGCAGAAAGTCGGAACTGCTGAAAAGAGTTTTAAAAAAACCACCCTACGCTTTTAGCACAAAATGTAAAAAGGCTCATAAATCATGAGCTCAATAATCACCTCAAGAAAGACAGCCATCAATTTTGTTCTGTTTACTAAATATGACAAACAGATTTATTGATTCCATAAAAAATTGCCAAAGGAGGAAAATAAAGTGTAATATAAAGCTAACATACAACCAGTTGTGCTCTCCAGCATTGATATGACATGATAAACAAATAAAATACTTTGATTATGAAGTAAGTAATGATCGAAGTAAGAAAGTTGATAAACTGATCGGTTACCAATCAGTTATGAGATACAAAAGAACAGAAATTCTTCTCTCTCTCTCACTCATTTTCTACCGCTTTATCCGAACTACCTCGGGTCACGGGGAGCCAGCGTCATCGGGCATCGAGGCAGGATACACCCTGGACGGAGTGCCAACCCATCGCAGGGCACACACACACACACACACTCTCATTCACTCACACACACACACA
Source organism: Tachysurus fulvidraco (assembly GCF_022655615.1). Lineage (NCBI taxonomy): Eukaryota > Metazoa > Chordata > Actinopteri > Siluriformes > Bagridae > Tachysurus > Tachysurus fulvidraco. Next base: position 29,009,416 of record NC_062523.1, read on the forward strand.
CACTACGGACAATTTTCCAGAGATGCCAATCAACCTACCATGCATGTCTTTGGACCGGGGGAGGAAACCGGAGTACCATGAGGAAACCCCCGAGGCACGGGGAGAACATGCAAACTCCACACACACAAGGCGGAGGTGGGAATCGAACCCCCAACCCTGGAGGTGTGAGGCGAACGTGCTAACCACTAAGCCCCGGCAAAATTATTATTTAGGGATAATAAAAAAAATGTAAAAGACAAACAAACAAACAAAAAAAAAAAGAAAAAACAACCCAAAATATTACAACTGAAGATATAAATAAAAATAAAATGTATTATATGTATTGTATCTTCTATTTCCATTAGGTACTTGTAACAAGCCCCACTTGTGGTTTAATGTCAATCAGCAATATTGTCTCTTTACAATCAGCTGTTCCATTTGTCTCTATGTCCTGCCTCATCAGTCAATTCGGGAGGAAATGGAGATGAATTAAAAGCTGAAAGTGCGACTTTGAGTCATTAGAAAGTGTCTGATGTCCCTTCCTTGGTTGGCGATGGAGGTGGAGGATCAGTTGATCACAGCGGTGTTACAATTGCAGTCACACACATCTTCTGTGTTATAAAGAGAACTTTCTTTTTGATTCACCCATAACATACATCTGTACTTTGGCATTTGCTTTCGCTTTCTCCTCTGTTAACTCTGCCGACACACTCGCAATGAAAAGAACGTATTCTCTGTTGTATACTCGACAACTCTGTGAATCTCCCCGGGCCAAAAGATGTTACGGAAGTCAAGGAAGATGTGTTGAAGAAAGAAGGCATAACAAGAAGCACACGACCACGATGTGATAAAAGAAAAAGGATCGGTGCGATGTGAAAATGTCCGTGGTTGGCTATGATGCATTGATGAGATTTGAACTAGATGAACACCAATGAAACATGACTGATCAAAGGTACTTGGATTACAGCGGTCTGCAGCACATCCAGCAGGATCTGCAATCACAGTCACTGTTGGAAAAACCGAGCTGTTTTCCACTGTCGTCTCTCCTGGTTTAAACTAATGTGTCTGCCACACTCCCACGCAACAGCCAAGAAACCTATTCCCCTCCTACATTATTAATCTGCGCTAGAGGTTCCCTGGGCCTGTCTGGCCTGGCAGGTTGTCTTACTTGGGTTTGTGATAAAAAGTAATGTTACTTAGCACAAATGCTCATTTTAAGACAACCCCCTCCTTTTTTTTTGTATTTCTTTTTTTTTTTTTGATGTTATGTCTGTGGAACACGGTGGCTTAGTGGTTAGCACGTTTTCCTCACACCTCCAGGGTCGGGGGTTCGATTCCCGCCTCCGCCTTGTGTGTGTGGAGTTTGCATATTCTCCCCGTGCCTCGAGGGTTTCCTCCGGGTACTCCGGTTTCCTCCACCGGTCCAAAGACATGCATGGTAGGTTGATTGGCATCTCTGGAAAATTGTCCGTAGTGTGTGAGTGAATGAGAGTGTGTGTGTGTCCTGTGATGGGTTGGCACTCCATCCAGGGTGTATCCTGCCTCGATGCCTGATGACGCCTGAGATAGGCACCGGCTCCCCGTGACCCGAGGTAGTTCGGATAAGTGGTAGAAAATGAATGAATGAAAGAATGAATGTTATGTCTCTCTAATAGTAATCAGACCCATAGGGATCCCTCTTGGACATTTAAATGTTTCCTAAGACAGCCATTTCACTTAACAATACGTCATTCAACTAAATTTTGTTTGCACGGCACTTTCAGAATACGCGATATCACAAATCTTTAAAGAAAACAGAATGTATTGTAGATTTAGATCCCTAATGAACAAGCCAGAGGCAACAAAAACAAGGAACAACGTCCTGAAAATAAACGAGGAAGACACTTTAAGAGGAAGCAACTCTCAAAAAAGGGACACCATGGTGTTCTTTGTGACATTGAATAGCAATATTTGTAATGATTACACTATACGGGTGTAGAAGAGTACGTCCGTCTCAGACATTACAGTCAAAAGTATTGATTAAAGGAATGAAGTGGGGAAAGGATTGAGTCCAGGTCTGTGCTCTTCAACTTCTTAACCTTAGGCTTACAAAAGCGTATGATGGTCATGTGTCCCCAAACCTGTTCATGTATAATGGGTATGATGGTCATGTGTCCCCAAACCTGTTCCATGTATAATGGGTATGATGGTCATGTGTCCCCAAACCTGTTCCATGTATAATGGGTATGATGGTCATGTGTCCCCAAACCTGTTCCATGTATAAAGGGTATGATGGTCATGTGTCCCCAAACCTGTTCATGTATAATGGGTATGATGGCCATGTGTCCCCAAACCTGTTCCATGTATAATGGGTATGATGGTCATGTGTCCCCAAACCTGTTCATGTATAATGGGTATGATGGTCATGGGTCCCAAAACCTGTTCCATGTATAATGGGTATGATGGTCATGTGTCCCCAAACCTGTTCCATGTATAATGGGTATGATGGTCATGTGTCCCCAAACCTGTTCATGTATAATGGGTATGATGGTCATGTGTCCCCAAACCTGTTCCATGTATAATGGGTATGATGGTCATGTGTCCCCAAACCTGTTCCATGTATAATGGGTATGATGGTCATGTGTCCCCAAACCTGTTCCATGTATAATGGGTATGATGGTCATGTGTCCCCAAACCTGTTCCATGTATAAAGGGTATGATGGTCATGTGTCCCCAAACCTGTTCCATGTATAAAGGGTATGATGGTCATGTGTCCCCAAACCTGTTCCATGTATAATGGGTATGATGGTCATGTGTCCCCAAACCTTTGCCCATGTATAATGTACATCAACCGAAGGAAATGGGTTGGTGGGGTTGGCCGGATGGGGGGTGGTTGTTCAAAGATGGACACAACTAACCACAAATGCAAGACGGAAAAAAAACAGAACCAATTCGACGTGACTAGTTAATCTGGCGGTTATAACTAATGTCCAACAACCTAAATGTATTCATTTCAATGACATTAAGTAATTAACGTTAACATTCCCAGTTCACTAACTTTATACTCACTTGTCTTTATATTAGAGATATACTACAATTCTTTTATAATTTATAATTCACCAGTTTATCCAAACATTAAAAAAAAGAGCACGGAAATGTCTTAACGATCGAGGTAACAACACTGCCTTCATCACCTAGAGAACTAAATCAAGTTCATTTATCATTGTAGGATGAAAGAAGGATCTTTGGGATCATGGCCTAATGAATTAATAAGGTATTCATTTGGAATAATGAAGATGAACCTGTGATATCTGCACCGCTGTAGCAACGTCTCTCTTTCTCATTGTCATTAGTATTTAATAGAGGAAGGAAGTGCAGAAAAAAGATCCTCAGACAAATGGAAAAAAAAAAGTTAAATATCGTTACTATATTTAGTCTATGCTTTTCAGTTCAATCTGAATGTGGGAGATGAGCATCATGATGTGTATTCTGGCTTGGACTGAACAGCTGTGTTGGAAATGAAAACTAGTGACTGTTGCTTTCTGCCTCATCCTTTTTTTTCTCTTCTTGTCCCTTCTGACACTGGACAGAGAGTGAATTTTGAATGAGAGCCCTGGATCTGTGATGCATTACTAATTAGGTGTCTTTCAGTCATAGGGGAAAAACTGGAGCTGTTGTTGGGTTGCTAAGGTGAACTGCAAAAAATGGCAAACCTTTGAGGCTAGACATGAGCATGAGGATTTTTTCGTCTGCTGACAATTACTACTACAAAAATGATGGTTGCCAAGAAGAGAAATGTGATGCAACAAAAAATAATTTACTATAGCTACAAACGAGTTGTGGCCTAATGGTTAGAGAGTCTGACTCGTAATCCTAAGGTTGTGGGTTCAAGTCTAGGGCCGGCCACAACTGAGGTGCCCTTGAGCAGGCACCGAACCCCCCAACTGCTCCCCGGGCACCGCAGCATAAATGGCTGCCCACTGCTCCGGGTGTGTGTTCACAGTGTGTGTGTTCACTGCTGTGTGTGTGCACTTTGGATGGGTTAAATGCAGAGAATGAATTCTGATTATGGGTCACCGTACTTAGTTGTATGTCACTTTCGCTTTTAAATGTAATTGGAATAAGTAGAACATGTTCTTCATGAAGGGGGCACGGTGGCTTAGTGGTTAGCACGTTCGCCTCACACCACCAGGGTTGGGGGTTTGATTCCCCCCCTCCGCCTTGTGTGTGTGGAGTTTGCATGTTCTCCCCGTGCCTCGGGGGTTTCCTCCGGGTACTCCAATTTCCTCCCCCGGTCCAAAGACATGCATGGTAGGTTGATTGGCATCTCTGGAAAATTGTCCGTAGTGTGTGAGTGTGTGAGTGAATGAGAGTGTGTGTGTGTGCCCTGCGATTAGTTGGCACTCCGTCCAGGGTGTATCCTGCCTCGATGCCCGATGACGCCTGAGATAGGCACAGGCTCCCCGTGACCCGAGAAGTTCGGATAAGCGGTAGAAAATAAATGAATGAATGAATGAATGAATGAATGAATGAATGAATGTTCTACGTGAAATGATACAGAGGTTTTAGGACATAAAAATTTGGTACAAAGAATGATTGAAAACTATTTTCATGCCTTCTTCAATTCCTTATATATTCCTATTCCTATTCCATTTCAGCTTTTTCAGTTCTTAGTGTTTTAAAAGAATATTCTATTTTATATAGGTTTAAATGAAGGCTGTGTGTTGTGTTGTGTTGTGTTGTGTTGTGTTGTGTTGTGTTGTGTTGTCTTGTGTTGTGTTGTGTTGTGTTGTGTTGTGTTGTGTTGTGTTGTGTTGTGTTGTCTTGTGTTGTGTTGTGTTGTCTTGTGTTGTGATGTGAGATTCACTCACCACTTCAGGCAGTAGTTTGGTGGACAGATCATGAATGGCTTTGCCCAGGATACACATGGAGGACAGGATGAAAATAACCCCCAGTATCACACATGCTCTGGTGGTGAGAAAATGTATTTAATATGACTGAACCCTAGCAAAATAATGAGTCAATTAGAGAAGTACTAGCTACCAGCCTGCTTAGCCTTACAGCCGTACAGTATTCACGCAAGCGCTAAAAGGTTTTCTTATATTCGGACCCCTGATTGGCGAATTGGTTCTGATTCTTTCCAGATGTAAAATATTTCTGCTCGAAAATTAAAAAGCTGCATTAATCGTACTCACAATAAGTAGCCCTGTCTGTGACATTCAGCCACCAGGCGCCAATCGTTCAGCATTCAGGACGGAGCCTGGCGTTCATTTCTTCTTCATTACAACTCAATTAATCTCAGCACATTTGGGAGAAAGGGACATTTTCTCTGTCTATCACTATCATACACTACACCTCTTAAAGGTCATTATGGGCCAAAAGAACCAAATTACCAATAATTATAAATGCCTGAGGTAAAAAAAAACTATTTGACGAGAAGATTCTCAACATCTACTGTACACCCTTTCTAAATACTACTTAAATACTGCTAACTATATTCTATCCATTTTATCCAATTGTCCAACATTTGACACATTCCTCTACACAGGCAAATGACGATAACATTATTTTTTATATATTTTATTTATTTATTTTAAATTCTGGATTATCGTATTGTTTTGTACTTACATGTACTCTCTGTGGGCCGAATGCACGGCAGCTGCGTTACTGTAGCGCCAGAGCACGATGACCGATGTCAGCACATCCAGAGTGGCATCAAACTGTAATAGCAATGGTTAGCTGTTAGAAAATGGGTTTTCTGATCTAAAATTAGTTTTTTTTTTGACTTGGCAAAATGAGACATATACAGTATGTAACAGCCAGATTAGTTGCCATTGAGATCGAGTCTCAGGATATAAGTCGTATTAAATAACTACAATTATGATCACATCATTTCTAACTAGAACAACTAACATTATTTAATATTTCATTTTTTAATACAACCCAATGACACTTAAAAAAAAAAAAAAATCACAAAGTAACTAGTCGTATTAAATGCATATTAATGACAACTTACAGCAAATCCAAAGGCCGACGCGCTGTGTCGCATGAAGGACACGGCTAAACAAGAAGAGACAACAAAGAGACAGTTAATCGTTACCCAACAAGGTAATAAACAAATGTGTATTTTACTTTTTTAAGGATGTATTTTGAAGAAAGAATGGAACTTCATTCCAATCTTATCTACAAAGACACAATCTAGATGCATGTTTTTTTTCCAGCTAAAGAGAAGCAACAGCTGATATTCAACTGATAGCAAAGATGGACTAATAAAACAGGTAGAATGAATTGGGGGCATAGAAGCTTTTATTATCTCCACATAAAGCCCATATCTGCATATCCCAACTGAGGTGGTTGGGGTCAGAGCTCAGGCTATTCCATAATACAGAGCCTCTAGAGCAGGGAAGGATAAGGGACTTAAGGGCTTGAACCCCAATCCTACAATTGTTAAAGAGAGAATGGGGGTTCAAGCCCCAGCACTACCAAGCTGGCTCACATGAGAAAGGCCCTTAACCCTCCCTGCTCCCGGGGCACTATATTATGTAGGAGCCTAGGCTCAGACCCCAAACTCCAAATTTGAGATGAAATAATTTCACTATACTCTAATGTATATGTGACAAACAAGTGATTCTATATCTATGAGAGTCACTCTGGCTAAGGGAGTCTGCCAAATGGCGTAAATGTAAGAATAAGTATTGATTTGAAGTGGAGTAGATTGTGTAGCCAGGCATGGGGCAACAATTGATAATGTGTTGATTCAGTGTTGGTGAAAAGATCGAATGCTGAACTTGTCCCATTGTACGTAACACATGTCAAAGATAACCATAAGAGGGTCCACCTGAACAGATCCCATGCAATGTAAAGGAATCAGTCCCACCTCGTTTCTCCTAAATTGTTTTGATGAGTGAATGAATGTCATTATATTACCAGACTTGTATGTGAGGACACATTGGAACTGGGGAAAAATCTAATCTTTGGACCTTTCTGTTTGTCGACACCACACACCATCTCATTTGTGTGACTATTTCTCTGCAATAGGCCACCGCTCTCAAGCATATGCATTGCATTAGGAAGGTCTTGCATCAACAGGAAGCTTGGGCCTGTGCCACACTCAGACATGTCCTCATTTCTCTGCGTTCAGTCACAGACTGGCTTATTAAATTTTCTTATGTTTCAGCAAGACCAAGGAAACTACCACTGCTCCTACCATCACCTACCACAATGTGTCCTCAGCAGGGTCCAGCAGACCGTATAATAGTAAATGATTAGCCAGAAAAGTACTGCTTGTGTGAATGACATTAAGATGCAAAGGGATTGAGCAAGTACAACTTCTATACCTACAAATATTGTAATAATTATGACCAGAAATAAGAGAATCAAATCAAATACTTTCAATTCCTTCCGCTTCTAGCTCTTCCATTATTGTTTCCATCAGTTTTTTGGCTTACTACGGATGTAACTGTCTCCTGTCTCCTGTCTCCTTATTTGTTTCACCTCTTCTCTCGTGAGGAGAGAAGCTTCCTGTTCTATCGATCTGTATATTTGAAATCCGCAGCCAGAGAACAATGAGTCATAGCAGCACACCTGCCAGGCATCTCATCCAGCCCCAGAGCAGCTCCATCCTTTCTGCATTGTCCAAGACCTGACTGAAGGTAGAACATGTGACCTTGACTGGCTCTTAAATGCACTGGAATACAAATGAGCCTCTGAATGTTGAATCTTTTATCTAGGAAGAAGATGCATGGCAGAAAGCTTGTGCATGTTAGAAGTCCAATGGTGTTTGTTTTAGCCATGGCGCAATACAAAACGCTTGAATACGGATGTCCATAGCTACAGTAGGCGATAAGTAATCGGAAAAGGAATCCAGTCTTTCAGTCAGTTTACATGTGGGTGGCTTTCCGATATAGATTTTTGACTGCTGGTACACAACATCAGCTGAACTGATGTAAGAATCTTAAAATCTCCTGACATGTTAAGAAACACTTTGCTACTGCAAATAAAAATATTTTTGGGACTGGTAGCTCTGAACAGCTAATAGAGTATTTCTATCTTCACTGTTTCACGAGGTTAAATCCTCCATTTGCTTGTAATTGAATAGAGTAGGGAAAATGAAAGCACTAAAGAAAGCTCTTTCGGATTCCTGAACTCTTAATAGCGCAATCAATTACTTAAAATGTCGGTTTCATTCGGTTCCGTGCGCCGACTTAATCGTCTAATTTGGACAGGTTTCATTTCCTTCACATATTTGTTTCATCCAAAAAAATTTTTTTTCACATCCAATAACGATGCTTCTGTAGTGTTGAAGTTTCCTTAGGCATATCACATTTTAGCTTTTTTCTTTTTATAATACAAGACCTTTAAATTTTATCTGAAAGTTCATTCATTCTTTCATTCATTTTCTACCGCTTTTCCGAACTACCTCGGGTCACGGGGAGCCTGTGCCTATCTCAGGCGTCATCGGGCATCGAGGCAGGATACACCCTGGACGGAGTGCCAACCCATCACAGGGCACACACACACTCTCATACACTCGCACACTACGGACAATTTTTCCAGAGATGCCAATCAACCTATCATGCATGTCTTTGGACCGGGGGAGGAAACCGGAGTACCCGGAGGAAACCCCCGAGGAAAGGGGAGAACCTGCAAACTCCACACACACAAGGCAGAGGTGGGAATCGAACCCCCAACCCTGGAGGTGTGAGGCGAATGTGCTAACCACTAAGCCACCGTGCCCCTGTCTGTAAGTTACAAGTGCTCAAAGTCAGTAAAATGTAAGCAAATTTTCACACCAGTAAATTCCCATAATTTAGGTTCCTTATGCAGATTTGGTGCTTTAATATACAAAGCAAGTTATGTTCTAAAAGTAGCTAATACTATATTAGCATATCATTTTTGTGTATGCTGCATACTCATGCTTCAAAGTTCAAAAAAGACTTTACGTCACTAAAGAAAAAAATCTAATAAGAACTTTGTAGAATATATTTGCATTTGTAGAACAGTCATCTCGACTCTCAAGGACGCTACAAAGAATAAATTTTCATTGCAAAAGACGTTGCCGCAAAACAGCTTTAGAAATTGAAAATCTCTAACGAGCGAGCAACAGCGGAGAAAAAAACCTCCCAGTGATAACATGAGAGAGAAACCTTGTGAGGAACCAGACTGAAAGGAGAAGAGAGACCGAAAGTAGATATATTCGTGTCTATCTTGTATCTATATTACTGTTTAAATGTTTTTTATAGCTTGGTTGAGAATACATGTACACTGAAGCGTAGGAATATCTGAAGGTTTTGACCTTACAGGGAGATTTAGCTGGTCTTCGTGAGGACAAAACATAGCTTTTATTTAAAAACTTTCCTTTTTAATTTCTGAGGTTAAGCTCAAGCTATTTTAATTGGGGATCAAATAGCTGCATTAATAATTATGTCTTCACAAGGACAGAAAAACAAGTGTGTGTGTGTGTGTGTGTGTGTGTGTGTGTGTGTGTGTGTGTGTGTGTGTGTGTGTGTGTGTGTGTGTGTGTGTGTGTGTGTGTGTGTGTGTGTGTGTGTGCTGAGAGATCTCCATCTGTGCAAAGACTGCTAATGACCATTGTTCACGTCGACCACGGCTGTAAGCCTCAGTCTCGGTGTCAGCACAGCACAGAGCAGAGCTGGGATGAGAGGAGTTTCTATTACAACATGGTGCGTGAAGTGAATTTCAAATGAACTGACTCATGCAGATTTTTAAGCATTATAAGCACTCGTAACAATAAATCACGGCTAACCATGACTATGATGAGTTCATTTTCTTGGGGTGAGAGCTTGCCTAGGGCTGACGCGTTAACTGTTACATGGTGTGTGTCTGCCATCTGTTTAGTGGTGAAGGAAATCTATTTTAAAGCAAATAACCAAATCATCCATCGCGCTTCTATTAACTCTCTACTATCTCCGGTAATTAAAGCGTCCATATATTGGTTAAATTTGTGATTAATTGTGAAAAATTGTTAGCAAAATAACGATTGTTTAGCCAGATTGCACAGATGATATCTATGATTAATGATTAGGTTTGTATCCATATGCTATAAGTGCATGAGTTTGATTTGCTGACTTCAGAACAAAGCCTCTGTCTCTAGATCAGTAGAATTGCCCCTTTAGCACATGGACTTGTCACATTAAGACTCATCATGGAACCTCAGCCAGATAAATCTGCATCTGCATCTGCATCACTCTCTCGCTGTTATCTTTAATAATTCAGCACCGACAGTGCTGGGTCATTCTGAGTGAGTGCTTCTGCCCCTGTAGGATAGAGTTATCTGCTTCATTTCCATCCATCTGTGTCTCACCATGTACTGTAGCTCTCTTTGTTTTAGAGGGGAGGTGATATTACAGTGCAGTTTCCATGCACTTATTTCGATGCAAATTTGTGCAATGCATATGAAAAAAAAAACATGCCCAGAATACACTATACCGTAGGGCCAAACGTTTTTGGACACCTGACCATCACACGGTCATCACGTATGTGCTGGTTGAACATCTCGTTCCAGATTTATTCTCCTTTACTCTTATGATAAGCTCCAGTCTTCACTTCTGTGAAGGCTTTCCAGTAGATCTTGGAGCGAGGCTGTGGGGATTTGTGTTTATTCAGCTACAAGAGCATTAGTGAGATCAAACACTGATGTTGTAAGATTGTGGAGGTCTGGGGTTCAGATGGTGTTCCTGTTCATCCCAAAGGTGTTCAGTGTGGTTGAGTCAGGGCTCTGTGTAGGCACGTAAAACCATGTATTCATATTCAGGGGCTTTGTGTTCATGGTGGAATTGAATTGAATTGAAATTGTAATGTTACAACATACAGAGGCATCCAAATTTTATGGAAACAGTTTAGGGAAGGCACACAGGTTCTCTTTGCTTTACCCAGTTTGGGAAAAAATGGAATGCTATAATACTATATGGTGTTCATTGGTATTCATTAAACAGAGCTAGTTTCCTTTAAAACTCAATTGGATTTGGAGAACAACAATGGACTATTATGTAAATCCCAAAAAACTGGGTGCAAATTCGATATGCAATTGAAGATCCAATGGAAAATCTTCTATAGTCTCAGTACTTAAGCGGTATTGCGTGTCAATAAGATTGTAAAATAAGCTTAAGACACCGTCCATATCATTATGCATTATTTTTGACCCCTTAAAGACAGGAGGTGCAGAACCCATCGGTGGGATCATGGCACAGATTGCGGTTAATGGGGACCGGAACCCCTCGCGATAGGTGAAAATCCGCGAAGTAGGATTGGCCCTAAGTTTGACCTTTTCACTGATGGTCATCATCTTCCTCTTCCTCTTGGGCTCACTAGAGGAATCTTTCGCAGGCGCTTAGGAGGCATTGTAGGGGCTTAACAAAAAGTTAATTTCGAACACAATACGCGAGACACAGTTGACAGCGTGAACGAGAGTGGCGAGATACAACAAGGGAAGAAGCTGGGAGAGGATGCGAAAATGCGCAGCCTCTGAGAGAGTTTCTCTCTTTGTCTGGCATCCTGGGAAACCGTTTTTATTTTTATTTTTATCTTTCGATGAATATTTTTGAAAAATCAGCGATGCACCGAGGCCGCGAAACTTGAACCGCGAAACTTGAACCGCGAAGTGGCGAGGGATTACTGTATAAACATGCTTATGGAATCTGTGGTAGAAGTTTATTCAGATCCTGTGTAGATTTAGAAGTAGCCCAGGACTTTGTTTAACTTTGTATGGGCTATCAATTAAAAACTGAAAGCAGCTCAGCATGTAGGAGAATTCTGCTTCGGTCATATTTTCTGAGGCACAGAGGTCAAAAGTACTAATCCTGGAGCCAATGAAAATGTGTTAGATTTTAGGCAGCTTTTTTTTTTTTTTTGCCACACGCTGCCTTCCAAGGGCATTCGTTCTCTGTTAAGGACAGACTGAAATCAGTGTCTGGATTCATAAAGAGTTTGATGAAACAAAGCCTATTAGCATACATCATTAATATTAATAAGAAGCGCTTCAATTGATGAGAAAATTCATAATTTCTCAGGCTCTGCTGGTATTTTGTTCTGACAGATATCCTTTAAAAGTGTTATAGTAATTTTTAAAGAATTTGATTTAGCAAATTTGAAGTAGAAAAAAAAAATCAACACAATCCACCTTCATCTCTGAAGCTGGAAGAAAAATATATTGCTCTGGCTTTGTGATTGTAGAGTTTTCCCAGGTCGAGTGTTATGTTACACGGTCTGACTGGTTTGTTTCTCTACCACAAAAAACAAATAGAGAATCTATTGGGAAGAAAGGCCCATTTTCCTGAGCGATATCCAATTTCTTCAAAGGCTGGAAAAGGTTTCTGCTCGAAAAGTGTTCTTTTTTATTTTTTAAAAAGAAAACATCAATTTAACATATTTATTCAACCATCTAAAAAAAAGAGAACGTTTTGTGATTCAATACAAAAGAAGCCATGATTTCAGACAGCGTACCTTAATACAGCTCCACAAGTAAGAGTCACTGACTCGAAACTAATGACTGTAAGAATATCTACGTTGATCATATACTGTACGGTATTTGTTCTAATGTATTTTGTGAAGCTTCTTAATCAACACGTCTACAATCTTAGCTTTTATTACTTAAATCTACTGTATATTCAATCAATGGTCACTCCAAAAATGAGCAACATAATAACCTTATCCATTTATTTAATTCTATTATAATAAAACTTCTACGGGTACTCCGGTTTCCTCCCGCGGTTCAAAGATATGCATGGTAGGTTGATTGGCATCTCTGGAAAATTGTCTGTAGTGTGTGAGTGTGTGTGTGTGTGTGTGTGTGTGTGTGTGTGTGTGTGTGCCCTGCGATGGGTTGGCACTCCGTCCAGGGTGTATCCTGCCTCGATGCCTGATGACGCCTGAGATAGGCACAGGCTCCCCGTGACCTGAGAAGTTTGGATAAGCGGTAGGAAACGAATGAACGAACGAATGAATGAATAATAAAACTTATTTTAGGTCTTTTGCAATGCCTTCTAGTCTGTACGTATAGGTTAGGGACTGCAATCAGGATGTGCTAAATGGATTAGCATTTAATTGTATTATTATTTGCTAATGTGCTTAGAATGTCTCTTCTGTGACACTTTTTTATCTCTTTGGATTTGTAGATTTTAGAAAAACCACATTATTAATTTTTCTGTTTATCAATAACATTATTATTATTATTATTATTATTATTATTAGTAGTAGTAGTAGTAGTAGTAGTAGTAGTAGTAGTAGTAGTAGTGCTGTTCTGAGATGTTTTTCTTCTCACCATGCCTGTAAAGAGTGATTACCTGCGTAACCATGAGCTAGCTGAACCTGACGGGCGTTTCTCTAATTATCCACATGAGGTTTTTGTAAAAGAACATACCAGTCATGACAGTGTAAGTCTTGTGATACATAGGATAATGCAAACTAACTTTAACCATGGGACATTACTTTCTTTAATAAACATCGTGTGTGTGATTAGTTTCTATACATCGTGACATCTCACAGAGACGTAACTCTGCAAAACTGAACAGCTTGATACTTTACTGAGGTCTTTATTGTCATGTGAAATTATCAGGAGTCTTGAGAATTAAATGTCACCAATTCCCAGTATTCTGTTTATGAAGCTCTTGACTTGCAAGATTTGATGCGCTTTGCTGCTGCCATGTGATGGGTTAATTGAAGTTTCCTCCAATAAAGCGGTTATCTTCATAATAAAGACTATTACAAAAGAGTATATATTTGTTTACAGCATTTGGCAGACACCCAGATAAAGAGCGACATAAGTTTTATCTTATTTTATATAACTGAGCGATTGAGGCTCTCCGGTGGTGGCAGTTGGTGGACTTGGGGTTTGAGCTCCCAACCTTCCAACATCTTAATCCCTGAGAAGCAGCTGTTAATGAGAGACAACTCATTGTAAAGAGAAATCGAATCTTGCTCTGCTGATTGTTTCAGTGTTTTTAGCCTGATGCTGATTAAATGTCTAAACTTGAATTTCTAATTAGGAGTAAAACTCATTAGAGAAGATACTGAATTAAGATCCAATGATTTATAAGTCAATGTTTCAGGCTGGAAGTTGGTGGGATGCAACAGTATAATAAAGTAGGTATCATTTTGTAGAATTACAGTAAGTGAGACGCATTTTCTTGCTTTTTTGTGAAGCCTTTCAACCATACCCTTATCTCATAACACACAGTATAACAAGAAAGCACTACTGTACCTGCTTACTTACTTACTCACATACATGAGCATAGAGGAACACATGATTGGCTAATGTTGCAGTGATTGACAGGGCAGAGAGAGTATGCCACGCCTCCTGGTGCAGTGGTGCTCTCCTCACAGCAGGGTGAGCATTTTTATTTAATTTCTTTATAGTTACGCCACTCAGAAGACAATAAATCGATTTCTAAATCAGTAGATCAAATGTTGATTGATATAAAGATTGATATAAAATTGATATAAAGACAGTGGTGAGCTTTCAGAGACAATTTCTTTCTTTCTTTTGGTGCTTGTCATTAACATAACTGATTAGACAGTGAAATAAATGAATACGGTGCGTGTTTAATGAAGTGTAAACAAACAATGCAAACGCTCTTCAATAAATCTGCCTTAATGACAGAAAGTCATGATATCACGGCTACAATTCACACAATCCATCATTTATTTTTTTTTTAGATTAATCTAACATTGTAATATCGAACTTATTATTAATTATTATTTCACGACCGATATGCTCTTAGATGCAGTAATAAATGATCACTTGGTTCTCATTCTATCCCTTGTACAGCATTATATAATTATTTGTATTAATCTGTTTTTGCATTTATTTTAACTTCTAGGTACTTTGAATGGATCCTTCTTAAATACAGTGATCCCTCGTTTATCGTGGTTAATGGGGACCGGAACCCCTCGCGATAGGTGAAAATCCGCGAAGTATTATTGGCCCAAAGTTTGACCTTTTCACTGATGGTCATCATCTTCCCTTTCCTCTTGGGCTCACTAAAGGAATCTTTCGCAGGGGCACGGCGCTTAGGAGGCATCGTAAGGGCTTAACGAAAAGTAAATCTCGAACACAATACGCGAGACACAGTTGACAGCGTGAACGAGAGTGGAGTGGTGAGATACAACAAGGGAAGAAGCTGGGAGAGGATGCGATGATGCGCAGCTAATCAGCTCAGATCTCGTGCCGGGAACCAATCATGTGCCTTGTCTGAGTGCCTGTAGGTATGTACAAAGCCTCTGAGAGAGTTTCTCTCTTTGTCTGGCATCCTGGGAAACCGTTTTTAGTTTTTATTTTTCGATGAATATTATTGAAAAATCAGCGATGCACTGAGGCGACGAAACTTGAACCACGAAACTTGAACCGCGAAGTGGCGAGGGATTACTGTACTAGCAAGTGTATAGCTTTTCATTTGCTGAATAATTATTAACTCCTCGCTTGGAAGATAGCTAGTAAACTAATCTAATTACATTATCACTGTCTCAATAGCTCTGTTCTGTAATATATATATATATATATATATATATATATATATATATATATATATATATATATATATATATATAGTCCACAAGGGGAGTATATTTATTTATTTATTTATTTATTTATTTATTTATTTATTTATTTATTTATGTTCCTGGTTTTTCAGCTGTCCATTGGTTTCCTTTGATGCACAGCTCTATATAAACTTTCCACGTAGACTTTTTATGGAGTCAGTCATTCTGTAACTTGTAGATGAGGGGATCGAACCTGGATCCCAGAGGTAGCATCGGACTTTCACATTTAGCAGATCAGACCCAACCCAGATCATGGAAATTGCATCAAGTGCATCAAGGGAAAACAAAAGAAAAGTGAGAAAGCAGGAAAACATACAGTGGGGCAAAAAGGTATTTAGTCAGCCACCGATTGTGCAAGTTCTCCCACTTAAAAAGATGAGAGAGGCCTGTAATTTTCATCATAGGTACACTTCAACTATGAGAAACAGAATGGGGAAAGAATCCAGGAAATCACATTGTAGGATTTTTAATGAATTAATTGGTAAATTAATCGGTAAAATAAGTATTTGGTCACCTACAAAAAAAAAACAAGATTTCTGGCTCTCACAGACCTGTAACGTCTTCTTTAAGAGGCTCCTCTGTCCTCCACTCGTTACCTGTATTAATGGCACCTGTTTGAACTCGTTATCAGTATAAACAGGCACCTGTCCATAACCTCAAACCTTCCAAAATCCACTATGGCCAAGACCAAAGAGCTGCCAAAGGCCACCAAAAACTAAATTGTAGACCTGCACCAGGCTGGGAAGACTGAATCTGCAATCGGTAAGTGGCTTGGTGTGAAGAAATCAATTGGGGGAGCAATTATTAGAAAATGGAAGACATACAGTACAAGCCCACTGATAAATCTTTCGATCTGGGGCTCCACGCAAGATCTCACCCCGTGGGGTCAAAATTCTTTACAAATCAGACATTCAAAATTCTGGATTTTTTTCCCAATTTTGTCTCTCACATTAGAAGTGTACCTATGATGAAAATTAAAGGCCTCTCTCGTCTTTTTAAGTGGGAGAACTTGCACAATTGGTGGCTGACTAAATACTTTTTTGCCACACTGTAATAGGAAAAGGTTCTGACATTGCCCAGATCGGATTAACAAATTTGCCCCTGGTGGTCTAGCAAGGAACTGTCCCAGTAACGGCTGACACTATTTTTATCCATCTGATACAAACCAACAAAGTGGATTAATGTGTCTCATTACCTAATATTGTATTCATTAGACTATAGATAGACACTAGGAACATTATAACGTTCCCATCCATCTCATTTATACAGCTGAACAATTAAGGGCCTTAATCAGGGGCCCAGGAGTGGCAGCTTGCCACCAACTCTGATCAGTAATCCAACACCTTAACCACATCCCCATATGGGCAAAATGGGTTCATCTAACCAGTATTGCGATGGGCTGCTAGGCAGAGAAGCTTTCTCTCTTTTCTGTTTCCTAAGGGAGCTCATTTAAAATGTTGCTCTTTAGAGAAGAGAGGAATCCTGTCAGGGTTTTTTTTTTTCTTGCCTTCAGAAACACCAAGGCTGAGGTCATTAGAAATCTACAGACATTGCTGGGTCTTTCAATCTGTCTGCCGGTATCCAGATTGTATCCAGCCTCACTTTAAACATACAGGATCTGTAACTTAATACGTGATTACTGTTCGAAAATAAAGGCACATGTAATTGGCACATTTCTGCTGAACTTTACCTTTAAATGCTTTACGTTTTGTGTAAGAAGAAAATGTTTTGGATAACGAACATGAAGGAAAGAGCAGACACACTGTTCATTAGTTTATTAGTGGAATTTAAAGAGCTTATGGTTATAGACATTATTCTATTTACTTACCATAGACATAGATTTGGTGTGGGGGGGGTGAAGTGTGAATGCATATGCTTATTGTAGATGATATTTTTCATATTTTGCTTTGTGAGAGGAAGAAAGAGAAAGAGAAAGAAAGAAAAAAAATGTGGAAGAAAGAGAAAGGGATAGAAAGAGGAGAAAGGTAAAGAAAGAGAAGAAAGAAATAGAAAAAGGAAAGAAAGAAAGCACACTGTTATATTTGCAAATTTTCCCCTATCTATCTATCTATCTATCTATCTATCTATCTATCTATCTATCTATCTATCTATCTATCTATCTATCTATCTATCTATCTATCTATCTATCTATCTATCCTCCACAAACATTTACAATCAAATGACTGTGTCATTAAAACAAATTACACAGGGTCTAATAATGAATCCAACTAATTAAAATTCAAAATGAAAATCCCATCAACGAATACGGCTTCAAGCGACATCCAGCGTAAATGACATTCAGCGTAAACAACCTTATTGTTCTTGATAATAAACTGAACTATTAAAATAACATTTAGCTAACATTAACACAAGGCTGTGTTGTGCTAACTTGCTATATCGAAAGTTACGGCTAAGTTGCCATGAATTAGCTAGTTAGCTACAATATACAGATTTTCTTTTGCTAGATTACATCACGTACATGTACTGCCTCCTTCTGAGTCCAACCGTCTGACATCGATACTTCTGGAGTTCTCGAGAGTAATTAAACAAAGCTCATACATAAACCGATCGAACTCACGATTCTGAATGTATCCCTAATGACAGTGAAGACGTTGAATGCTCTCTACTGTTCGGGTGACTGATCGGCAAACCAGTTGTTTGTTTTTTCCTGATGGGTTTGGTACTGCTGTTAGAAATTCACATCATTTGCACAAATTAATTAGACAGATCTAATGACATAAGCTTATTAGTAAGTCTGGCTTATTGTTCAGCTGACAGCTGTTTGATGAAGCATGCGCGCTTTATGTGTCTTAGACTGGGTGTATGTCCAATGATCCAGTATGAAGCCATATGCCTTATTATTATTATTATTATTATTATTATTATTATTATTATTATTATTATTATTATTATTATTATTTCTATAAGGTGGTGAATTTTTGTAGATCCCAAAACAGTGAAAACATACATATGAACAGATGCTAGGTGTTTTCTTTGGTTTAACTCTAAAACCATTTTTATTCACATTTGTTTTTATGGCTTTGGATTTATGGGACTAGTCTTTGCTGCTTTATAACTTTTCTGCCTTTTACTCGAAAGAAAACAACATGCAATTGCTTAATACTAATGCTACATAGGTCAAATTGGTGTTAGTATCCATTTATCAGGCTAGGCTAAGACGAATCATTCTTGATCTGATTCACACCTGATTCTTCCCCATTTATTATTAAAGCTTAGCTTGTTGTCTTTGATAAACCACCTCAACTGTATAGTCCGCAGGAAACACATAAGGAATCCTTGAATGATGTTGTTTTTACTGGAGTATGGATGTGTTTGCTACTTGGGTTTTGGAATCTGAACCACTGTACGGAGCTTTTATTGTGAATGAGCTCATATTCTTAAAACAGTTTCACTCTCAGCTGCATATTATAAACGCGCTGTTGTAATCATGTTGTAAGATCATCCAGTGAAATCCCAGGCCGCTTATTCAACATGAGATACCATCCTTGCAGAACACTTAGTTCTGCTTGTGTTAACTCGTCCATAACTACAAGGATTTCTAATCACAGTATCCATAGGGACTCAGATAAGGATGAGTTCTTCATAAACACACTTACTCTTCTCTCTGTTCTTTCGGTTCTCTCTGTTCTTCCTATTCTCTTGGTTCTCTGTTCTCTCATTAGGGGGCACGGTGGCTTAGTGGGTAGCACGTTTGCCTCACACCTCCAGGGTTGGGGGTTCGATTCCTGCCTCCACCTTGTGTGTGTGGAGTTTGCATGTTCTCCCCGTCTCCTCCGGGTACTCCGGTTTCCTCCCGCGGTTCAAAGACATGCATGGTAGGTTGATTGGCATCTCTGGAAAATTGTCTGTAGTGTGTGAGTGAGAGTGTGTGTGCCCTGCGATGGGTTGGCACTCCGTCCAGGGTGTATCCTGCCTCGATGCCCGATGACGCCTGAGATAGGCACAGACTCCCCGTGACCCAAGAAGTTCGGATAAGCGGTAGAAAATTAATGAACGAATGTATGTTCTCTCATTCTCTCGGCTCTGTCTGTTCTCTAATTCTCATCGTTCTCTTGGTTCCCAGTGTTTTCTCTGTTCTTTCTGACTCAATGTTCTCACTTTACTCTCTGTTCTCAGTCACCTGCTTATTAAAGAGAGAGATGTTGATCAGCAGAAGATTTCCCACTCATTTCTACCTGGACTTGAGATTGAAAAACAGGTCAGTGATATTACACCTAATTCAGTTGGTTAATAAATAAGTAACAATAATTAGTCTGTGTTTAATGAGTTTAGATACTCATCCTGATTGGGTTTGTAACATGGATTAAAATGACTTCCTCATGGTTATTTGTCCTCTAAGATGTCTGCAAAGGCATCTTAACTTTTTTCATGTATAATTGAATCCTTGGTCTGTATAGCCTTCATTAATCTTTGACTTGTGATTCATTATTATGAGGCATGCTTTTGGAACCAACAGAAATACTGCTTCTTGTTAAGAAGATCATGAAACCTTTCTTAACCTTTTGTTTCTGTGCACAATGCTATTTTTACCATTCTCCTTTTAATATCTAATAAATATTAATAATATCCGATCTGAAATCATTGCACTGATTTTCGTGGTTATCTCCTCTACATGGGTCAGCCACAAAGAACAAATTTGCCAAGACTGGCATTTGAATGCCATCACGTCTGGCCATAATGCAGTTCCTATCACATGACTTCCTCAAAACTCATAACACGGACAAGGGGGAGAACAAAGCGGGGTGTTCATCGTCTCGAGACTAGAGGGAAGGGTGAGGAGTCACAAGCCCCACCACCTGCTCATGTGACGTTACAGCAGTAGAATGACTAAGCACTTAAACGCAGTAAGATGCCCAAGGAACTGTGCCATAGGAAAGTTGGACTGATCCAGATTTCACACAGATATGTCAACAGAGCTGCACACAGCAAACGGTTGTGTTTGAATATAATGTAAAAAACTACTTGTAGAAATAAAACGACTGCTTAGAAGCACTGTCAGATATCGAAGGTGAGATCTTAGATCTTGGGAACTAAAGTTTGGACCATCTTTTGTTTTCAGTAAGGACTTATCTTTTGAAGCTCTGGGTCGCATCAGATAGACAAATAGCGTTTATTTCTTCCTCAAATAATGATGATACAGACATAAAGAGCTGAGCACCCTGAACACTATCTGTACTGTTTACTCTATGTATTAGTACCTGGGCTTAAAGATGCTTATTAAATATATATTGAAGAAGCAACCAGGCACCATCGTAATAAGATTAGAAGAAAGGTGTCAAGTCTATCAATGATCACAGCATGTCCAGCACATTCAATTCAATTGTCTATCTGTATAGCACTTTTAAAAATGGACATTGTCTCAAAGCAGCTTTACAGAAGCATGGAAACTAAATAAAAATTGTGTACTTAAGCTACTATTTATCTCTAACATTTATCCCTAATGATCAAGGTGGTGAGGAAAATGTCCCTGAGATGATATGAGGAAGAAACATTGAGAGGAACCAGACTCAGAAGGGAACCCATCATCGTTTGGGTAACACTGGGCAGGAAATAATGTCAAAGTAAATAATGTCCTTTCTACGACAGTTTGAATCGTGTGAGCAAGAGCTCCTGATGAACGAATAAGACGGCATCATTTCTGACTTCATTACAGACTTAACACTAATTCCTTCCTGCCGAAGACTTCAAATGGTCACTTCTGAAGAAACGAGCACAAAGCTGACCGACGCAACAGCGGTTCAAAGACTTGGGTCACTCGTGTAGTGTTTATACATTTCTACAGGTGACAATGTTTAAGCCTTAGAATGAGCAAAAGACACCAAAGAAATCAAATGCCACCCAAAAGAGTTGTGATCAGATAATCAATAAGTTGACGGTCATCTTGAGCACAACTGGCTTGATGGATCTTATTCTTAGTAGATGGTTCTCACAGATATTCATTCATTCATTCATTCATTCATTCATTCATTCATTTTCTAGCACTTATCTGAACTACTCGGGTCACGGGGAGCCTGTGCCTATCTCAGGCGTCATCGGGCATCGAGGCAGGATACACCCTGGACAGAGTGCCAACCCATCACAGGGAACACACACACTCTCATTCACTCACACACACACACACTCACTGACTCGCTCACTCATTTTCTACCGCTTATCCAAACTACCTCGGGTCACGGGGAGCTTGTGCCTATCTCAGTCGTCTTTGGGCATCAAGGCAATATACACCCAGGACGGAGTGCCAACCCATCGCAGGGCACACACACACTCTCATTCACTCACACACTCACACACTACGGACAATTTTCCATGGATGCCAATCAACCTACCATGCATGTCTTTGGACCGGGGGAGGAAACCGGAGTACCCGGAGGAAACCCCCGAGGCACAGGGAGAACATGCAAACTCCACACACACACACACAAGGCGGAGGCGGGAATAGAACGAAGCAAACGTGCTAACCACTAAGCCACCGTGCCCCTTCTCACAGATATTATATATATATATATATAAATATATATATATATATATATATATATATATATATATATATATATATATATATATATATATATATATATATTAAGTTACATCCATCTATCCTTACTGTGTGTATGTACACACAGTAAGGATAGATGGATGTAACTTAATAGAAAAATACTCAATGACCAGGTGGTGTGAAGTCGGAACAAAGCAGTATATCAGCAGTAAACAAAGCAGCGAATCAGCGATCCTAAACAAATAGCTTTAATAACAGGACAAAAACAATCAGCAGGATCATAAATGTTTTTAAATAAGATTTTAAAATGTCTGATATTAGTGGCAACAGAAAGGCTCTGAGATTAGTTTGAAACCTAAGCAAGCCATTTACAAGCTTCCTGAAACAACACTGAAGTTCATTTCATAACTGTGTGTGATGGCAGGAAAGTAGGTCAACAGTTAAAAGTGTGTCATGATATTTCCTGGATTAGGAATATAACTTCTGACTGAAAAGGCTGTCCACGTCTCCTTACGTGTTTGGGGAAGCAATTTATAATTTATCTATTTAAGTAAAATCCACTTGTTAAACAAATACATTAAGAAAGAAATACCTACATAAGCACATTGTGCCAAACTGGAAACTGTGAGACTTCCCTCAGTTGAACCTTTGGTTAAATAACCATATTATGATGAGAAGTTATAAAAGAACAGTGTGTCCTGTAGTGAGAAACAGATGACGCACCAGTGTGACCTGGGCTTTAGTTCCTCCAGCTGAGAAGCCTCCATTCACTACCTCTGGTACCTTAAATGTCATTGAGTAACAAGATAAAGAACCTTTTCTCAAAGCCAAAATAGTTCCCATGTCTCATGGAACAGCCAGTGTCATCGCTCCCAACTACTATCTTGTCTATGGAATGAAATGTCTGCTTGGGAGAAGGTACAATGAATGAAACTTTGGGTATTTTCTTCCAACACTCAAGCATATGTTGCACAAGCGAATGCAAAGTCATAAGTGTTCTAAAGTCCTAATTTACGATTTAATTTGCAAAGCCCATAGTGAGCTGAAAATGCCAAATTAATGACTAAATGGTGGAAAATTACCCTCCATTTTTATCTGTATCCAACTATTTAAACAAAGTCCAAATATTTCATACCTCCTTAAGCAGATACTGTGAAATTCATTACTGTTCCGACAAAAAGCAAACAGATAAAACAAAAAGCGTGACTCACTGAAGGCCGCCACTGCCAGGATGAGCGTCACCACGATGGAGATCCATGATACCCATAGTGCCTTCTTCCTGTAATTCTGAGCTTCGTGAGGCTTTAGACGCATGCTGCTCTCCAACAGACCTGACAAAAAAAGGTAAAAAAATAAATAAATAAATAATCAGTTGCACCAGGATCTACTTAATACACTGGCCTATGATTGAGCCATAAAATGTTACACTACTGCAAAGTGGTGCATGAAGACGAAACCCAGAAGAGAAGATCAGAACAGGAGCAAAATGGATCTGTTACCAGATGTATCATGCGGGCAGGTACATGATTTAGAGCTTTTTGGTTTTTTTCTGACTGCAAAACAAACAGTGCAAAGGAAAGCAAGCATGACATAATTTGGGGAGTCCTATGGGTAGCGTCTTTTTTGTTTTTCTTTAATTATCATTCACTTAGATTTTAACCTAGTATATCTTTAGGATAAAAGTATCTGAACATGTACTCTAATATCTTTAAGGATAGAAATGTTTAACAATGGAAAAGTTCATTCATTTTCTACCGCTTATCTGAACTTCTCGGGTCACGGGGAGCCTGTGCCGCAGGTGTCATCGGGCATCGAGGCAGGATACACCAACCCATCGCAGGGCACACACACACTCTCATTCACTCACGCAATCACACACTACGGACAATTTTCCAGAGATGCCAATGCATGTCTTTGGACCGGGGGAGGAAACCGGAGTACCCGGAGGAAACCCCCGAGGCACAGGGAGAACATGCAAACTCCACACACACAAGACGGAGGCGGGAATCGAACCCCCAACCCTGGAGGTGTGAGGCGAACATGCTAACCATTAATACCACTGTGCCCCCCAATGGAAAAGTTGCTCAGTAGAAATTTAATACATCTGTTAAAGCTCTACTTTCAGTAACATTTCAATAAAAAGGAAGATAAAGTTTAAGAAAATTTGACTTACAGCAAAAAGCAACAACGCAAGCATAATGAAGAACCCACCATCTGATTAGTATAGACCAATTCCATAATAGGAAGATATTTCTACAGATGCAAATTCCAAGTCTGCGAATTTATTCAATTCCATAAAAATTCCATTTAAAATTCCATAAAAAACACATTGTGAGGCAGTTTCCAAATTATGCCATAAATGCCAAACAATCCTCTCTGTTTCTCCGTACAGACGTTAATCAAGGGACATGATCCAATAAGCTGTGGAGCAATAAAGTCACAGAAAACAACCCACACACTGCCCAGTATCTCTGCAAAGTCTCTCCTTTGTCCAGTGAATGCTAAATGGTTTTCCTCCATAGCTAAACGCTTCACATAGTGATCACATGCTTCATGAGGTTTGGGATTAGTATGACACCAAAGTTGAAAAAGAAATCTAAGAAATGTGATCCCTCCTCATCTTATACTCTCTATCTCACATGATTTAACCCGACTGGCACACAGGTATACATTTAGTCAAAAGCGTAAGCATATGGTTGTCTATAGCAACAAAATGTTATGCTTCATTATTTTGATAAAAATCCAATGACACCCCTAACAATGGAAACTCTTAGAGAGAATTTTCTTACTTGACATTTATTCAAACCTGGAACCATGGAGAAGTGTGAAAGCTTTTTTTGGAACCTGGGAGCAGTTCCTTTCTGCTACACTGCTAACTTGCTAACTTGCTACATTATTTATTGTTTGGTGATCAGAGGATCTGGATTGAAGCCCCAGCACCCAAGTCTCTAAAGTGTTGATCAGAGGATCTGGGTTTAAGCCCCAGCCCTCAAGTCTCGGGGGTGTTGATCAGAGGATCTGGATTGAAGACCCAGCACCCAAGTCTCGGGGGTGTTGATCGAAGGATCTGGGTTTAAGCCCCAGCCATCAAGTCTCTGGGGTGTTGATCAGAGGATCTGCATTGAAGCCCCAGCACCCAAATCTCTGGGGTGTTGATCGGAGGATCTGGGTTTGAGCTCCAACATTCAAGTCTCTGGGGTGTTGATTGGAGGATCAGGGTCTAAGCCCAGCACTCAAGTCTCCTGGGTGTTGATAGGAGGATCTGGATTGAAGCCCCAGCACCCAAGTCTCCTGGGTGTTGATTGGAGGATCTGGGTTCAAGCCCGAACATTCAAGTCTCTAGGTTGTTAATCGGAGGATCTGTGTTCAAGCCCTAACACTACCCTAAAGCTGCCCTTGAGCAAGGCCTTTAACGCTCTCTGCTCCACTGGTGCTGTATCATGGCTGACCCTGTTCTCTGACCCCAACTTCCAAAGTTGGGATATGCAAAGAAAGAATTTCACTGTGCTGTAACGTATATGTGACAAAAGTAAAGTCTTTTATGCAACGGCCACAACGCTAACTGTGATATTCTTATAGTAGCTTCAACTCAAAGACCTCAGAGCTAAAGGTTACATTTAAAGAAGAAAATTGAAAAGTATGCGATTCAACAGAAGAAATTATAAATCAATAACATCAGCAAATAAAACCAAACATTCATAGGAACGGGGCACTGCAACTCCTTTTGTGGTGTGAGTGCTTACACTGAGAACATCGCCAAGGACTAAATGAAAAGAATGAAACACAATATACAGATGAATCTGGTGCCATATTTCAAACCTGTTTGTACAAATATGACGTATGGAATTGCAGAATTAATCTTCTGTCAGAAAGAAATTCTTCAAGATGAACACAAACCTCAGCTAAAGTGAGTTTATGTATTTGGACCCTGTATTGTCCTTATTGGATCTGCACAGAATGCACTTAAGACTATCCTGAACTTATTAATAACATTAAACAGAAGTATGCTCATAGTGCCATCTGCCTCATCCAGTTTCCAATTAGTTTGCTGGCTCATATTGTCTTTTACTGATGAGGTCAATTCTTCTAGTTATACCTCATATGACCACAAGAGGATGCATGATGAAAGACATACCTGTCAGACTCCCATCACTAAATTCCAGGGGTTTCGTTATCACGGCATAAAAACGCCCTCTTTAAAAAAAAATCGGCATACTACGAAGGACAAAACATGTGAATGTGTTTTGTTTTTATCTGCCTGCTTACTGTAACTTTCAATTTTAACTAGCTAGCTCAATTCCACTGAAGAATATAGTGACAGCTAACTATGCCTATATACAGTATATATGTATGGGGGAACGGTGGCTTAGTGGTTAGCAAGTTTGCCTCACACCTCCAGGGTTGGGGGTTCGATTCCCGCCTCCGCCTTGTGTGTGTGGAGTTTGCATGTTCTCCCCGTGCCTCGGGGGTTTCCTCCGGGTACTCTGGTTTCCTCCCCTGGTCCAAAGACATGCATGGTAGGTTGATTGGCATCTCTGGAAAATTGTCTGGAGTGTGTGAGTGAATGAGTGTGTGTGTGCGCTCTGCGATGGGTTGGCACTCCGTCCAGGGTGTATCCTGCCTCGATGCCCGATGACGCCTGAGATAGGCACAGGCTCCCCGTGACCCGAGAAGTTCGGATAAGCGGTAGAAGATGAATGAATGAATAAATGAATGAATGAAATACACAACCAAAAACTACGGTTATGGTTAGAGTTAGATTATCAAATAGGCCACGCCTACCCGATGACGCAATATCTGTTACGCTGTTCTGAAATCCCTGGAAATAAGTGCATCCCGTATGAATACACCCTGAGAGTTATCTCCATACTTGCATTATATTGACATGATCCTAACTTTTATAAGGTTTGTCACCGGAGAAATGAACATGAAACAAAAGAAGATTTACGATTGCTGCCGCAAGTATATCTCCAATTTGGAAAATGTCAGAACAGTCTTGTTTTGTTATACATCTTATTTGCAATTACATCTACTTAGCATTGTTTCTCAAGCTGGTCTGGCCTTCCTGTACCAGCCACTCTTCTGAAATAAACAAAACAACAAGGCTGGAAAGTCATGTTCCCTTTCTGACGCCTCTAACCATGTAGCATAGACATCATCAGCAAATGAAAAATCTTTATAAATTATTCAGTGGCACAAATTGATTGCTTGGGGGGATTTCATGTGCCACAGAGCAACACTGTGACACAGCTCTCATGGTCAAGGAATACTAATGCAGGCTTTAGTGGATGATGAGATGGTCACTTAGGATGGTGATCTGGAATCACGTTTTCCACGATAAAACAAAATAGGATGTTTCCAGTAAATAAAGTCTTAGCTTTTACCTTATTCTCACTATACTGCAATACAGTGTTGATAAGCCTTTCTAGAGTCATTTATGCCAGAACTCCTGCTGTGTCCTACTCTTATCTTCCTCTCAGATGAGTTGGATTGACTCGAGTGCCGACGGAGCCATGCTAATGAGACAGCAATGCCATTAAGACTACGGACTACGGTACCTTTGATGCTACATAGAAATACTTTCATTATATTAACCAAGACAAATCAGGTATCTCATGTCAGGATAAACAGAATGTTAGCAATCACACTCAGAAGAAGAACATGTTTTTTTTTTTAATGCATTGTGACTCAGTGTAGACAACAACTAGATGCTCTGGTAACTGTGTGTTATAACCAAAAGCACCCCTGACTATCAGACTTGTATGTGTTTGTTATGCTTTTATAATAAGCTCCACTCTTCTGGGAAGACTAGAATATGGAGCATTGCTCTGGGGATTTGTGATCAGATAGGATTTGTGATCAGCATAGCTCTGGGGGATGTGGTAGACTACCGATTCAGGTCTTGGCCCACTGAGCAGAAGGTTGTGACGTTAAATCCGAGGTTCAATTGCCATTGCTGGGCCCCTGAGCAAGGCCCTTAACCCTCAATTATTATGTATAATAATGTAGGTTGCTCTGGCTCTGCCAAATGTTGAATGTTAAGATGATCATTCAGCCACAAGAGCATTAGTGAGATCAGGGTCTTAAGTGGCTTAGGTTTCACTCAGTCTTTCATTCATTCGATCATTCGTTCATTCATTTTCTACCGTTTATCCGAACTTCTCAGACTCAGGCGTCATCGGGCATCGAGGCAGGATAGACCCTGGATGGAGTGCCAATCCATCGCAGGGCACACACACACTCTCATTCACTCACACACACACACACTACAGACAATTTTTTCCAGAGATGCCAATCAACCTACCATGCATGTCTTTGGACTAGGGGGAGGAAACCGGAGTACCCAGAGGAAACCCCCAAGGCACGTGGAGAACATGCAAACTCCACACACACAAGGTGGAGGCGGGAATCGAACCCCCAACCCTGGAGGTGTGAAACAATTGTGCTAACCACTAAGCCACCGTGTCCCCCTTCAGGCTTCCAGTTCATCCCAAAGTTGTTCATTGGGGTGAGTCAGGGCAGGACACTCAAGTTCTTCCTCTCAAACCTCAACACACCATGACTTCATTGAGTTCACTTTACTTCGTGCACAGGGGCACTGTCATGATGGAACAAGTTTTGTTGCCGTAAAGATATACAAAGACGTTCTATACAATTGTTTCATTCAAGGGTCATATAAGTGTGATAGTCAGGTGTCCACACTTATGCCATATGGTGCATATTAATTTAAAATAAAATCTTATTGGGAATTAATTAGTGATTTTATACATAATTATATAAATATATTTAAATATAATACATTTTATCACTATTGACACATTTAGGTACTATAGATTTTGGATATGTAGATATGTAGATACTTGTTTAGTTTGCTTTCTATTAATACTATATAGTTAGTTGTTTATTTATATATTTCATGATTTAAGACAACTGTTCATGTAAAATGTATTTTTGTTGTCATTACAGTATTATATCACATATGTATTTTGTCAGTATTCTGAAAGGTTACTTAAGATGAGATTTAAAACATGTTCAAGGTCGACGATTGTTCTACCACCAGGACTTACTGATACTGATTGTTTACCTTGGTATTTCCACCCATTTAATATCAGCATGTGCTTCCTAACAGTGTGGACAAAATCATGTAAATCAGTCATTTATTCAAAGTGCCTGAAATATAACACAATTTATTTCAAGTTATTAATATTATTTCTTCATTATCAAGAAGCCACAGCATGCAAGAAATGAACCTTATATACATTTTACTTTTAGACAGATTCTGTACTTAACACTGGTTTTTATTCTTTTTGTTTTTTTATTAATGGTATTCAAAGATTCTCACTTAGTTTCACTGTAATTTCACAGAATACATAAAGTGAATAAATAAAGGTTTACTGAAACAAAGGTTATGATAGGATTTAGCTTATGTGTTAAAGGAAGCTTGGGTGTGCGTGATGCTTTACGCATCTGGAGGTGTCCGAATTATTCTGAAAAGTAAACACAGAGCTAGTGGTAGACACGGGGATTTACCTTCTCCTTCCACGC
The DNA here is from genome assembly GCF_022655615.1 of Tachysurus fulvidraco. NCBI lineage: Eukaryota > Metazoa > Chordata > Actinopteri > Siluriformes > Bagridae > Tachysurus > Tachysurus fulvidraco. Next base: position 29,038,991 of record NC_062523.1, read on the forward strand.
TGTCGGTAATGTTCATCTCTCGGTCTCTCTCGGTCCCGATCCCCGACGCCGGGTCCACCACCAATGATTCCGGTACGGGACATGGAGCCGAGATATCGGCCATGATTCAGGGTGAAATAAGACCGTGTGAGAGTAGTGAGTCTCACACCATACAGGCACATCCGATGCCAAAATGCACCACAACACACCGATCCGTTATATCAATGCAATCTGTCGCACTGATCTGCGAGGAGTCGGTGTCCAAACCGCAGCGCAACACACCTACCGGTATCAGTCCAGTTATCTGCCCTTATCTGCCACGGTATCTGCCCGATCTGCCAATCTGATACACTGGATGTGACTCAGTATGTCTCCGATCTTCCCCCTACACACTGATGTAGTCCAGGATCTCGACAATCTGCCCCGAGTTCAGTCAATCTGACAATCGAGGGCGTGTTTTCTCTCTCCTTGTTTGAGACCAAGTTGTTCTCAAATGACTGAAATTTCCTCCAGAGCGGTTGATTGGACGTGAAACATTGCATGTGGACATTGTAAACAGTTTGGGAACAGCTACAGAACTCGTGCGTGTGCGTGCGCTCTCGTGTGTGTGTGTGTGTGTGTGTGTGTGTGTGTGTGTGTGTGTGTGTGTGTGTGTGTGTGTGTGTGTGTGTGTGCGTGTGTGTGTGTGTGCGTGCGTGCGTGCGTGCGTGCGTGCGCTCGCGTCCGTCTGCGCATCTGATTAGTGTCTGAAAAGGTAACTGTACTCCTAATTTAGTCATAGAGCTTCTTCATGCAGAATACAATGTTTCTGAATACTTATAGAAGGAAATGTCATGAATTAGGGAGCACTTTGTTTATTTATTCTTTTTTGGGTATTTGTTTATCTTTATTTGTCTGGATTCAGTGACTATCAGGAGACAGCAGTCGACCCCATCAATTATCATTGAACACAGTGGCATCCTAAACCGTGAGGAGCTGCTGATATGGAGGACACCAATTACTTTCCAGGAGCTTCCCTTGACCTATATTGTTTCCTTGTTGGTGCAGGCACATGCTCATGGAAGTAACAGGCCCTGTTGTAGCAATTGTGACAACATACCAACTATCTTGCGGGCTGCTGGAATGGCCATTTCTCACTGTGTTGCCTTAGTAGTAGCCTAATGCTGGTCTCCATGGGCTGGAACCATAGAGCTATCTTGAGTGCAGGCAGATGCTCATGTATGGATTAATCAGTTGGTACCTCCAGCAGCTAAGCTCAGCTGTGTTGCCATCAGCTCTGCTGACCACTTGTCAAATCTCACCACTGTGTTCCCAGGTGCTGGGTACAGTATATTTACACAGTAGCCACTGCACAAGGGCAGGTATGTGATCTCTGTTGATAGCCACGATGGTGACCTTTCCACATTCTCCTGAGACCCGGATGGCCGACCTCCAGGCTGGCCCTGAGTAGAAGATTCAGTGGTGTTATGGTGAATGATTTTTTTGCCTTCCCTTGTTACTTCAAATTACTGTAGGTCTCCTAAGTTCTTTCATAAAATGTGCACACTTTTTGAAGAAGGGTTGCAAGGCTTCTTTGAATATCTAACCTGTCTAGCTCTTTAAAGTAAAGCTCTTCTTTAATGTAAAGCAAAAACTACAAAAACTTGGTTTATTTAGTAGTTGTTGGTTTATTTATTTATTTATTTATTTATTTATTTATTTATTTATTTGTCTATCTATCTATCTATCTATCTATCTATCTATCTATCTATCTATCTATCTATCTATCTATCTATCTATCTATCTATCTATCTATCTATCTATCTATTTCTTTATAAAGAATGAAAAACATAGCTTCACAAGTAATATTTTTTAAATTAATGCCCATGTTACATAAAGTGGGGGGCATGGTGGCTTAGTGGTTAGCATGTTCGCCTCACACCTCCAGGGTCGTGGTTCGATTCTCGCCTCTGCCTTGTGTGTGCGGAGTTTGCATGTTCTCCCCGTGCCTCGGGGGTTTCCTCTGGGTACTCCGGTTTCCTCCCCTAGTCCAAAGACATGCATGGTAGGTTGTTTGGCATCTCTGGAAAATTGTCCGTAGTGTGTTAGTGAATGAGAGTGTGTGTTCCCTGCGATGGGTTGGCACTCCGTCCAGGGTGTATCCTGCCTTGATGCCCGATGACGCCTGAGATAGGCACAGGCTCCCCGTGACCCGAGGTAGTTCGGATAAAGCGGTAGAAAATGAGTGAGTGAGTAAGAGTTACATAAAGTAGCCAATAGGGGGCAGAATTGGTGCAGCAGTTGTTTGGTACTGGTCATGTTTGTTATTTTTTTACTATGAATGTTCTTGTGCCAGTTGTGTACAAAACACAACACATTTGCCGTATAATTAATATCCATATTTTCAAATAATATAGCGCTGTATTTCCTCTTTGACATGTTTAATCAGTATGGCTAGACACCAATGGGAACGTGGAGTGAATGATTTTGATTGGTTAGTATAATCAGGGAAGAGGACAAATGTTGACTTTGAGTTGAGCTGAGTTTCTGGTGCGTGGGCTGCATGGATCTCTGTGGGTTCAGGACTGAAGATGAAGATTGATATCCATAACCATATTTTGCCCAAGGAATGGCCTAATTTAAAAGAGGTAGGGAACTTTAGAGCTGTAGAAATATTGTTTATTGAGCAATTGTACAATGTTAATACACCTGCAGGGTTAGTGTAAGAGAACGACGATATAAAATTCCTCCCTTTTGTGCAAGATCGTCCTGTATACACAAGCTCGGGTGGAAAACTCTACAGCAATTGCAGGTTTTCTATCCAATAAGATTATGCATTTTCATTATTTTTGCCTTTATTTACATTCTCATGATTGCTATTTAATGAAATCACCTGCTTTAACAGTGAGTTCAGTAGAAACAGATGCTGAAACTTGCTTTTGAAATCCGCTCTAGTGAAATATTAATCAGTCAGGACCTTGGACTTTCTTGTTCATTTGAGTCAACAAAACATAGTAAAGGATAATCATTTGTCACGTTCACAAGATACAGGTCCACCCTTTATATACTCAAATGTTTTTAATAAAAAATTCTCAGAGCATTATTTATTTTTCCCTATTAGTTTACTTAAACTTTATTTTACCAGGATTTTTACCAGAAGTGGTAAACTAGACTTTTGGTACCCGTCCTGTCTCATTTGGTGCAGTGTAAAATTACCCACTAAAATGGTACCAAACAAAAAACCCAGTACTAGCTGATTAGTTATGTTGCTAATTTACTAATTTCATTTCTAGCTTACATGGAGAAACCACATATAAGCTGAGACCATAATCCCTTTCTGATCGTCTGAAGACACTTCCTCTGTATTTTTACCTGGAAGCAGTTTGTCTTTGATTAGATTCTCTTCGATTTAATTCTGTATTTGTAGCTATGGTTGTAGCCAGTGCTACTCAGTGAAAGTTATAAACCAGTGATTGACTCCTGAAGCGATCATTTAACCCTTATATGCTTAGCTGTATGCTTGGGTTGTGTCTTCAGTTGTGTGTTTCTTTGGCAAATCTATGGTAAATTATAAAAAAAAAAAAAGATTAACACCTAAAGCATTGGTTAGCACCATGCTACCATGTATATCAAATAAAATTGTAGCACTGCCATCGTTAACACTGTTCTGGTATAAGAGTTTGTTTGTTCCTGGCTTCTTGAATTTGAATTTGTCTTGTTTATGTTGTTTGCTGACTGTTTCTGACCCTGATCTTTCACAACATTCTTTTTTTTTTAAAAAGAGCTTAGCCTATTGATGGTTAAATTCATCTTATGTTCCTGAAATTCCAGTAAACCATAATGGACCAAATCTCAATTCATTTTGTATATCATATTCAGGCAGAAGTCAAAGCTAAAAAATGTATAAACACAATTAGAAATAATATTAAACAAGCCTGGGGGGTCACGGTGGCTTAGTGGTTAGCACGTTTGCCTCACACCTCCAGGGTTGGGGGTTCGAATCCCGCCTCTGCCTTTTGCATGTTCTCCCCATGCCTCGGGGGTTTTCTCCGGGTACTCCGGTTTCCTCGCCCGGTCCAAATATATGCATGGTAGGTTGATTGGCATCTCTGGAAAAATTGTCCGTAGTGTGTGAGTGTGTGAGTGAATGAGTGTGTGTGTGTGTTCCCTGCAATGGGATGGCACTCTGTCCAGGGTGTATCCTGCCTTGATGCCCGATGACGCCTGAGATAGGCACAGGCTCCCCGTGACCCGAGAAGTTTGGATAAGTGGTAGAAAATGAATGAATGAATGAATGAATTAAACAAAGTGTACAAGTGAAAGAAACAGCTGTGTAGACTGTATACTGGTTATAAATACTGTATACTGCTTTATAATAAAATCACTATCCATTAAAAGATTTTTCTATATTTCCAGAGATATGGATATGATGGATTTGTCCAGCTCCACCACCACTGTAAGGTGAGTCACACTAAGCTCAACCCAACGAGGGGATATTTATTAGTTTTATTAGGAGTTATAAGCATGTGTACAAAGTGTGTCAGAGTGTAAATTTATAGATGGAGGATACCTATTTTATGATGAAAAGAAAAAGAAAAATAGTGCTCAGTGATGGAAAGTTAACCAGTATGCTAATTTTAATTTGTATGCAAATAAGCATGCATTGCAGACTTGTGCTACATCTATATATCGACAGAGCAGCACCACTGCTTCCTCTGCACCACATTGCAGTAAAATGCTCTAATGCTCAGGATGGAGGTAGGGTTGGCTCACTATGGAGTTGGACTGTGTGTGTGTTGGCTTGTGCTAACTAAGACCCCTATGAAGAATGAGTGGGCAGCACAGGAAGAACAGGCTACCATTTAGGACATGGGGCCAGATGATGGCAGAAGTTCTATTAATGGGATTATAACAATGCTTAAGAACTCATGTCCTTTACAGTCCCATCATTTGTTTATAGAGTTATACTGTTCTTTCCTGACTGATTGACGGTTTGATCTGAGGGTTTAATCTGAGAGGAATGATGTGAAACACTAGATTTTGGCATATTCTGGTTGTTTGAGGTATAGTATAAAGCATAAATTACCCACAATGCCATTCAACATGCTGTTGACAGTGTCACCAATCTGATTTAAAAATTATCTCTAAATAATGACACGTTAGTCTTTTAGAAGTCTCAAATCACCACATAGATCACTAACAGCATTGCATTCTGGGACTTTTAGTCAAGCATTTTCTGCCTCTACTTCACCTAGTACTAAACATTAAGTGAGAAAGAAGAAGCTCTTGTATTTTTTGTTAGGAGACATTTAAAAGAGACAACATATGAATTCTATGCTACTAATACTTACTGTATTAGAAGACTGGATTACTTCAGCCATGGGCTCATTTATTCTCTCAGTTCTCCATCCAGTCTTTTGAGAAGAGGTTCATGCACTTTATGGTTGAAGCTGCTCTCTGGTGGTTGGAAGTACTAAAAGCACCTTAAATATTAAAATTCAACATAACCGTGTTATTTGTTTTTTTATTTTTACATCTGAGCCGTTAATCATGTGATCGATATTCGAATAAGATGTGTCCAGTTTTCTTTCTGGATTCCCTGAATTAATCTGATTATTCCACAGGGAGAAGCCGAAATGATAAAGGAAGGGAAAGTGTTCCGTGTTGTTCAGGAGAACTGCTGGGACGCCGAGGCTCGGATTCGAGACATGGATAAGCACGGTAAAGCTGTTTAAACCGAATCATAAATAAATTTTCAGAAAAACAGAAAAATTTAAATTCACACTGGTTAACTGGATTTCTTTCAGGGGTCACAGTGCAGGCCCTGTCTACTGTCCCTGTAATGTTCAGCTACTGGGTAAATAACACATGATATTCCACTTTACATTCATTCGTTCATTCATTCATTCATTTTCTACCGCTTATCCGAACTTCTCGGGTCATGGAGAGCCTGAGCCCATCTCAGGCGTCATCGGGCTTCGAGGCAGGATACACCCTGGACGGAGTGCCAACCCATCACAGGGCACACACACACTCTCATTCACTCACACACACACACACACTACGGACAATTTTCCAGAGATGCCAATCAACCTACCATGCATGTCTTTGGACCGGGGGAGGAAACCGGAGTACCCGGAGGAAACCCCCGTGGCACGGGGAGAACATGCAAACTCCACACACACAAGGCGGAGGCGGGAATAGAACCCCCAACCCTGGAGGTGTGAGGCGAACGTGCTAGCCACTAAGCCACCGTGCCCCATTCCGCCACTATAGATTTGCCTATCGAGAACGAACAGATATCCAACAAACAATTGTTGATATTAATAATCCAGCTGATATTAAAAAATATGGATAAAATAACATGAAGAACGAATTTTATTTTCCTTAGATTAGTAGTTTTTTTTTCTATTAAATTAATTTATCCAACCAGTCATGTGGGTTGTTGCCACATTAGCTAGTAATTTAAATTGTCCACATGGCTATAAACATACCAATAAAACGCGCTTGTATTATTCCTGTGTGAACACAAGAACAGTATATTTCATCAGCTTTAGTTTCATTATAAACCCGTGGTAGAGAAAGATTTAGTTATTTAGAAGACTGAATCAAAAACTTAACAGCACATGACTTGACAAAAACTGCGGCAGGTAGCGTCAGGCGGCAAAACACTGCATATACAGAAATCGAGCTGTAGTGTGGGAGAAATACTTGACACTGACAAATTAGCAGAAGCTGGAAATCAATCACCCAGGGTGAAAAGCACTATGATCTGCTGTCTGTATCTTTACCTTTTCATCCCCTGAACCGCTAACTTCTTCTAAGCTGCATTTAGAGAAAGTGTTGTGTCCTTCCATACAGGCAAAACCTCAGGACACACTTGACCTTTGTGGGATCCTTAATGACGACCTGGCAGCCACGGTGAGCCGATACCCGAAACGCTTTGTAGGCCTCGGGACTCTTCCCATGCAGGCCCCTGAGCTGGCTGTACAGGAAATGGGACGCTGTGTGCAGGAACTTGGTTTCCCGGGAGTGCAAATTGGTTCGCACATCAACACCTGGGACCTCAACGCTCCTGAGCTTTATCCTGTTTATGCTGTAAGTCAGGGTCAGTCAATAACATTTAAAATAGTGACACAGATTTTTTTTTTGTTGATAGTTCTGCTATATCTTGTTTAAATAATTAGCTGCGAATGAGCCAACCAGGAAAATGTTAAAACCTGAAACCAAGAAAATGAAGATTGTGGATCGCAAACCACTTAAATAAATAAATAAATAAATAAATAAATAAATAAATAAATAAATAAATAAATAAATAAATAAAATGTATCTGAAGATCAGGCTACTCTAGTTTTCCACTCAGGTACAGGTGAAGGTTAAATACACATCGCTTTCTGGATGGAGTTTCTGTTCATATTCTCCACATGGTTGTGTGACTTTCCTCCAGATTTTCTGGTTTTCTTCCAACTAGGGAGATTGGTGACACTAATGTGCCCTAGGTTTGAATTTCCCTGAATTTTGCCCTTGATCAAGAATCTATAGCGAATTGATTTGCAGAGAGAGGCTTTTATTTCTAAGTATGTTCTGTACGAATAAGAGATCTTTAACTCTGTACCGTAAACATGTACCATATTTAAATAATAATAATAATAATAATAATGAATACAAAAATATCAAAACAACACTACTTTGCTAGTTAAGCAGTTTTTATAATTGGCTTTAAGAAGTTTGGGGTTAGTGTTTTTAAAGTTTTTCTCAGAATTTAGAAGTGTTTAGAAGGCATTTGAAAGTTGTTATACAATATTAAGCAAAATAAAAGCAATAATTAAAAAAAATTAAATGACTACTGACATTAAACGATCAGATGCGGCTCCATGTATCTCCACTGATACTTTGATGTATGAACTGACCAGGATAATAAAGAGACCCAGGATCCAGATGTAAGAGTGTTGGCACTTTGGTTAAATTTAAGAAGAAGAAAAAATATTTCTACAATTAAATTGGTAACGTTTGACGAAACAATGTCGGATATATCGATTTTGTTAGATGCTACTTGTCTGCTCTGTGTTTGGTGTGAATCTAGTCTATCTAATCAAAACCAGTTTATTTTAGCCAATTTTCATATATTTTATTAAAATTATTAATAAATTAACGTACCTTCCATTTTTAGGAAATAGAATTGAATCACAGACCATGGAGCAGGAAATTCTCTTTATCACGTTTCACATTTTCAGGGAAACGTTGCCAGAGGTGGGGATCGAACTTGGTACTCCATAAAGTGTGTGATCAACCATGATGCAAAAAATCAGACCCAAGTGCATGATAAAGATGGATTTGTAGTTTATTGACTACATTATGTGACTTAAACATGATATAAAATCAACAGCATATGAATACCTGGATACATAATGGACTTACTTAAACTATAGGAGGCACAATATATATATAAAACAAAGTGCCTGAAAAATATATAGGGCTAAACGTTAGGATAAATGGGAAACAGGAGATCCCTGTAGATCCTGACATGATTGTAAATATGCTTCTGTGCTTTGATTTCTGTTGATCTGGCTCATGTATGTTAGGATTATAGAGTATGTACTGCAGTAAGTAAATGGCTGTAATGTTTAAAGGAAGCCTGTTTAAGATCTGCTGTATATCAGATAATAATATGAATAAAATAAGGTTGTTGACAAACTGCATATGGGTTCATCTATAGTGTTTGTGAACCTTCTCAGGCTGCTGAAGAGCTAAACTGTGCGTTGTTTGTACATCCATGGGATATGCAGACAGATGGGAGGATGGCAAAGTACTGGCTTCCATGGCTAGTTGGTGAGTACGAATTAATTTTGACAAGCCATATTTTCAAGCGAATTCGTTTTGGTCATTTAAATTTGATTCATTCTTAAAGGCCCAAGCATTGTGATTAGTGACTGTTTACTCAGAAGAAGCAGCCTTTATTTGTCACATATATGTAACAGCACAGTAAAATTCTTTCTTCACATATCCCAATGATGGAAGTTGGGTTTCTGTGTAGAGGTCTTCTCAGATCTAAAAAATTTACCCGACCCGAAGTGACCCAAATCACTTTTTACCTGAACCCGACATGCATAATTTTTATTTATTGTTTTTAAGAAAGACCCGAGCCGAGACAAACGCGAAAAAATTAGACCCGGGTTCGACCCGACCCGTTGGCAATTTTTTTTTAACCCGACTGGACTCGAAAGTTGCACACACCAGTCAGACAGAAAAGTAACCGCTACAGCGTGGATTCAAAATTGATTGACATGTCTGTTTCAACGAAAATGAGCTTACCACCAGCCACACGTCACCAGCCACATGTCGCAAGCAGTCTTGGCAAACAGAGGAGAGGTTGGAAAAGGACTTGAGTCAATGCACACACACGAGATACAGTTCGGGTCTTCTGGGGTCCGTTCGGTACAAAACACATTCATTTTAAATTACCCGAGACCCGATGCTGCTATTATTATACCCGACCCGTGTCCGAGGCACACGTGAAACTTTTAGACCTGAACCTGCTCGGGTCTCGGGTCAGACCTCAGGTTTTCGGATCTAAGTGGACCCGTGAAGACCTCTAGTTCTGAGCATAGGGTCAGCCATGATACAGCACCCCTGGAGCATGGATGGTTAAGGGCCTTGCACAAGGGTCCAACAGTGGCAGCTTGGCAGTGCTGGGGCTTGAACCCTATTCCTCCAATAAACAACACAGAGCCTTAATTGCTTGAGCCACCACTGCCATACTGCTCCTATTCAGACTTAGCATGTTATTCTTACATAATAATGAATTAACTGGTAATTTTTAAGGAATAAATCATTGCAGAATATGGACTCTTCCCTACAGGTATGCCTTCAGAAACTACAATGGCTATTTGCTCCATGATCTTTGGAGGTATTTTTGAGAGATTTCCAAAGCTAAAGGTCTGCTTTGCTCATGGAGGTTGGTTATGAAACACCCCAAAACACCCTTTCAGTTCTGATGGTGATAACTGGAACGCATATTGTACAATAATTCCTGCATCATTTCTTCCAGGTGGTGCTTTTCCGTATACGATTGGGCGAATCGAGCACGGCTTCAACGTCCGACCAGACTTGTGTGCTACAGACAATAAGAACAATCCACGTAAATACTTAGGATCGTTTTACACTGACTCTCTGGTCCATGACTCGCTCGCTCTTCAGCTACTCGTTGATGTCATTGGGAAGGTAGGACTTTCTTCACCATCTCAGAAAATACTGTATTACTGAAATATTATATATATCAATTAATTTTAAGTATATGTTGTATTACTAAATACAGCATTCAAGCGTATTTATAAACAACAGGTCACAGCCTGCAATTTCTAAACTTTTACAATTAGCTGTACATCATAATAGGAAATATAAGTTCAAGTCCTGCTTAGAAGTTCATACAGTATTAAGTCGTAAAAAATGTTTGTCTAGGAAAAATGGAGGCGTACCATCTCTTTTTTTTTTTTACTTTTTTTTTCAATATTTATGTACATTTTAAAGACATGTAGCATAAAAGAAACAGAAAGAATTTAACTGTAAATATTATAACAGACAGAGGTATAGATGCTTGAGGCATAGATGAATGTCTTTAACCTAGTGGACCAGTAAACTAGTGGACCAGAGTTAATGTAATCAATGATAGAGACTTAAAAACACTCTTGTACTTCTGGATAAGGACGTCAGCCAAATGCTGTAAATGTAAATGCCAGGTCTCTAAGACGGTCTTTACAATATATGTACTGTGCACACTTCCATTCCAGGATAAAGTGATGTTAGGAACAGATTACCCATTTCCTCTTGGAGAACTGGAGCCTGGAACACTGATAGAATCAATGTGTGAATTTGACAGCACAATAAAGGTACCAGGTTCCTACTGCTGATATTTAAATCCTCCCACAACGCTTACATAGTCAGCACATGAGAACATTTGATCAATTTTGAAAAAATTTTGTACACTTTTGTTTTCACTCATTTGCAGGATAAACTCCTGGCAGGAAATGCTCTCGAATTTTTGGGTCTTGAAAGGAAACAGTTTGAGTGATATGCTGATAATTCAGCTGCCTTTCTCATGGGGAAAGGACATGGGGCCAGAATCTAAAAGTAAAGGTGCTGAAGATTATTTAAAGATTTCTGGAGAGACATTTTCCATCAAATAAAAAATATTTTGAAAATTCTTTGGTGTGATTTGGTCAGTCAGTCATCATTAATTTCTGATTGTATAATAAAGTGTGTTTAAGGAATGAAACAGAATTTCTCTATGTCAAAAAACATAAAGTGGCAATATTCCTTCTCAGACAACCACCAATTATCAACACCATAATTATCAACAATTACACACTTTTTTATTGTCTCAATAACAAATGATAACAGATATAACAAAATACAATGTAATATTATTCAAATCCTGGAATAGTAACATAACATAAAGAAGAGAGAGAAAAATAAATACAAATAAAAAAATACAAATTAAAAATACAAAAAAGGGGTATCAAGCAATACAAGTAATTTAAAGAAATTTCCAGCTTAAAATGAAAAATGTTTGGTTTCTTTTCAGACCACTTTACATTTATGGATATGAAACTTTCCAACTAAAATACGCAGGTTTAAAATAGAAATATGTCATCCCCCCCCCCTTTTTTTTACTTTCCTTGTTAAAAAAATAACATTTTTTCTGTATATAAATTTTTGTCCCACGTTCGACATTGATAAAAAAAACAAGTGTACATACAATAATAAAAAAGGTGCACATTCTGTATTTATATTACAGAATGCACAAGAATCTGAAATATCATTTTTAAATTTTTGTAGAAATTGGTTTGTTGGATAAAATTTGGTGTATAATTTTAAAATATACTTCACTAATTTTATTATTATTATTAATTTCCAATTTATATTCTCAAAGAGTGTCACAATACTGCAGGACAGTGAAGAAACTCCCTAAAAAATGCAATAAATGATTTATTGTCTTTAAACCAGGGTGAAGCTAGTTTGGCTAGATGGCATACAAATCACGTCATAGGTATGGTCTATGTCACGTGACACGTGTCGAAAGACTACATTTCCCATGCAGGGACTACACACCGGATGACGCATAAGCGTAGTGCGTGCGTGCGCGTGTTGTGTTGCGTGGTGACGTCGACGCGTTGTGTACGACTGTTATTGTTGGAGAGCAATGGCGGCGCACCGGGGATCATCGAGCAAATGGTTTTTCTCCCGGGAGCAACTGGAGACGACGCCGTCGCGCCGGTGTGGACTGGAGCCCGACAGAGAGCTCTCATACCGTCAACAAGCTGCAAATCTCATCCAGGATATGGGACAGAGGCTCAATGTGTATCCTGAACTAATCTGTCTTAGCTAGTTAGCTTCAGTTCAGTAAGGTGGCACAGCCTTGGGCGCTGATGGCGCTTTTTCTCCTACTAGGCCGCATTTCCTCCAGCTTATTTGCGTCTTGTTTTATTTGGCGTAAAATTGTTAGTAAAGCTGTACTTTCTTTTTGTTTATTGTGCCTGGTTGCATATTAGGTAGTTGTGCTGTCTGTCTGAGGTGCTCTAAGGACCCTTAGCTTAGCATAGTTCAACTTAGCTTAGCTTAGCATAGCTTAGCATATGTAACACAAGTTGAGTTGAGTCCTTAACTTTGCGTGTCCTCCAGTTCATGTCTCTTCCTTAATTCTTACCCCAGCTCACAACTGACGATAAACACTGCAATTGTTTACATGCATAGGTTTTATATGTACCACTCATTCACCAAGTTCCACAGAAACGTAAGTGTCACGTTTCCTTCAGCTCCTTACGTCGATTCTACGTTCACACGCTAACACGCAACGTTTCGCTTTCTTTTCTCGTGGATGAAGTCTAGGATGTAACGTGTAAATAAACAAACCTTAAAGTTTTCCACACAGATCGATTCGAATTCGGTTTCCTTGTAATATACAGGGAGAGATGTAGACTTTGTATGTCTATTTGATTTCTTTTTCCCCACTTTTCTCTAAGATAATCTCCCCCACTGCGTTATTCTTGGCGGCTAAAGTCGAGGAACAACCCAGAAAACTTGAACACGTCATTAAAGTGGCGCACGCCTGTTTAAACCCTCAAGAGGCTCCTTTAGATACAAAGAGTAATGTAAGTCTGGGTAATTCTCTGTATTCTGTCATTTTTATTTCTTTATATCATGTCACGTGTTAAAACGTTTATTTCTTACATCCACTTTTGAATAAATGCTCAGTTTGTGCAATGCCGGTTTTTCCGGCACCCAAAAACCTCCCCTGCAAATGATCTCCCAGATGATCTGGGTCTAACGAAACAAGCACTCGTAATAAGTTTGCAGAAAGCGTAATTCAGCTGCCACAACTGTCAGCCCATGAACAGAGTGGTGGATGATACTGTGGGTTAAAGCTTATGAGGAAAGACACATTACAGGCATTATGTAATGATTGTCTATTGAACTTCAGGCGTACCTCCAGCAAGCTCAAGAGCTGGTGATACTTGAAACCATAGTGCTGCAGACTTTAGGTAAGTGGAAGTCTGTGTAAGGATGAATGAAGTATGTTACAAGCCAGCGACAGCTACATTGTGCTAAAACCCACACTCACATAGTTTCCTCTTTACTGAGCATTTTAAACAACCTGCCATTGTTTTAATAATCATAGGTGTATGATCAATGCATTTAAATCCTCTGTAACAGGATAAATGTTTAAGGTATGAGAAGCGAAGCTGATACGTGACTTATTACTCATGCATGCTATTCTGTATTGTTATATTTAAGCATGTGCTGATATAGAAGTGTGTTATTTTTTTCTTTTTTTATGTTTATTTTCTGTAATATATCGCACTGTTTACCTAAGGCCTCGAGGGAGTGGAAATCACCGAAAGACGTTAATAATCTTAACTGGACAACTCTCAGTAAAACGGTTAACGTTGGCCGACGTCAGGTGCCGAATTAAGTATGCGATTCCCAATCTGTCATCACTTCGTACACGGAAGGTCCTTGAACTCGCACCCCAGTTATCCGCCGCAAAAACGGTGCATCATTAAAAGCACTTTGTTGTATTGTGGATTAAATAACCGCTTATATCAGCACATGCCTAGTTATCAGCTCTGCTAGCTCCCTACTATTCATTCTCTAGGCTTAATGTTAGTGTATGCATTATTATCTCTCTTTTCTTTCTTTTTCCCTCTCTGTTACATTGAAGACTGTTCTTGCATTGAACTGTAGTCATATTTGATGCTAATGCGCTTTCTGTTGCAGGGTTTGAAATAACTATTGAGCATCCTCATACTGATGTTGTGAAATGTTCCCAACTAGTTCGAGGTAGAGACTTTGTTCCTTAACCCCTTTTTTTAACGGTCTCTACACTTTCCCCACAAATGTTAGCTTTAAGAATACTGACAGTGTTTGTGTGACAAACCATTTGAGCTATGGCTAAGCATGAAGTACAGTACAAGGAGAGGTAACCCCTGTGTTTTGAAGAGAACATTCAGGATATTGTTAGACACGCACCTCCGTTTTGGGAGTCTAATACGCTGTTTTCTTTTTTGTTTTTCTTTCCTCTTTACAGCAAGCAAGGATCTGGCACAGACTTCCTATTTCATGGCTACCAACAGGTTGTTATCCTGAACCTCATTTGTTGCACTGTGACTGCACACTATAGCTTCCTTTACTGCAGGTTCCCCTCAAAGTGTCCAACACCCTCAATGCGCCAGTGGCTTCTGGGACGCCTCTTCCCTCTGGATAACCGGGGGGGAGGTTCCAGGCGGTACCGGCCCCGGTCGCAGTGCGGTGTATTGTACGAGGGATCACTGTTGGCACAGAGGGGTCAAATGCACAATGCGAAGTGTAGTGGTGCTCTTGAACCTCACATTTGCTTGGTTACAGAAGTGCATTTGTCTAAAAAAAAAAAAAAAAGACACTTTGGTAGCCTGAATAGCAGCTAAAGATTACACAGATGTAAACATTACATAGAAGGCCTCAAGGTAAGTCCCCAGAGCCCTTTAAAAAAATTTTAACCGTTTTTTTTTTTTTCCTTTTATTTTTCTGTAAACTTTTTTTGATCAGCTGCTTGATAATTTGTCTGATATTCCTTATACATGCAGTGTTTTACTTGTTTTTACTGTTTTTTTTTTGTTTTTTTTAACTCGTTTAATTTTGAAAACCCATTAAGGACCTGTTTTAAGAATCAAATTAGAATATAATTAAAGAAAGAAAAAAAAAGAAACGTATTTTGCATAGCTGTTTGATTGGGTTCGAACCGATCCTGTCCGGTTCCCAACGTACCACAGCTCCAAAACCAACTCAAGCGTAAAGGTCCTCAACGGGTTACTCATCCAGCTTCCTTTGTGATTAATTTACCATTCAGCGACATGCTTTTAATATTTAATCCAGGATTTTAGTCAGTCTCTTTGTTATTTAGTGTTATTTCTATCTCTGTTTAAAAAAAAATCACACAATGTCTGGATGTGGGACAATTTCTTAATACATGAATTATTTACTTTGTTGAGTCTTGGTGTTTATAATAGATATTTAAAAGAGTATTTTATATATGTTTTATTATTATTTTTTCTTTTAACAGACTTTACTCTAAATGTTCATGAACCAACCATGTTGGATTTCATTGGCTCACTCAAAGCTTTGGAGAAAGAGTTTTGCCAAAAAAAAAAAAAAGCTTTTGCAAATGCAAAATATTCAAATCCCGAATAAATTTTAAACCATATGATTCACATATTTATGCCGCAGTTATAAGGGCTGTGCGGGACGTTCTCGCACGGATCATTCGCAAAGAATCCGATCTACGATCTCCGACGTCCTATAAACTCTCTCAGCCCTCGTACGATTAATAATGTCCTTATTAAAACATACTTACCGGAGTGATTCCTTCTTGCACTTCAGAGCTGAAGTGTGGCAACATTCAGAGTAAAGTCTCATTAGGATTTCCATCACATACACTGTTTTAATTTGTAATTGGCTTTGAATCTCATCCCTGCAGCTCTTCTTTCCCAGAATTATTCAAATGAATCAATAACTGTCCCATTTCCAAACATTGACCTTTTTTTTTTATTGGCACAGGGTTACCATCCAACGTTTACCGCGATTCTGTTTTCAAGTCTCAGTACTAGATTTGCATTTTCAGCATCTAAAACGTTCTACGAAGCAGAATTTTTTGGTATCTGTGACCTGACATGTTTCCGGATGTCTCCAGTGTTTGTATGTTTTTAATGATGATGATGATGATGATGATGATGATGATGGCGGTGGTGGTACGGAAATCTAGTGAGAAATACTGTATCTTTTGACTCTATGGTAGATATATGGATGGTAACTATAATGTGCTTAATATTACCTTCTCTTGTAACACGTGAAGGTTTTGCTCTTTTCAGGACAAACGCATGGCTTTTAAAAGAGACGTGAACGTTTAGTATATACAAAGCCGTCAAGTACGCACGCGTGGTGTTTTTATTATTATTATTTTTTTTTTGCAGAGCCGTTCTTTATTGTACAGCGCAGCACCGAAACGGATTTACACCTCATGGGTTTTGTGTCTCAGATGGGGCTGGGTGATTCAATCGTCTCTAAAAAGCATGACTGACATCCTTGATACCAAGGATATCACTCAGACCAGCCATCATTTACTCAAATAATTAGTTTTACTTACATTTCCGGGAAGATAAAGAGAACGCTACCAGACGGTTTATAAAATAATCTGGATTGTGATTGTAACGATCGTTGTAGGTTGCGAATAAATGAGCAAAATGACAAGGAATGTTTCTGCATATCACCCAGCCCTTACATCAGATAATCTCAGCTTCCTGTTTTTAATAACGTGAATTTCTCCTGTTTAAACACCCTAATTACACAGTGTGCCATGTCCAATCGATTGTTTGAACTAGTTTAGCCTTTACTTTACTTAACAATCTAAAAGTTTACAGATGTATAAATGATTTAAAGAGCCTACTTGCTTAGTCGTGTGGCTGATGAAGGTCTGCTCTCTGTTTGTTCTCCTCCTCCTCTCCACGCAGCCTACACCTCACCACGTTCTGCCTGCAGCACAGGCCCACAGTCATCGCTTGCGTGTGCATTCACTTAGCCTGCAAGTGGTCGAACTGGGAGATCCCTGTTTCTACTGACAGCAAGCACTGGTGGGAGTATGTGGACAGTTCGGTCACACTTGAGCTCCTCGATGGTGAGTGGACCGGTTTTCGTAAGATCACGTAAGACATTTACATACACCGATTACTGAGGTGTAAAATCTACTTCTGCAGAATTGACACACGAGTTTCTTCAGATTTTGGAGAAGACTCCCAGTAAGTTAAAGAGGATTCGAAACTGGAGGGTAATTAGTTCTGTGTGTACGGTATTTATTTTGTAATGATTTGCATGTCATTTTAAGTTCAGTGGTTTAGAGCATTGTGTGTGGTTTTTGGTTTTTAAACCCCTCAGGCAACGCAAGCTGCCAAGAAACCTAAAACAGATGGAGCATCATCCGAAAGCAGCTCTTTTCCTGGCCCCTCGTTAGTCCAGGACCACTTGATGGTAGACGCCATTTCTGGAGTTACAGCAAACGCGACCTTTTCCAAACCTTCTACGTCACTTCCTATTTCCCTGCAGGCCAGTGGGCTTCCTTTGGACCATATTGCTACCACTGTACAAGGCTCTTCGTACAATTTCACAACCCCCGGTGACTGGCCTCAAGACCAAACCCACTCAGACCCGTATGTTTTCAAACAGCTTCCATTGCTCCCTCACCGGCCGGACAAATGCGCAGAGTTCACCGCTGTAAAACATGAACACAAGGCCAGCAAACAGCAATCTTCTGTGTACCTGCCTCCACCCACGTCCCAGCCACAGAAGATGTCCCTGGAGAAATATAAGGAGAAGCACGCAGCTGAATTAGCAGCACAGAAACGCAGGCAAGAGCAGCCGAGCATGGAATCCGAGGTCAGAGATTCGTATGGGAGTTCCAGCCAGGTCGAGCACCGAAAGTCACAACAGCCTTATGCTCTCGAGCAGCAGGGCGGCAGCAGCAGCAGCACTTTCACCAGCTCACCACTAAAGATGAAACTTCCCATAACAGGCCAGGAAAAAGTTCAAGGGGAGAAACGGGAAAAGGCGAGCTCGCTAAAGCTCCGCCTTCCAGTCCAGGCTGAGAAAAGTGGCACGAGTAAAGAGGAGCTGAAGATGAAGATCAAGGTTTCGTCAGAGCGCCACAGCTCGTCAGATGAAGGAGCAAGCAAAAGCAAGCATTCCAGTCCGCTAGTGAGCAAGGAGAAGCACCGGCACCACCATAAACATGGCTATACAAATCCACACCAGCGCAGCGTCTCCACCATCAAGAGCCCTGTGACCCTCGGTAGCGAGTCAGGTCAGGGCTCGAGCGCTTTGCATAAGAGGACACACACCGATGGCAGTCATAATCATCGCTCAAAAAAGAGCAAAGGCTCCAAGCCAGCCACAGGTAGATCCTCACTGCTTTCCTCTGTACAGCAGTGTGTCTCATCTCACAGCTGTGTTCTTAACCCCCTTCCCTTTTTTTTCCCCACCTGTTGCACAGCAGGTGGACAAGGATTCCCCGGAGAGCCGTGGTCCTGAACGGACTGAAGCACACACTACAAGGACTCGTTTAGCACGGTAGAACCGCTGTTAAGAGCCCACGGAATGAACTTGGGAGGACAACACGGTTCATACTCGAGAGATGATAAAAAATAATAATAATAATAATAATTGTGTAATTGCTGCTTTGTGTTCCATATTTCCAAGTGTGTGTGTTACAGGGCCATCTTGATGCAAATATGTTTCTCCACAGGTTAAAATTAAGAATGCTGTAAGGCAAGAAACGTGCAATTATTTCCCCTATTTTATTATTTCTATAATGCTTAACTGTAAGACACTGAAGAAATCCCGACCCCTCATTACCTGACACGCGTCCCTGAATTCGTTAGGATAGATGTGGTCTTTAGTGAGGCGTTAAAACGAGTGTTTATTTTTATTACTTTTTTTTTTAAGTCGTGTAGTTCTAAACACGCTACCTTTGTTGTTTTCCTTTTTGCTACCTTGTATGAGCGACGCATGTTTCAGCCATCAAAGGGATGAAAAATAGCGCCGTTTACAGAGAGTGGAGATAAGTGTACATACGTTTTTGTATGTTAAAAAAAAAGCTATACTCTAAATACTCAGGTTTGGCGCTGCTTGTATTATATTTTGGAGACGTACGTGAATCGCTACAGGAATCAGACGTGAGAGCCCTGCATGAGTGTCATAAGAGAGCAAGGTCCAACACCATGCTAGGAAATCCACCAATCACCTGGCATGAGCCTGTCTGAGGCTGTGCAGCTTATTACAATTCTTTTGTGACCTCCAATATGAACTTAAGCTGGATGCCAAAGGCTGTGCCTCAACAAAAAAAAAAAGAGAGAAATAAATATCAAATAAGGACAAGTATAGTGCTATGAAGTTTACATAACCTTTGCTGTGAAGTGCATTTAAATTTTTCTTGGCTTGACTCTGTAGCCTCCTTGTACAAAGCTGTAAATAAATAAGATATGTTTGAATAATTGATGTCGGAGAAGACGTGACCAGGTCTGTTCTCAGTGTCCAGTCTTTCATTTTCATTTGGTCGGTTTCTTCCATAGATTATTTTTCTTTTTGTACATGCATTCATTCTTTGTGGAGCAAGCAATTTGTGAGGCATTTTACTTTTCAGACACGTTTAGACTAGACTAGTTTTTTTTTTTTTCTTTATCCATTCATTCATTGCAATTAAATTCTAACAATAAATCACATGGTTTCCACTACTTCAACCCCAGCCTCTGTCTATGTTTTCAGTGAATTTCCCATACGGCTTTACTCCGGTCACGGGGGATTTGTGAGACGTCCGTGTTGTCATCATAACTTTTTATTTTGGTCATAATGTGAAAAAGCAGGATTAAAGTATACAGTTCAGACATGGCTGTACTATTGATTGTAAGATTTATCTACAAAAAAAATCTAAAAGATCATGTGTTTAACAGTCATATGTTCACGTTAATTTAATAGCTAAAAAGTGAAGATAATCTGTCCTACAGTACGTAACCACAGGTATAAACATAGTTGAATCCTTTCACAGCTTGAATCTTCTCGAGAGACAAATTGGCACACGTTCCTTTTGAACGTTTGTAGTTTTTCTAATGAGCGTAATGGTCACCGTTTGAACGCTTGCTACTCGCAGACCGCTGGAGGTGAAAGACGAAAGGATGCCTTAATAAATCTGCTGCCGACGGTCTCTGTTTCTGGTCGCTGCAAAGAAGAGCAAAATAAGGATTTAACGGCGTTTCTTCAAGCTGTTGTCTTTATTAGAGGGAGATTTTTAATGGTCAGCAATGCTGCTGTCTTGGTAATCATATTTGGAAGGAAACAAATTACTTACCTGATCAAACATGCTTGCACAAAACTTTTAGCTTCTGCAGAGAAGCCATCAGGTAGTGAAGGCATTAAACCCTTTTGGGCCCCAATATAGAAAAGAGCTGCCATCTTTCCCATATGTGCCAGTGGTGGCTTTCCTGTGGCCATCTCAAAGACCGTGCAACCAATGCTCCAAATATCTGACTTCTTGCCATGACCCGTCTCATTAATCACTTCAGGAGCCATCCAGTAGGGTGTACCATGCACAGACTTTAAGAAATCGCTACGGCTTCCGCTGCGTGACAAGCGGTTAAGGCGACGAGCGCAGCCGAAATCGATCAGCTTGATGACACCACTGGGCATGAGCATAATGTTGTTCCCTTTCAAGTCCCTATGGATGACTCTGTTATCATGAAGGTAAGTGACACCTTCTAAGATCTGGCATGTGTACAGGGCAAACACCTTTTCAGGCAAGGGTCCGAAGCGATTCAGGACATTCAAGATGGAGCCTCCTGGGATGTATTCCATCAGAATGCTGATTACGTTGCCGGAAAGTGCTGTGCCCAGGAACCCCACTATGTTTTGGTGATGAAGGTTCTTCAGAAGGTCTACCTCTGTCTCCAGCCGCTCGTACTCCTTCTCCGCCGTCTCTGAATTTGAGACGTCCAGCGTCACCTGCTTGACCGCGATCAACTGGCCTTGACTCGTGAGTCCGCAGTACACCTGCAATGGTCAGTGAATAGGTAGGTCAGAATTACGTTTTTTCTATCTACTAGTTTCTGTGTACAATATTTTGATTGCTTTATGTTTTTTTTAACTTTTTGACTATATAGTGACTTACAGTTCCATAAGCCCCTCTGCCCAGAATGTCTCCTTTGGTCCATGTGATTGTGTCGTCTACACTGGACCTCTCGGTACGATGCAGGTTAGCCAGAGGAGAAACCTTTTAGACAATAAAAAGATATTTTACCATAAATACCATAAATAATATGATTTAAATTTGCCCTGATGTATAGTTTTTATCGGTGTACCTTACTAAAAAGTTCCTTGAGTTTTAATGGAGCTTCATTTGACACATCTGGATTCACAGACTTTAGAGATTCCACCTCTCTTTCTTCCAATGAAATTAATTCTTCTGCCAAACGTTTCAGCAAATCATCTGTCACAGGCCCCTCGCCCACTTCATCTAAAATCTTTTGGTATAGAGGTGAGCTTGTCCTTTCGGTTGTCCATGTGTTGATCAAGGGTTGTGACGGGCGCTGAACTACAACGGAATCCTCTATTACATTTGAGAATGCGTCCCCTTGTAAGAATTGCATGCTAAGATAGGGTGTTCTGTATGATTGAAATGAGCTAAATAAATCTTCCTGATGATGGAAGTCTAGCCTTATGTTTGTGTCCGAAGGAACTTCTCTGATCATTGACAGCACAGGACTAACTTCGGTCTGTAATCTTGCGTCTGAGTCATTCCTCTCATCTTCCTCAGCGGTGAGTTTATGCTTCCTTTTCTGGTCCTTGTCTACTGTTCCAGGACTTACACCGGCATCGTTCTGTTTTAAATCGATAGCTAGATCGTGTTTTTTCATCTCGGGTGTTTGGATTTCCTTCCTTTTGCGTAGTTTACCTTTAGAAGTTGGGCACTTCTTTTTCTTCCTGTTACTTTCCACGGGTTTTTGTGCTCTCTGTTGTCCGCTTGGTTGTCTCTTAAATTGAGCAGCAGACTGCACCTGTTTGGACCTTTCTACAGAACTGGCTGCTCTAAGGTTTTCGTATATTGGCGTGGCAAACATTTCGAAAATAGCTGGTCCTTCAGCTGCCTGATGGATTTCCAGAAACATGTCACGATAACTGACATAGTCCAGAGATGATTTTGTTCTTTGTGTCCCTAAAATTCCCACCCTTTTTGCTTGCCTTGTTGTCTTCTTTGTATCCCGATTGAGCAGTTGCTTTTGACTTTGGGTTTTGTTCGAAGTCTTTTTGGTTCCGCTCAGCTTTCCTCGATACAGGGACTCTGGAGCCTTCCTCCGGTTTAAGGGTGCATCCTTGAGTTTTGGACCATGATTTATAGCTGCCATCTTTGGCTGCTCAATTTTCTCCTCACTATTAACATTACCTATGAATTCCTTCTCTTTAATTATAATTTTTGATGACCTTCTATTCCTTTTGGACTTACCATAGTCCAGTCTTTTATTTATTTGGTCCAAGACCATATTTGTTTGGTTAGTGTGAGATTTGCATGTTATTTCCTCATCGCTTGTAATCTTACTGGCTTTGCCTGTTTCTGCTGGATCATGATGCACTTCGAGATTCACCGGAGAGACATGGTGTTGGTCCGGGGCAACAAAAGAGCTGGACTGTCCATTTTCAGGTGCAGGTCTGGGCTCTGTTACAGTGTCCTTGGGTTCATCAAGTTCATTTGAGAAAGACCTTGTTAATTCTACACTTTTGTTCATTTTTGTAACATGACCTAAATATATTGTCCTGTTCTCCTTACAGACATTCAGGGCTTGACTTTTTTGTTGCGTGTCTAAAGTCCTCTCAGAAGATTCCACTCTTTTGGAAAACTCTCTTTGTTTTGTTAAGTCCTGCCTTTCTTCAGATTTTTGATGACTTATGAATTTAGATTCGATAGGCACGGGTTTATGTGAACGGATATGTTCTGTAATCCCAATATTCGTCAGTTGTTGAGCAGACGGGGGTGCTACTCGGGGAAAATGTGGTTCTGTCTGTATTTTCCCAAAGATTTGCTCTGTCTCCTCAGGGCTGTTCTCTTCCTCGTCATCTTCATCCAGAGAGCTTTGACTGCTATAGCTGCTCTCCTCGCTGCCTCTTCCTGTGCCCCTTGATCCTCTGCAGCCCAGTCTGGATAATGTCTCTCTCATTCCCTTGGTACCAAAAGATAAGAGACTGGTCAGCTTGGGTGCCAATGGACACCGGAAGTTTGCAAACACGTTCCCGTCTTTGTACTCTCGGTCAAGTGGAGCCAAATGTTTTGGAGTGCGTGGGCACGGAACGTGCTCTGCGTCCTGAATGTTAAGATATAAATGTTAAGTTCCAAATAATATCAGCGGAGTTAACTGCAAGACCATTAGGAAGCATCTTACTTTTTGTCCCGCAACATCACTGGAGCTGAGCCCTGTAATTCATTGAAATCTTGCATCAGTAACATTCATCGAGCGCACCAGTTACAGATTGCTTCTTACCCAGCACTTACTGTTGTGTATATTGGTCCGTACTTGTAGTAGAAAGTTTGCATCAAGTAGGGCCAAGCTTGGAGCTGACTGGCTAAGCTGAGAGAAATGTGGTACCGGAGGAGTCTCGAGTATGGATTTGGTCTTCTCCGTGAGCCTTGGAGGTATGGGCACTAAGGAAGGTTTTCTTGAAATATCATATGTAGGATACAGAATGCCAAATTTGGTAAAACATTTATTCCTCTCCTTCAGGCTTGGTAATGTGTGCCTAGAGAAAAAGGGATGTATAATGTATTTTGTTCTAAATCACTTTGAAAATGCATAGTCACGTTATTTCTATATTTCTATTCTTTTTATTCTGGTATAATACGATGACCTGGAAACAAGGTCTTATGCTGACAGCTGGTTGAACCTGTAACAGTATTCCTCTGTGGACCCTTTGTGTAAAAGTGAGAGCAAGACACTTGAATGTGCATGAGCCAAGAAGGCTTATAGTGGTTGTATGCATACAGGTGCAGCTCTTTAAATGCTATTTGTCCTACTGTGTTATAGTTTGTTCACCACCAGATGGTTATTTGAATGCTAATTATGGCTAATAATCTTTATGCCTATGTGCTCAGCTGGCTCACCCAGGCAACTTGCTGTTCATCTTGGGCTCCATGGCACTACGGAAGCACAAGGCGATGATCTTATCTGTGGACACATTGAAAGGTGGGTCACAGAGTAGCAAGCAGTAAATCATCTCTGTGCCAGGGACACTATAGTATTTGGATAAGACCGACAATTAAAATTACAAATAATTCTTTACCGAGGATAAACTTCATTCACACACATTCATAATTAATGCGGGTTAGATAAAGAGGTTTGCAAGACAAGCAATGCTACTTAAATCTTAGTAAACATATTTATTAATAGGATGACAATATAACCTTACCTCTGTCTGCTTCTTCAGCTGTTTTCAATTATTTATTTATTTTTAAATCTGTTTTTAAATTTTCCAAGTTTTGTCATGTGTAAGAATTATTTCCCTTGCACTTCAAACCTTGCACTTTGTGTTCTATCGGTCCTTACTCTGATCACTTGGCTGTTTTGTGCTAAGTGGCTCTGCTTAGTCAGTTCCACCCCTTCCATTGTCACAGTTGCTTTGTGGGATGGGCGAGACTTGTGAGTATCGATGTGTGTTGACAGGGGTAGGTTGGTGTGTTTAATGCAGTGGAGAGCGCAGCCTCAGGGGGTGGTTACGGAAAAAACAGAGGACAGAGAGCTACTGTATTTCTGTAAAGGCTGTGCAGGTGGAGCTTTGGCATGTTGTCTTTTTGGCTCTCAACGGGATACAGGGACTCACCTTGGTTGACATTGTTGTGGTCTTCTTCAACGGCGATATACGCAAACGGGTGCTTTGCTTCCTGCAAACAAGAGAGATAAAATGTTTTTCTTTGCTCGGAACATCTAACTGATCTGTTTGTCTTTGAGCTTGTATCCCAGCTTTTGATAAGAGTTATTATAGTTCGTAAATACTCTATAGACTTACATTGGCACATGCCATTTGTGTACATAATGCACCAGAAAGATTATTCAGTGGAGAAGAGCATAGATAGTAGATAGTAGAATAAATGGAATACAATTACCCCTATACCCTGTGGAAATATCAAAAACCTCTAAATACTGTATGATCAAATGTTTGTCAACTTCTGACCATCACAACATTATGTGCTTTTTATCCAAACTGTTACCACTGAGGGGGCACGGTGGCTTAGTGGTTAGAACGTTCGCCTGGCACCAGGGTTGGGGGTTCGATTCCCGCCTCGGGGGTTATCCCCGGTACTCCGGTTTCCTCCCCCGGTCCAAAGACATGGATGGTAGGTTGATTAGCATCTCTTGAAAATTGTCCGTAGTGTGTGAGTGAATGAGAGTGTGTGTGTGTGCCCTGTGATGGGTTGGCACTCCGTCCAGGGTGTATCCTGCCTCGATGCCCGATGACGCATGAGACCCGAGGTAGTTCAGATAAGAAAATGAATGAATGAATGTTACCACTGAGTTGTAGGTACACAATTGTATATGATTCCTTTTCTATTCACTGGAAACCGGTTCCAGTAAGGCATAAAACAAGTTTGAAGATGTTGGTTTGAGCCTTGACCTCAACCCCAATAAACATCTTTGGGATGGAGAGGAGATTATTATAACTACAGAAGGGGGGACAGACGCCATATTAATGCCCCGGCTTTGGTTTGGGATGTTCAACAAGCACGACTGGTTGTGATAGTCAGGTGTCCACAGACTTTTGGCCATGGTCACCTTATATATAGCAAAGGTTGATGGAGTCAGTTGTCATCTTTATAAAAGACTATTAAAAAGTTCAGGTGTCATACCCTCGTGTTGGTCGAAGTTGAGAACATGTGTGAAGAAGAGAGACTGTGGGAATTATTACAGTGTTCTGCAGGGAAATGAAACTCTGGCACTACGGGTGCAGGCACTGTTTTTAAAAACACAACACAAAAGACTGCATGAGTCTGCAACTGAGACACTAAGGACGATTTAGCGTAGACGAATCAGAAGCGTAGAATTTAAATTAGGGATTAAATTGAAATGAATCTCACCTGACTGAGTTTGATGTTCCAAAATAATATGGAGCAGCTCATCTTTTATTGAGCTCTTGATCTGAGAGACATAGGTAAGAACCGTGAAGCTCTTATGGTCTTGGATGTCCATGTTTCTGAAGAACAGACGATTGATAGTTTTCTGTTAATAAATGGCTAGGACTGAGACTAACTTGTATGAATCCGGTTGAGCCGAGTCTGTTTTTGTTTATACAATCTTTTCAAAGTCTATCATCGAGGAAATTAAACGAGCTTGGTTTCCTTACGCAGACTGAGCCAGCAGTGTCTTTACTACTTTAGTAGGATCGTAGTCCCATCCCATGGTGCCTTGAAACCCCTCAAAAAGATCCACATCCCTCACTGCCAGCATCAGTGGGGTCAATCCATTCTGGTTTTGGATGTTCACATCCACAGACTCTGTCTCAGTCTACAAGATAAAGACAAATCTGTTTGCCAGGATAGATGGCTTACTTATTATTTATACGTAATTTGGGCTTGGTTTCTGTTACCTTCCACTCTCACACATATAACACCTTTATTCGGACATGGGGGTGGTCGTGGATTGAAATGGGGTTATTGTGTTTAAAGTAATTGCAGATGGCCAATGTTGAAAGTCCACTTTCCAGTCTGTCACAATCTGAGTATCTGAACTGTGCTTCATTGTGTGGCAGTAAATAAAAGCATCTGAATGTGGTGTCATGTTTCCCACCTGCCAAATGGTAAGTGTAAGTCAGAGACTGGTCTGCTTACCAGCAGGTGCTCTAGGGTGTGAATGTCCCCTCTCCAAGCGACCTCTAAGAGCTGAGCAGTGTGGGCTAAAGGTCTCAACATGGCAGTCAATAGCTCCTTCTGTAGGTCTGGCTGACTGACATGCAGTGCTGTCTGGTTGCTCTGGTTGCACAGTGTTGCATCTGCTCCTCTTTCCAAAAGGAAATGCATGACCTGCATTCACACATGAATACAAGTACAGCTTCATTTGCAGGGTATTCGTCAAGTAGCACCATAAGGAAAGCTTCTGTTTGTTTTTGGCTTTACATAATGAAATCATCGGTCATGTGAGTGTTAAGGACAGCATGAGACTCGAGAGAATTATTCTCAGTGGACGCTGCACTCTTTCAGGATGTCGTGCTTGTTTTGAATCTCGAGCCTATATATATATATATATATGCGCGATGTAATCAGATTCATTAACTCATATATTTTACCTTGCACACTTGTTTTTCAGAGTACAAAACATGGCTAGTGATGTGACTCCTAAATTAGCATCATTAAGCATGTTATGGACAAGTTTAATGGTTGTAAACAAAGCATTCCCTTTTGACTCTCTTTCACTGAACGCTTACTAAACTCCCCTTTGGGACGAATGGCACAAGCAGATAAAGCCATTAGACATTATATGTTTTCACCTAGCATCAGACACTATAGCCAGAAGTATGTGCCTTAAAAAAAAGTTAGACACACAATTTTATAGAATGTCTTTGTCTGCTGTATCATTACTATTTCTATAGTAGAAGAGTGGAAGAACTAAAGCATCCTGCACATAGTCCTGACCTCAACACCTTTGGGATGAACTCCAGACCACCTCACCCAACATCAGCGCCTGATCTCATTATCACAAGTTCCCACATTCCAACATCTGGCAGAATGCCAGTGGGGCAAATAAGGGGGAATAAGTCTGGAATCGGATGTTCCGCAAGCACATACAGTATGAGTCCTTTAAATGACTTAAATGGGCCTCATCCCAAGTGCAACAAGAGGTTGGGAATTTTTTAAGGCAAAACACTCATCACAGTTTTCCTTTAAAGGGATTGATAACAGATTCAACAGCAATTTCATTTTACACTCACAGTATTTTGTATATTTTAGTTAAGTAGATTTACCGAGAATCCCTTACCATGTCAAGGCCCATCTGACACGCACTGATAAGAGGAGTAGAGCCCTCGGCATTGTGAGGCTGGTTCAGCTCTTCCCAGGAGTAAAGTCCATCTTCCAATCCTCGGGTCACTGCTTCGATCTCCCCTTTAAAGAGCACATCCACAAAAGTTCTTTCCTCTGTCTTCATGCCGCAATCGTCTTCAGGAGTTACACGAACCCAGATGCGGACGGAGGAGGGGAGCGGCTTTGGTCTTTTCACAGTCTTCTTTCCATAAGTTCTATATTCATAAGGTGTTCATAAGGTATATATGTAAATCTGTCATTCTCTCGCATGCTGCTGAAGTTTTAATTGTACATCAAGCCTGATGGAAGACCATGAGATTATCAGGATTGGACACGAATGAGTGTATTTGTTGAGTCACGGTCTGAATTATCTTAATGCTTGGCAACAGCAGTAAGAATTCCAGGGGATTAATGAGTAACTCTCATAGTTATGTGTTCTATGCACTCGTTTCTTACACATTACCCTCAAAATCTTTTTATTTATTTATTTATTTTTAATTTGTAGGAAAAATATTAACACTTACCCCTCAACCCAGCCGCTCGATAGCTATCCATGCAGAAGAATAACAAATATACGGAGCACATAAATGGTGCAGTCATACGTGTGCAGTCATATATTTTGAAGCGTTATTAGTCTTCATCATTCCCCTGTGCTTGTTTTGCTCTGCATAGAACAATGAGTTTACAGCCTGTTCCTATGGAGACGGTGGGGCTGGAGATCAACAGAGATCTCGGGTTCAGTCTGCCTTTGTGTTGAGTAAAAGGAGCTTTATTTTTCCCGGTGAACTTCAGCATTCTAAAAACTTTTCAGTCGATCAGGTAGACGAGTACGTTGTTTATAAAAACGCTTAACAAAGTGATCCGGTTTTTGTTTTTGATCCGTGCTTATTACCGCTACACACTGTCGAGGCTTTAAGCTACAATAAAGAACTGGTTCACTGTGGATCTAGAGCTTGTTCCATGAGCAAGATGGGAGTACACCCTTGATGGAAAACCACAGCAGGCAGCTCACTTATGTAAGGAATAAAACGCTGTGTGCGCTAAATAATCGTCTTATGCTCATACATTTTTAAAAGAACTTTTACATAACACAAGAACAAGTGTATTAATACAAACCTGTGATTTTCTTTGGAGCTGCGCTACTGTATGAAGAAGAAGCCTTTGTTTATTACAGACACATTACAGCACTTTTTAATCTTGTTCAAGGGCCCAACAACCGTGATAGATTGGAGATGCTGTGGAATGACCCCTCAACCTCCTGATCATTTTCAGCCACCACTTTGCAACATGAGGCAGCACTTATCCGAACTTCTCGGGTCACGGGGAGCCTGTGCCTATCTCAGGCGTCATCGGGCATGAAGGCAAGATACACCCTGGACACTCGCACACTACGGACAATTTTAAAGAGATGCCAATCAACCTACCATGCATGTCTTTGGACCGGTGGAGGAAACCAGAGTACCCAGAGGAAACCCCCGAGGCACGGGGAGAACATGCAAACTCCACACATACAAGGTGGAGGCGGGAATCGAACCCCCAACCCTGGAGGTGTGAGGCGAATGTGCTAACCACTAAGCCACCGTGCCCCGAGTTCAAACTCACTATGGTATAAATATGATATTTAGCATTGGATTGGGCATTAGCATTATTATATTATGAGATTTCAAAGTTATCATGAAATAAGAGAGTTTATCTAGCCAAATAGTGGAGGTGTGTTTGAAAGACAGGATTTGAACAAACACTCAATGACAAGGTCTCAAAATAATTGCACCCTGACCTTTGGCGCCTCACAAAGCTGAAATTCTTGGTAAGGCTACTATTCAGAAACTTTATATCAAAGGTCAATAAGTAAAATACGCATAACTTTCATCAAATTTCCTAATAAGCCAGAGGAGATCCATGGGCGACAATTTTTGGGGAGATTAATTACCTCCAGTGATTTGCTTTACCAACAAATATAAGGCAGAACCAGATGTGCAAACATTTGTTGATGCTCTCATAATCCAGGAGGATAAAGCCCCCACACATTGCTCAACAGTGGTTTGCTGGAACAAACTGCCATAATCTATATCCTCCATAATCATTAGGGTTAAAAATCTCAGAAACTGTATGGAAAGGTCTGGAAGGCAGACTGTGAAGTATATATGTACTATTTTCATCTTGAGACATGCAAATCATTCAGAACTAGCATTACAGGAAGAGCTGTTTTGGAGCATAGATGGATAGATGTGGTCTTTTGGCGCCTCCTGCTGGCAGGAAAGGTTAAGAGCATATTTTGCTTATATGTAAATATATGTTCTGTGAAAATACCTTAATATCAATAGTACTAGTAATCAACTACATCTATCTATCCATCCATCCATCCATCCATGCATCCTCCAGAACAGCTCTTCTGTTTGAACATCATCATCTGTTTGTGAACACTTTTTGTTTCAAAATCAAATTAGTATATTTATTTTTATTATTTTAATTTTATTTATTATTCTTATTTCATATCAGAGCTTGAAAATAGATCTTAAATGAAATATTGAAAAAATAAATGAATAAATAAACCTCTACCCTGCTGAATCTGCAGAAGGTTCTAGAAATCGATGCAGTTGTTTGTGTTCTTGTGCTTCTATAGTTAACAGGGCGTCAGCTGTATAGCATCAGTGCTATAAGGATTTTTTTTTCTCTTTCTTTATTGATTAGACTTATAGCTTGATAAAAAGCAATCGCCATCTGTTTTAGCCTTCTTCTCTTGATAGTCTGATATCTCACTCCTGTAGGAGATTTCTGAAGTGAGCAAAAGCTCAGACTTGTTATAAATAAATAAATAAATAAATACATTTGAGTTAAAAAGATTTTAATAGAAAAGCTAATCATTTTGATTTTATCTGTCTACTACAGTGTGCAGGAGCTAATAGCGAATGGTGCTGTGTAGAGAGAGATAGACAGACAGATGAAGTGTGTGTGTGCGCGTATGTGTGCGAGAGAGAGAGAGATGGAGTGTGTGTGCGTGTGAGCGAGAGAGAGAGAGAGAGAGAGAGAGAGATGAAGTTTGTGTGTGTGTGAGAGAGAGAGAGAGAGAGATGAAGTTTGTGTGTGTATGAGAGAGAGAGAGAGAGAGAGAGAGAGAGAGATGAAGTGTGTGTGTGTGTGTGTGTGTGTGTGCATGTGCATGTGTGTGTGTGCATGTGTGTGTGAAAGAGAGAGATGGAGAGTGCGTGTGAGAGAGAAATGAAGAGTGTGTGCGTGTGTGTGAGAGAGAGAGGTGTGTGTGTGTTTGTGTGTGTGTGTATGTGTGATTGAAAGAGAGAGAGATGAAGAGAGTGCGTGTGTGAGAGAGATGAAGAGTGCGTGTGTGTGTCTGTGTTGTGGGGTGTGGGGTTATGAGTGCCTAGTTTTCCATACCAGGGTAAATCCGAGCTCCACCTCGTTTCCCAAATCCTTATGCGAACTTTTATAAAATTCCGTATATTTCCCGTTTTATGTCATGGGGGCGCTGCTGACTGTCCATATAATCGCCGCTCTACTAACGCACAATGCGCATGCGCGAGATGAGCCTTTAAAGCCGGTATGCTGCGTGATGCTGATGCTGCGGTCAGTGTTTGGTCACTGAGACCAACAGCACGTTATCCAGAGCGTTAAAGACTCCGATCTCACTGCATCTCTGTTCTTTGTCACTTATTAATAGTCTGCTTGAAGCCGAAAGTGTTTACAGTACACAGGTGGAGAGTTTGATTAAATTAGGCTTTTAGACTGGATTTATTTTTCAAATAGTCATGTCTGAGATGTGCGACTGATCTCTACACCGCATCAAGTTTTCCTCCGAGCTTGAACTTTTCAGGACCTTCACCTTTTCCTTACTTGGTCAGGTTCGACATGGTGGACGCGGCGGAATGCGGAGTCAAAGTGATGTGCCGATTCAGGCCACTGAACGAGTCGGAAATCAACAGAGGAGACAAATACATCCCAAAATTTAAGGGCGAGGACACTGTCGTTATTTCGGTGAGTTAACACGATCTCACTTTTACTTTCCTTTGCTTGACCAGGGACGAAGCCCAGCTTTTCCCTTAATAACGCACTAACAGGAAATAGGAATCGAATCCAGTTGAACCCTGGGCTGTGTTCCAAATCACACAGTAACACATTAATATCTCGGCAGTGATGCACTACATGGTTAAAGGTTTGTGGACATCTCTCCATCACATGTTGAACATTTCAATGCCTCTCTTTGCTGATATAATAATCTTTACTTTACTGGGAACTCTTTACTTTCCTCCAGATGTTGGAGCCTGACTGTGGAGATTTGTGTTCATTCAGCAACAAGAACATTAGTGAGATCAGGTATTGATGAGATCTGGGGTTCAGTCGGTGTTCCAGTTAATCTCAATCATGTTCATTGGGGTTGAGTAAGAATCAGGGCTCTGTTTAGGACACTCGATTCTTCCACTCCATCTTTAACACATTATTGTGTACTTGTCTTGATGGAGCAGGTTTGGGCCTCTTAGTTCACTCGGTAGCAACAGTTTAGAGAAGGAACACATATGGGTGTGATAGTTAGGGGTGTACATACGTTTGTGTATGTTGTATAGTTTACAATAAAAGAAATGATTTGAGAATGAAAAGCTTTTTTTCCCCTCTAAATAGAACCAATTCTCGGTTTTTATCTTAGACGGATAATCCTGATATTATCTTTAGGTTTCTGTTTCACCAAATGAAGCTGTTACTTAGATTGCAAATTCATTTTGCTAATGAACTATGAACCGTAAATCTCAGCTGAGCGCTAGACGATTCTTCATCTATTTAGACGTAAATGACTTCGCATTTTTATTTTTTTTAATTATTATTATTATTATTATTATTATTATTATTATTATTATTATTATTATTATTATTGTCATTGTTATTATTGTTATTGTTATTATTATTATTATTATTATTATTATTATTATTATTATTATTATTATTTAGTTTTCCTGACTGAAAACACACAAAGATGTTTTACAATAGCCGAAAAATGTCAACGTGAGCTACCATCCAATCACATGCTTGTCACTATGCAGTCAGACTTTGTCAGTGATCGAGTTGTTGGTATGTTACCCAGACAAAATACAAAACAATAACTAAAATATTAATATAAAGAAATTAACATTGCAATCTGAAACTAAGCATTCAGTATGCACTGGATATTTTAAAACAATGGATGATCTTCTCGTGTTAGCAAGGATTCTTTTGATTACTAGCACATTTGAGGGTTTTTTGTTACAAGTATAACCAAATTGCATTGTGTTTTCATGCTGATGATGTCATGATGATGTCATGATGATGTCATGACAAAGACTTAGCATAACACCGATGAAAGGTTCAGACAAAAGCTTGAGATGTTCTTTATTCAGTGAGTGTGATTGTCTCGGCTGTCTTTAACCCGACTCAGACGTCCACATCACAAAGCTAATTCCCTTTGTGTTTTGTATTTGTTGTTAAGGATGCACAATTTTCCTCATGTTGATATTTAGTGTGAAGAAAAAAAAATTTAATTGATTGTCAGCTTTTCTACATGGAACAATTCAGTCAACTAGCTAATCAAATTAAGCCTAAAATGAACCCATAACCCCTGTATATTATCTCTTTTATAATCTAATCAACTCTAATCTTGTCTGCGTTGTTTTCTTGTGGTGCACGGTCTAATTTTATTTAAAGCCAAGTGAAGAGAATTTTATGCATAATTAGTTTTACTGATTATTACAAACCATCTCGGTCTCTCGGTCTCTGTCTCTATATATGAATATTGACTATATGTATATTGACTATGACATTAATATAAGCAAATACTAAGAGTTAACCAGAGTTTAGTACACAATTTAATGGAATCCTTTATGAATGAACTGACATGAATGGCTAATGAGAGATATGGTTGGATTCTAATCATCTGGCAATGGCATAATTTTTGTAAATTTAACTGTATCACTGGTCTGTATTGTTATTTATCGAATTATGCGCAACACTAGTTGTTTATCAAAATGTAAATAGAGCATGTACTTAATTTGTGTATAGCAAGAAAATAGGTATTTATCCCGTGTGTAGTGGCCATTGAGCAATCCGATTAAAAAATATATATAAATATTATTTTTATTCTGTTTTTAATTAATTTATTTATTTGTTTGTTTGTTTGTTTGTTTGTTTGTTTAGCTCAGAATAAAATCTTACCTTTGCTCATATTGTTCTTAGATCTTTGACATATACTTTGGTGGACAGGAAATTTCACCCTTCCCATTAATTTCTCTGTAGTCATTGAATAATTTACAGTAGATAATGGCTTTAATATGAATAACATTACAGCAGAACTAAATCGTCTTAAATGCATTCTGACAATTTTGCATTCTTCTGCTGCACTTGTTCAGGGATCCGTTCAAATTCACACAAAAGACATAAGATAGCGAAGCTGTCAAGTGACATAATGAGAGAAAATTGCTATAGAAGTGACATACGGTAAGAAAGAGATTTCTCTTGTTCGATATTCGTGCTTGGAATACAGATGAAGTGAGAGAGATTAAAGTGTCTGTGAGGAAATAAAACTGCATGTACTCCTGCTCAGACATGCTGTTCCAAACAACCAATCATGTGCCATTTTGTATGACAGGATCGATCCGATGAATGTGAATTTCCGTAGATGGTTGGGTCTGAATTTGGCACCAACACCATGAACCCATGGACAGCCCTTGTGTGAACAGTCCAGGCTGGTGGAGCTGGTGTCATGGTGTATGGGGAATGTTTTTTGCCACCCTTTGGGCCTATTTTGCCCCTTTTCCACCAAAAAGGACCAGGTGCTGGTTCAGAGCTAGTGCTGATTCAAAGTTGGTTCCACTGGTGAACCTTCTAAGAACCGGTTTACCTTTCCACCGGCTAGAGAGCCATCACAGAGCCGAGTGTGACGTCACTGTATACGTCTCACGTTTCCCAGTGCAGCACAGTTAGCGCAGCAGCGGCAAACACAAACACAACAACAATGGCGTATGTTGCTTTACTGTTAATGCTCATGGCTTTGTGAACGTACATTAGCATCCAAACGCGGCGAATCCAACGTGTACGTACAGCTCCGTGTAAATTGTATAAACGGAGGTTGTAATCGAGAAAGTACATAACATTATTTTATCATTAACACAGAAAAAAGTTAGCCTTAGCATGTAGCTACCAACTATCATGTGTGCTGATAATTGATCATATTGTGGTAAAGTAAAAGTGTATTAAACATTAGTAAACTTTAGGTACATTATCAAATGCGCTAACAGTAGCCCTGCCCACAGCTCCTGACGCAAGCAGTTCTTAAGTCTAGACCAGCAACGTTTTGGTGCTACTTAAGAACCACTTTTCCTGGTTCAGAGCCGGTGCTTTGGCTGTCGAAAAAGAAAGAACTGGTTCTAAATTAGGCTCCGGACCAGCACTCAAACTGCCTCGGTGGAAAAGGTTCATTTGAGTACAGTTCCTCATCATGTGCATCCTTTCATAACCACCATTTACTGATCTTTTAATGGAAACATTTATAATAATGCACCAAAACTGGTTTCATGAACATAACAACAAGCTTGATGTTCTTTAGAGATCTTCCCAGTCAGAACACCATTTTGGATGTGGTAGAGATTCTGGAGAATCTGCAGTAATCGTCTGATGCAGTTATACAGTAAACATGGACCAAAAGGAACATTTCCAACATCTTGTGGAATCCAGGCCTTTTTTGAGAGCAAAGAAGAGGCTTTTATCTAGTATTAGTATTAGCAGTGTTAACACTAATAATGTTCTCGGTGAGTGCATATATATACAGTAGGTATAAAGCTAGTTAATGTGTCTTTTTTCCCCATCAGCGACTAATGGAACGTTTGTAATCCTCCAAAATCGATATCCTTCAGAGGAAATCTGTTCACTCTATTCATATGCTAATAAGCCCGCTAGTATAAATCCTACAGATTTATAACGCATTAACGTTTTATTCTTTTGCAAAACCCTAATACTTGTGTATGTTTGTGAACGTGTTGATCTGTTGGACAGGGTCTTAATACATGCACATATATTACTGTCCTTGGACGTCTAGCTGTGGCTCATTAGCGAGCGTTATGAGGTGGTGAACTGTTCTTTGTATCCTGCTTTTCAGCCTGGAGGCTTTTGTGATCTCTGGGGTGCTGGGGGTTTCACCACAGGACTAAATGCAATTAACATAACTGGAAATGCGGAAAAAGGGATGGTCATGTTTTCTTTTTTACCGGATTTTAGTGTCGTCCGAAGGAACTGAGCACAAAGTATATATTAATGCATTGTTATGTGTATCTGAGCATTTCTATCTTTTTAAAATGTTTGTCTGTGGAAGCTGGTTTATTCAATGACACTTTAATCATAACAACAGAAATAATAAAAATCGGTTCGAAAATGGATAGAACTGATACTATTCATTCTATTCGAAATATACTTTATATATACTTTAATTATTCTCACTTTAAGTCTACTTTGATTTTCTGATTTATTACAATATACTTACATATAAAAATATTACTTAATATTATCAGTTCCTAAAAATATAAAAAAATATTACTTCTATTTTAATTAAATAATAATAATAATAATAATAATAATAATAATAATAATAAATACATATCTAAAATCACTTTTATATATACACTAAATAAAATACTTTTCATAATTAAAGTAGATAATTATAGAGAATAAAATAAAACAGACTAACAGAATTTTAATTATAATGGATTATTTATCTTTTATATAATGGGTGAGTTCATGTTATTTTTATGCACAATGTTGTGTTTTTTTGCAATTCGATTTATTTAAAATGATTTTCCATGATGTCAAATCCACTGTTGCTCAGAGCTTATGGTCTCGGGTCTTTCTCCATGTTTGATCTGTTCAATTTTCCCCCTCATTTCATCTGCAAGCTCGTACAACATTAGCTCAGCGTGCATGAAATGTGTGTTTCTGTGATGAGGGTGTGGAAGAGGTGTGAATATTTATTCTGCGCTTGAGACACATGCACATGCACACGCACACACACACGCACGCACACACGCACACTCACACACTCACACACACACACACACACAACCATATTTGTATTTGATGTATGATTGCCTTGCTATCTGAAATGCTGATTTTTTTTTTTGTTTGTTTTTGAGGTTTGTCTCATTAATTTATTTATTACTCGGCGAATATTGATATTGTTTGGTGCGTAGTGTGACATCTATACCAAACACGTGAGCTTCAGGTACCCTGGAAACAATATCCAATGCAATATCCAGTGCTGTGCCTTATTCATTAGATTCCTTATTCACACGGCAGAACAGAGTTTTGTAACTACTGTATTTGTGGCTGTGTTGTTATTGACACAGCATTTGTTTAGAGATTTAGGGAGACACTTTAGAGTATTGATGTCCTTAAGCCTTGGAATGGAAAGATTGAGTTCTGCAGCTGCACAGCTGCCCTGCGGAAAGGCCCTGACTCTCCCCAGAGCCCAGGCATCAATTATTGACCGAATGTAGACTCCGTTTTGATGCTTCGTCCGTATGCGTGCATGCGTGTGTGTTTCCTGCACACGTGTGGGGGTTTGCTTGCTCACAGAAGCTCTGTGTAAACTGTTGTGTGTGTAGGTTAGGTTAGCTCAGGCGTATATTCTGTGTGGCATATTGGGACTTATTTTATAGTATAGATGTTGTACGTTTATATACGCTGATAGTTTTCAGGTACAGTGCATAAGATTTAATTAAGATTTATTAAGAGAAAAGCACTGTTTTTGAAACAGATCCCATTATAGAATGATTTACTCCTAGTCCCTATAAAAGACAGCACCAATTAATACTGATGTTATAAATCACACCCCGAACAACATGTGGTCACTGTTATCTGACCGATTGAGATATGTTTATGCATCAAGACACACCAGCAATCATGTTTCTACCCTTTCAATCACACTTTCCATCCCCCTGCCACCTAGTCTTATCCGACAGCCAATCAGGAAGCTAGACGGCAGTTTCCGTGGCGACAGGGTCTGTTCAGAGAAAGCTTTTGAGGTCCCTGGACCCCTGTGTGCCTCATAACAAAGGACCTCAGAGTGTGACACAACGTTAACGTTACACTTCCAACATGTTGATTCATGAGTCACGTGAAATTGATTCCGAAATGAAGCTTCTGATTACCGGTTATTGGTCTTCAGTACATCACAGAGGCTTTCAATAAAATGGACCTTTTTTTTTTTTTTAGCTTTTTTAACTAAGTAATAAGATTTTTTACGAAGTAATAAGATTTTGATCACATCAAGGTCAGATGTCTGAAATAGTTTCAACTGCTTACTTTATGTTTGAGTTTTTTCTTAAATGTAATAAAGGTTTTTCCCTGACATAGATTAGTATTTAAGGGTATTTCAGAGACACATTAGTATTTAAGGGTAGTTCAGCGACACAGATTGGTATTTAAGGTTATTTCAGAGACACGTTAGTATTTAAGGGTATTTCATTAACACAGATTAGTATTTAAGGGTATTTCACTGACACTGTTTAGTATTTAAGGGTATTTCATTAACACATTAGTATTTAAGGGTATTTCCCCTGACATAGATTAGTTTTTAAGGGTAGTTTAGCGACAGATTAGTATTTAAAGGTATTTCAGAGACACTGTTTAGTATTTAAGGATATTTCAGACACACAGATTAGTATTTAAGGGTATTTCATTGACAATGTTTAGTATTTAAATGTAGTTTAGGGACACATTAGTATTTATGGGTATTTCTTTAACAGATTAGTATTTAAAGATATTTCAGAGACACATTAGTATTTAAGGGTAGTTTAGTGACACACATTAGTATTTAAAGGTATTTCAAGGACACTGTTTAGTATTTAAGGGTATTTCATTAACACATTAGTATTAAGGTTATTTCAGAAAGACATTAGTATTTAAGGGTATTTCTTTAACACAGTTTAGTATTTAAGGGTATTTGTTTAACACATTAGTATTTAAGGGTATTTCAGAGACACATTAGTATTTAAGGGTATTTGTTTAACACAGATTAGTATTTAAGAGTATTAGTATTTAAGGGTATTTGTTTAACACATTAGTATTTAAGGGTATTTCAGAGACACATTAGTATTTAAGGGTATTTCTTTAACACAGATTAGTATTTAAGGGTATTAGTATTTAAGGGTATTTCAGAGACACATTAGTATTTAAGGGAATTTCACTGACACTGTTTAGTATTTAAAGGTATTTCAGAGACACAGATGAGTATTTAAGGGTATTTCCCTGACATAGATTAGTATTTTAAGGGTATTTGATTAACACAGATTAATATTTAAAGGTATTTTCATCCCTGTCTATGCCACTTAATTATATCTTCTTTTCTACCTTCAGTATTTCAGCTTTTCTTCAGTTTATAACTGCTTTTTTGTCTCAAGATAAAATACGATGTCCACAACATTTTGCCCTATCAGAAAGTGGACGAGACAGTCAGGAATGATTGACAGCTGGGGTAGGAGGAGCTTAAAGCCTTGCATGATGTGGACTACTTTAATACCCACGAGACTTTTCTTTGTGTCGAGGTTGTAGGATTGTCATAAATGCTATTTCGTAGAATAAGTAAAGCTACATAAGTGGATACTGTGGTGTTTGTTTTTATTGTTCTATTTCAGCTATGGCACTATTCCAAACCAAACCGTTCAACCTGCACGGCCACTTATCAGTGTCCTTGCTCTAAAACGATGGTTAAAGTAAAGATAAATTGCTTAGAAATAAACAACATAATAAACAAAATTTATAAGGCGTTTAATTGCGATATAGTTTTAAATAATAAATGATTAAACTATATGTGTCTCTAAATGAATCTCTGTTGACTTTGACAGGGTAAGCCTTACGTGTTTGATCGAGTTCTTCCTCCAAACACAAACCAAGAGCTGGTCTACGATGCCTGTGCTAAGCAGATCGTTAAAGGTATGATTTTCTAATCCTTTTTGAATTTGACAGAATTGTGTTAATTGTGTCTTGTATGCATTTTAGTATTAGCAGTCTAATGTTTTTTCAGACAAACCACTGACAAATTAATGGAAACCCTGGAAAAAGCATGGTTTTGTTTACAGTACATGGTTTTGTTCCCTCGAAAGAAAAGAGACATGATGCTCTTCATGTCTCTTTTCTTTCGAGGGAACAAAACCATGACTCAAATCTCAAGACTGTATAATTAAAGGCTACGGCACTTCAAAGCTGTTCTAGTGGCTAATTGTTTCCTTTAATTTGTCACCCATTATATACCCATGTATGTACGCTAACATTCTACACTAAAAAGTTCTTGAGATTTGTTGAGATTCGACTCGTTTTCTTACCAGACGTTCTCAATGGATACAACGGAACCATTTTTGCCTATGGCCAGACTTCATCTGGCAAGACCCACACCATGGAGGTAAGATGATGTTGAAATCATATGAATGGCACCAGACTCCATTGAAATTCTTTTGAATTGCTGATGTTAAATTGAATAGCATTCCGTCACCAGTTGTGGTGCGACCTTTTCAGAAGCTTTCGGTGGAGTCTCAGCAATGCAAGCCACAGTGTGTATATATGTTAGGAATGAACAACTTGAGTTTCAGTCTAGCACCCAAGCGTTACTTCCTCAGTTCCTCAAAAAAAAAAAAGTAATAATTAAATTCAGAAAAAAGATTTAACTGGAGCTAATCTGGTCATTGGGGGGCACGGTGGCTTAGTGGTTAGCATGTTTGCCTCACAGCTCTAGGGTTGGTGGTTCGATTCCCACCTACACCTTGTGTGTGTGGAGTTTGCATGTTCTCCCCTGTGCCTCGGGGGTTTCCTCCCCTTGTCCAAAGACATGCGTTGATTGGCATCTCTGGAAAATTGTCTGTAGTGTGTGAGTGAATGAGAGTGTGTGTGTGCCCTGCGATGGGTTGGCACTCCGTCCAGGGTGTATCCTGCCTTGATGCCCAATGACACCTGAGATAGGCACAGGCCCCCCGTGTCCCGGGAGGTTTGGATAATCTTGTCATTAACCATCCCAGGAATCCCAGACGAACTAGTCACCTTATTAAAAGACATGCTGATGAGAGAAAATATTAGCTTTGCTTTGTGATTTGAGACCAAAAAAAAAACTGTGAGTGAAAGAAGCCGCCCTGTTAAAAGGCAGCGGGTTCTGTTAATAATGCTAATATTCATCAGGTCATTAGTCCTACCACTGGCCGGGACTTACAGGTCTTCCTGTTTCAGGGCTGAGCTCTGATGTTCAGTCGGAGGCAGTATTTGATAGTATCATTTTGATTTGTGGGTCAAAGAGCTGTACTGAAACCACTGTTAAAGGTGTCTGTTTACAGCAGGACAGGAAATACCAGTCTAGACTAGAGAATAATGATTGTGTCAGTGTTTCTGTAATCAGTGCATGTTTATGATTGGATTCTTGTTGTTATTAATCCATTCGATTGGTTACTTGATTCGGTTTAACGGTTATGATTATGAACGGCCTTGGGAACATTGTGAATGTCGATTTAAACAGTTTAAACATGACGCGCTCAGACCAATTTCCTGCCTTGCACCCAGCGATGGCTTCCAGATGAACAAGATCTCGCTTTGAGGAGTAATGTTTCATATTGTG
The DNA here is from genome assembly GCF_022655615.1 of Tachysurus fulvidraco. Taxonomy (NCBI): domain Eukaryota; kingdom Metazoa; phylum Chordata; class Actinopteri; order Siluriformes; family Bagridae; genus Tachysurus; species Tachysurus fulvidraco. The sequence continues at coordinate 29,080,693 of NC_062523.1, forward strand.
TGTAATATTCATGAGGCTTTAACCCTTCCCCTGATTTAATCTATACATCTCTGGCCTTTAAAAAAAAGTGCAGCGGGGCTAAAATAACGACAAGGTGTGACTAGCTCGCAGTTCTCACAATATGTCACATGATCAGTGCCAATCAGTACCAGCTGTTTCCCTGGAAACAGACCATTTCTTTCATCGAGCTGAATATAGACTCAGCTCTGTAGTTACTGCACAGATTTGCACACAATCCCAAATACGCGCTAAATGAAACGTAAGCGTCGTCTAAAAATTCTAGTATTACCGATTGTTCCATAAATCAATTTCAATATATTTTATTATAAATCTGTTGGAACGTTTTATCGCATTACAATCAGTGACATTTGATATTCATATGATATTCACTCTCACTCATATGAAGCAAATTTTATTATGAAACATGAACTTCCTTGGAGTCAAATATATATTTTTTCTCTATTTTGTCTATTCCAACGATCTCAAAATCTTTACGCCATTTAAGATTTATTTACATGTCCCTCTGTTTAGACCCTTCATTCATTTCCATGCTTGTTAATTCATTGATAAAATAAAATCGTTAAATTAATACATTTTTCTGGTTTATTGTGTGAAACGTTTCTGGTTCATGAAAGCGTTGGGCTCAGTATAGAGATTGGAAAAATTCAGGCCACATCTCAAAGGTTTTTTTTATACAGATTTTAGCATCGGTTTAAATACAATGAGGTAAAAAATAAATCTAATTTACTTTATCAAAATTCGTACTTTGGTTCCATGTGATTGTAATGAGTGACATTTTACACTATTCGTTTAAATTAAATTTGTTTTGTTAAGTAAAGTAAAGCGTAACTTTTTTACGTAAACTATACTTAATATTCATAATTCTTTAATCTATCTGACTACATGTTCTCTTTTTAGTATAGATGTTTAAATATCATTTGTTTACCTGCATGTACTGTAACATACTAACATGTATGTGTTTTTAAGTAAAGTATGGTTATGTATGATATCTGCTTCACACAGGGGAACCTTCATGACTCGGCGCGTAAAGGCATCATTCCTCGCATCTCTCAGGACATCTTCGACCACATTTACTCCATGGATGAGGACCTTGAGTTTCATATCAAGGTAACAGACAAACCAAGAAAGACCTCTTTAAATTCCTTTGCCTTGTTTTTTTTTCTGTGTGTGTGTGTGTGTGTGTGTGTGTGTGTGTGTGTGTGTGTGTGTGTGTGTGTGTGTGTGTGTGTGTGTGTGTGTGTGTGTGTGTGTGTGTGTTCAAGAACATTGCTGGTAGGTGTGAGTGTGTACAGGAGCATAGACACATGGTGGCAGAGTGAAATGAGTATGTTGACCATATGTGTGTGTGTCAACTCCGATAATTTTCCATGTCACTGCTCTTGCATTCAGCCATGCTTAGTGTTGACTGGTTATTTATTTATTTATTTGATTAAAAGTGCACAATATACACTAAAATTATTTTTAAAATTATTTTTTAGTGTATATTACTAAGGTCATTTTAAGCATATAATCATAATAATAATAATAATAATAATAATAATAATAACAACAACAACAACAACAACAACAACAACAACAACAACAACAACAATAATAATACCTATTATTATTATTGTTGTTGTTGTTGTTGTTGTTGTTGTTGTTGTTGTTGTTATTATTATTATTATTATTATTATTATTATTATTATTATAGCAATATTTATATATATTTTTATAATAATCATAATAATTATTACTATTGTTATACCAATAATAATAATAATAATAATAATAATAATAATAATAATAATAATAATAATAATAATGTGAATGGTTTTGGGTTTTTTACACTTGCGTACCTTTACAAATAAGAGCACTATCAAGAATAATGAGAGCTTTTGAATGTCTGGACACTATTAAGATTAATATTTCATACAGTAAGATATTTTTAAATGATAACGCATCGAGATGTTTATTGCATGAAGGACCAGTTATTATAAACTGTGCTGCCATCAGTACTTAGGTGCAAGGATTACTGTTTCTCTTCTGTCTTTACGTTCAGGTATCTTACTTTGAGATTTACTTGGACAAAATCAGAGATCTGTTGGATGGTGAGAATGAATCTTTTTTAAATAACATATGGATGTGAAATCTAGCAGATGTTCCAGTTTTCATTAAGATCTTTATATCTGCTTGATTTTAGTTTCTAAGACCAACCTGGCTGTGCATGAAGACAAAAACAGGGTACCGTATGTCAAGGTATGTGAAAAGAATTTCACTGCATAATTGAGAGGGTTATTAAAAACACCCCTGAGTCACCTTCATTCATTCATTCATTCATTCATTCATTCATTCATTCATTTTCTACCGCTTATCCGAACTTCTCGGGTCACGGGGAGCCTGTGCCTATCTCAGGCGTCATCGGGCATCAAGACAGGATACACCCTGGACGGAGTGCCAACCCATCACAGGGCACACACACACACTCTCATTCACTCACACACACACACACTACAGACGATGTTCCAGAGATGCCAATCAACCTACCATGCATGTCTTTGGACCGGGGGAGGAAACCGGAGTACCCGGAGGAAACCCCCGAGGCACGGGGAGAACATGCAAACTCCACACACACAAGGCGGAGGCGGGAATCGAACCCCCAAACCTGGAGGTGTGAGGCGAACATGCTAACCACCGTGTCCCCCCGAGTCACCTTCATAAACAAAATTCGTTCGTTTTTAAATAAACGTCTACTCGAATAAAAACTCCAGGATGTCTCGAACTATGAAAACTGTCAGAGCTGCTGTTAGAGAAAATAAATCAACATCTGACCAATCAGAAGGAATCCTGGTATGAATTAGATTAGATATGGTACAATATGAAAACTGTATGATACAGTAAGAGGATGACCTTGAATGGTATATCTACTAATTTCTTCGTCATGGTACAGAACACGATAAACAATATTTCTAAGTGTGTTTTCACGTATCAGTCGTTCTGTCCTGGTTAAAGGGCTGTACGGAGCGCTTCGTGTCCAGCCCGGAGGAGGTGATGGACGTTATCGATGAAGGCAAAGCCAATCGTCATGTCGCTGTCACAAGTGAGTGACCAAGATCGGGACATTAATAATTTACATTTTATATATATATATATATATATATATATATATATATATATATATATATATATATATATATATATATATATATATATAAGTTTTTCTCTTACTCCTTCTTCAGATATGAATGAGCACAGCTCACGCAGCCACAGCATCTTCCTGATTAACATCAAGCAGGAGAACATGGAGACTGAGAAGAAGCTGAGTGGGAAGCTCTATCTGGTGGATCTGGCTGGAAGTGAAAAGGTTTCATATCTGCTTTTGTTTTGGGTTTTTTTTTGTTGGTCTTTGGTTCGTCCTGCCACAGATATGGACATAAATCTGCTATATTATACCGCTAAGGCATATTATGTATTATAATGTATATATTATTTAGTCCTGCTCAAAAGTTTGGGAGAATTTCCAAGATGTGTTCCATTTTTAAAAAAAAAAGAAAACATGAGTGAGAATGCAAAACAAATGTATTTTATGTCTTATAGGTCTCGAGTTAATATGTACGCTGGTGTAGCTGCTCATTCTTCTTGGCATAATACCTCCAGTTCCTGTACATTTTTTTTTGTTTGTCTTGCACAAATTGCATGTCTGAGATCTGCATGCCCAAAGACGTCACGTGACCACTGGCTTTAAATAAGAAAAAAAATCATTTGCATTATCAGTCATATTTTCCAACTAAGTGGAAATGAGTAACATTTTCTTTTAGGGTATGCAAACTTTTGAGCACAACTGTAGATTAATTGAAATAAAGTGAATTGTTGTTTTTTTATTTATCTTTCTCTGCTTGTGCATGTTTGAATCTCTCTCTCTCTCACTCTCTCTCACTCTCTCTCACGCTCTCTCACTCTCTCTCTCTCTCTCTCACACACACACACTCTCTCTCTCACACTCTCTCTGTCTCTCTTTCTCACTCTCTGTCTCTATCTTTCTCTCACTCACTCACTCTCTCTCTCTGTCTGACTCTCACTCTCTCTCACACTCTCTCTCTGACTCTCACGCTCTCTCTCTCTTTCTCACACTATCTCTCACTCTCTCTCTCTTTCACTCTCTCTCTCTCTCTCTCTCTCTCTCTCTCTCTCTCTCTCTCTCTCTCTCTCTGTCTCTCTCTGACTGTCTCCTGTCTTTAAGGTCAGTAAAACAGGAGCAGAAGGAGCCGTCTTGGATGAAGCTAAAAATATCAATAAATCTCTCTCAGCTCTAGGCAACGTCATCTCAGCACTGGCTGAAGGCACTGTAAGTGTTACTGCTCCGATCCTCCTGTGTCTATAGGTGCTTTAAGAAAAGGGAAAAAAAAACATTTGCATCAAATTCCGTAAAGTCTCCAGAACGGTCAAGGATGGATGAAGATGTTTTTTTAGTGGAGATATTTGGTCCAAGATGATATGAAATATGTTATATTCATATTATATAACTTTGCAGTGAAGTCTGTGGTTAATATCAAAATATGAATCAAATTTTATATCCAAATCAAAGTGAGGCAGTGAGACAACCTTGGTTTTAACCTTCAGCATTCTCTAGTTTCTCGGTCACGTCCTGCTTCGCTCCAGCTTCTCATATTCCTTCTGTCGGATGTTACTGTACCTCGGGATCGTCGCACCAGTTGCCACGGGAATTTTCCTCTCTTTATCAATAATCGCGGTTATCTAGCTGGTTGTCTGATATCCGTCTGGATCTTATTAACCTTAATTGGTACTGTAGAACTTGGATTAGGGATGTAAAGGAACACATAAACGTATCCTGATGCATCCTAAATGAACACAAATACACAAACGGATAGTAAGTGCGCTATTAAAATGCTTATCAGAAAGCTGCAGACGTGCGGCGTGCATCAGGACTGGGATAAAGAAAAGACTTTGCTTTCATGTAGTGTTTCTAAGGGCTGTCGGGTTGCCAAGGTTGTCAAAATTCCTCACATTCAGACTTGAAAGTACAAAGGAACGTTTGAGACAAAAGGTGGGAATAAGTCACACATGTGCAAGTCACAAGTAAGTCCCAAGCCATGAATGTCAAGTCAGGGTCAAGTCGAATCTTTTTTTAATATTTCTCAAGCAAGTCTCAAATTTGTGACTTAAGTCTGACTCGAATCAAGTCATATGACTCGAGTCCCCCATCTCTGCAATTTGACACATTTCTGAGATGCATCCTCTGCATTTTCTGGAACCTGGTAATGCTACCTAGATCATTAAAATGGTACAAATATCAGACACACAATTATTTTTTTTAATGGTTTGTTTAAATAGCTTGACTTTTCAAATTAAAGCCATATTTCTTAGCCATATGTCCGGATGCAGGTTTATTAATGAAATGCCCTGTTTTGTATTATACTATACTCAGATCTTATGACACATCTATAACGACTATGCTTTTCATGTCTGGGTGTGTATTTGCATGTCTAACGTCAACGCTTTTCCTCCCGCAGAAGACGCACGTGCCGTACAGAGACAGTAAGATGACGCGAATCCTGCAGGACTCTCTCGGTGGAAACTGCAGGACCACCATCATCATCTGCTGCTCGCCGTCTGTCTTCAACGAGGCCGAGACCAAATCTACTCTTATGTTTGGCCAGAGGTGAAGAAAAAAAACGATAGTTGTTATTTCTTTTATGAGGATTTATTAAAGCCAGTAGCTACGTTTGGTGCCTCTTCATAGACACAGTTCATAAATTTCAGTTTGATATGAGACCTTCTCTCTCTCTCTCTCTCTCTCTCTCTCTCTCTCTCTCTCTCTCTCTCTCTCTCTCTCTCTCTTTCTCTCTCAGAGCCAAGACCATCAAGAACACGGTGTCTGTCAACATGGAGCTGACAGCCGAGGAGTGGAAGAAGAAGTACGAGAAGGAGAAGGAGAAGAACAGAGGTCTGAAGGTCATCATCCAACGGCTGGAAAATGAGCTGAAGCGATGGAGGAGAGGTAAAGAAAAAGAAAGATTAATTCCAGTTCAAATGTCAGTGGGTTTTAAAAGAGGATGACATTAAAAGCTGAAGAACATGAAGAACATAAATGATGAACATAGCGAGGACTCGATTCCAGTTATATAACTTGAAGAGATTTGAAGTAATTGGCCCACTTTCTTCGATCCATCCGCACACAACCGAGCAAACATCATTATTTCAGGGAAGTCGTTTTTTTTTTCTTTCTTTATCCAGATCGTTAATCGAGCCAGACGTCCATCCAACAACGTTAGCTACATGACTAACTAAAGATGACGACTGACATTCAAAAATGAACTGAAGAATATCTATGAAAATAACCACAGCCAGGACCAAGACTATAAAAAATAATGGAGGATGGAAACAATTGTGTCTCGACTTCTTTTGTATTAGTTTGTATTGGAAATCTTTTTGTTTTTTTAAAAAGCAAACTTTTTAAGATTTTTTTTTTTTTTTACATTTTTAAATTTAAAGAACTTTACTCCTCTAGCCATCCGTTAGCATTATGACAGATATGCTCTTAGTGCATTGTGGGTAATACACATTCCCTCGCTCCACCCGCAAGCTGCTACAACGCGTGGCTTTTGTTCATGGTTTATTTTCTTGTAGCTGTTTTTTTTCTTATGATTTGACACATAACATCTAATGAAGTCTTTATAGAATATATAGCATACATAGTGTATATAGTCGATTGTACCTGAACATCTGAGTCGAGAAGATCAGAATAAATGGAGAAACGGTGAGAAATAAAAAAATAAATGAGTAGCTAAAACTCCAGACAGTTTGTTAGGGCTTCCACACCTGGGTTGTTTATCAGAGGATCAGGGTTCAAGCCCCAGCACTGCCAAGCTGCCACTGTCGGGCCCTTGAGCAAGGCCCCTATCCCTCTCAGCTCCAGTGGTGCTGTATCATGGCCGCCAACCCTGTGCTCTGAAATCAACCTTTAAAGCTTGGATATATGAAGAAAGAATTTCACTGTGCTGTAATGTATATGTGACAAAATAAAGTCTTCTGTTCTATCAGATTCTATGGTTTTCCTCTTTTAAATCGATTTGAATAGTTTTCTTTAAAAATAAAAAAATAATTAGTTGAATTTAGACGAACCTATTATCCAACGTTTTCATCTCATACTGTTTTATCTCAGGTGAAGCAGTTCCGGTTGAAGAGCAGCAGAAAAGTAAAGAAATGAAGAACTCAGAAGCCACACCCACGATCGAAAGTCTAGCTCCGCCTCCTCAACCTCTCCATGATACAGAGAAAACCCAGTATGAAGAGCTGATCAATGAGCTCTACCAGCAGCTCGATGACAAGGTACATACGACTAAAAAATAATAGTGTACACGTACGGATGCAGCGTCGTTATAAACAGATATACGAAAGGATAAAATAAGGGAAAATATTATGCCCATTTTTTAAAAAAAAATCTGCTACGACTGATGTAGCATGTGCTATAGTTCAGAGTCTCGAAAAGTTGTAAAGCGCAGAAAGAATTCAAAGGTTTCATTCATGTTTTTTGCAAAAGAATAGAGCCTTTTTAAAAATTTTTTATAATTTAAAGACTGGGAGGGGACACTGTGGCTTAGTGGTTAGCACGTTCGTCTCACACCTCCAGGGTTGAGGGTTCGATTCCCGCCTTGTGTGTGTGAAGTTTGCATGTTCTCCCCGTGCCTCGGGGGTTTCCTCCGGGTACTCCGGTTTCCTCCCCCAGTCCAAAGACATGCATGGTAGGTTGATTGGCATCTCTGGAAAATTGTCCGTAGTGTGTGTGTGTGAGTGAATGAGAGTGTGTGTGTGCCCTGCGATGGGTTGGCACTCCGTCCAGGGTGTATCCTGCCTCGATGCCCGATGACGCCTGAGATAGGCACAGGCTCCCCGTGACCCGAGAAGTTCGGATAAGCGGTAGAAAATGAATGAATTTAAAGACTAACAACTGACATAAAGCCTTAAAAAAATCAAGGATAGAAAATGCAGACTGAACATTAAAATAGCAAACCATACAATTTATAGTAGTACATTAAATTTTGCTGCTGTCAAATATAATACAATGTAAGCTGAAAGCATTAGACAAATAAAAATGATAAAAAGGACTAATACGATGATACTTCAATGATAAGATGGCAAATATTGAAATTTAAATAGGAAACTAATATCTCAGTGTCCTCTATCATTATTGGCCTGTTTATAAAATAGCACTTGATCCAGCACATCCTAATATATATATATATATATATAAGTTTTATTCTTTTAACTATTATATTTAAATTTGATTAATGAAGCCAGGACATACGTTTGTCATTGATTTGTTAAATGTACCCGAGGTTTAAATACAGCACTGGGTAAACGAATATATTTAAATTTGTATTTTGAAGAATTTTTTTTCTTTTCTCCAAACTCAGCATTTTTGATCATTTCTAAAATGTATGTATTTATTCATTTAATTAATTTTTGACGAAGTATTTCCAAAACACTGCCGACTTTATTTCATGGCTTGCAGCCGTATATTGGTACAGTAGTAGCAGTGAAATGTTAGCCACTTAAAACACCATTGTTAAGCTTAGTGATGTTTTAACAAATCTGATTGGTTGAGAATTTCTAATATGTTATACATTTATCTCTGATCTGAAGATGGTAAATTAGCCTAGCACGGACGAAATCAGAGACGTCCCTTCATTCCTCCATCATTGCTGCAGGTTTATATGCTTACTGTGCAGTTTCTCTGGGAAGGATGATACAGGTGGTCACTCTATTTATCTGATTAACTGTCTGTCTGTCTCTTTCTCTCTCTCTCTCTCTCTCTCTCTCTCTCTCAATCACACACACACACACACACACAAAATCATTCTGACCAGGACGATGAGATCAATCAGCAAAGTCAGCTGGCAGAGTCACTGAAACAGCAGATGGTGGATCAGGATGAGGTGAGCTCACTCCATCATGCACATCTAACACAATATCACTCTTACATCACAGAACATTAATAACCTATGCATAACTCGCTTAAGAAACCTGACTCTATCACAACACTCGTGAGCATTTGTAATGGATTTATGTCAAGGATTATACAATTGCAATCAAGCATACAAGAAAGCCAACAAGAAGTGTGTGTGTGTGTGTGTGTGTGTGTGTGTGTGTGTGTGTGTGTGTGTGTGTGTGTGTGTGTGTGTGTGTGTGTGTGTGTGTGTGTGTGTGTGTGTGTGTGTGTGTATGCATGCATGCATGCATGCAGTCATTTTCCCAGCCCAGAAAAACAGCATAACAGTGATCTATCGCCCCCTGCTGGTTAATATTAAGCAACCACTATTTTGAGAAAAAATATAAATTAATATAAAAAAAATCAATAATAAAAGCTATATAATATATTTTTAATGACAACAATAGCTAATCAATTAGCTAAAAATTCTAATTAATTACTGTATACATACAGTTGTATACACACTATACAGTAAACAGTTTTTTTTCTTCACAATTACATTTGCCTCCTCAATTTAACCTGATATTTGTAACCTGGTTAATATGCCAGTTGTAATAAGACCCTGGATATGATCATCATCCTGCTAAGGAGTTCCTGTTACATTTCTTGAGGGCCTTTAAACCACGTTAAACACACAGTGAACATCTATGTGAATCGTGTTGCCATGGAAACAGCTCTATATCATCCACCATCTGGCTTTTGTCCACATTTCATAGAGCTTGATGGCTGTAACATGGGTACAGAAAATGAAAATGATGTCAGAAATACACGGTGTGTGTGTGTGTGTCTGTTTGTGTGTGTGTGCGAGTAAATCAACATTAGCAGCTTGGCAGTGCTGGGATTTGAACTCATGACCTCCTGAATACAGTTGCTTTTGCGTGTGTATGTGAGTGGTGTGTGTGTGTGTGTGTGTGTCTGTTTATGTGCATGTCTGTTTGTGTGTGTGTTTGAACTCATGACCTCCTGAATACTGTTGCTTTTGCGTGTATGTGATTGTGTGTGTGTGTGTGTGTGTGTGTGTGTGTGTGTGTGTGTGTGTGTGTGTGTGTGTGTGTGTGTGTGTGTGTGTGAAAATGCAAAAGCGACAGTATTCGGTTCTTAAATCAGGTTAATTTCAAGTTCCTTGCACAAGACATTTTCTGTGGGCGGAAGGTCATGAGTTCAAATCCCAGCCCTGCCAAGCTGCTAATGTTGGGTAAGGTGTCAGAAACTACAGTACAGTTGCCATGGCGTGTATAAAAACGAACCCTAAGTGCAGGGATAACAAACAACACAATTTTTTACAAAAATAACAAGAGACATCTACAGGGAAGTTAAGGGTCCTTGAGCAGGGCCCTTGAGCAAGGCCCTTAACCCTGTCTGCTCCAGAGGTGCTGTATCATGGCTGACACTGTGCTCTGACCCCAACCTCTGAAGTTGGTAATTGTGAAGAAATAATTTCACTGTGTTGTAATGTACATGGGACAAAAATAAAGGCTTCTATTATGTAAATGAGACAGATGTAAGTCACCCTGGATAAGGATCTAATCTAAGGATCTTAAATACAGTAAAACGATTTTGAGGAAGAATCCTTGAGATGAAGCAGACACAAAAGGAGAAGCAGCCTTCTGGGTGAATAGTGGGATTATAAATCGTAAGCATCGTACAGGTTAAAAAGTCAATGTGACCATGTTCACACACATCACTGCACCTCACTCAAAATTTATTTCCTATTTTCTGCCACTGTTTTTCTGATGATTATTTTCCAATTGTATTTTCTAATGATATTTTCTGATAATATTTTTCTAATTATATTTTGAGTCATATTTTTTCTAAATGTATTTTCAATTATATTTTTTTTAATTATATTTTCTTATTTCTAATATTTCTTTTTTAATTATATTTTTCTAATTATAATTTAAAAAAGTATAATTAGAAAATATAATTAGAAAAAATATGATTAAAAATATAATTAGAAAAATATAATCAGCAAATATAATTAGAAAAATAGGATTAGAAAAATATAAAAGAAAATGTACTTTAAAAAATAGAATAAGAAATCTTTTTTTAATTCGATTTTCTAATTATATTTTTAATCATATTTTTTTCTAATTATATTTTCTAATTATATATTTTTAATTATATTTTCTTATTATATTTTTCTAACCATATTTTTCAAATTATATTTTCTGATATATTCTGATGACATTTTTTATATATTTTTATATTTGATAGATTTATTTCTTCTTTATATTGAATTTTCTTATTCTCTACTATTGGCTATTCTTATATCAAGTACATGTACTGTGTATGATTGTGTATGTAATAAAGAAAATTTCAAGTAAATCTACAGTACCCAGGTTTACCACTCTTTTATCCTACATCGAAAAAAAAAAAGACAATTTATGCAAGTGAACGATGATCGTGCTAGATGAGTTTGAGATGAGATGAGAGTTATATGATGTCTGATTTGTCAGACCTGATACAAGTCTAAACCTCTGACTCTATTTCTCCGTTGTCTGTCCATGCAGCTGTTAGCGTCGACGCGGCACGACTGTGAGAAGCTCCAGGAGGAGTTGATGCGTCTGCATCGTGAGCACGAGGCAGCCAAAGAGGAGGTGAAGGAGGTGCTGCAAGCGCTGGAAGAACTTGCTGTCAACTACGACCAGAAGAGCCACGAGCTGGAGGAGAAAGGAAGGAGTAACATCCAGCTCAGCGATGAGTTAATACAGAAGAGTGTAAGTAATAATAAAAAGAGAGCAAGGTTAATGGGGAGACAGGAAGTATATGAGCAATGCGGGTTTTTATCCTTTAATGGTACAGTAATCCCTCGCCACTTCTCGGTTCAAGTTTCGCGCCTCAGTGCATCCCTGATTTTTAAAAAATATTCATCGGAAAATAAAAATAAAAACGGTTTTCCAGGATGTCAGACAAAGAGAGAAACTCTCTCAGAGGCTTTGTACAAACCCACGGGCACTCAGACAAGGCACATGATCGGTTCCCGGCGTGAGATCTGAGCTGATTGGCTGCGCATCATCGCATCCTCTCCCAGCTTCTTCCCTTGTTGTATCTCGCCACTCTCGTTCACGCTGTCAACTGTGTCTCGCGTATTGTGTTCGAAATTAACTTTTCGTTAAGCCCTTACGATGCCTCCTAAGCGCCGTGCCCCTGCGAAAGATTCCTCTAGTGAGCCCAAGAGGAAGAGGAAGATGATGACCATCAGTGAAAAGGTCAAACTTAGGGACTTCGCGGATTTTCACCTATCGCGAGGGGTTCCGGTCCCCATTAACCGCGATAAACGAGGGATCACTGTATTGCAGATTCAGCCTTGTCTTTCAGGTCCGTCAATGTGACGATTTAAACATTCTTGTATTTGTAATACTGTAAGGAGATACGTAAAAACCTCATTCTAAGCACAGACGAAGGAGATCGTAGGTACTACAAGTGCCACGCAGTGACCACTGCCGTGTGCATGTGTCCCTGTTCCAGACACTTCTATCCAGCGTAGAGAGGGATCTGGCCACGCTGCAAGACGTGAGTGGACACCATAAAAAGAGATCAGCAGAGATCCTGAGCATGCTGCTGCGAGACATCGGTGAGATCGGCAACGTCATCGGCACCAGCGACCTTAAGACGGTAAGAAATTACACACACAGACGTGGACTTTCTTGACTGGTGTTACTCTGAGACCAAACCCTAAAGTCCTGATTCTGATACACGCAAAGAGCTTGATTCATCGTCAGAATGAAAAAAAAGTCTGATAAAAAGGTTTCGTTATGTAGCAAAGTGAATATTTTAGTCATTTTTTTAGCATTCTACAACTTTTGTTACAGAATAACATATAATCCAGAAGTGTCCAGAGTTTTATTCCAGTTATACCACACCACATCTGGCTCTGTATTCGCTTTAAAAGAGACAATATTCAATCATAGTATTCTAAGTAGATCCATACTTCCACTAAGCTTTTTTTTTTCCTCCGACAGTCAGCGGAAGGTCCCGGAGCGATGGAAGAAGAGTTTACCATGGCGCGCCTCTACATCAGCAAGATGAAGTCAGAGGTGAAGTCGCTGGTGAACCGCAGCAAACAGCTGGAAGGAGCTCAGGCCGAAACGACACGAAAGATTCAGGCCAACGAGAAAGAGCTCGCATCCTGCCAACTCCTCATCTCACAGGTCAGCTGTGATTCATACAAGATATACTGTATAGATGAATAGATATTTCACAGCACAAGACTCGGAGTCAGGGTGGGACACTCGAGATGTTCCACTCAAACCTTCACACACCATGTCTTCATGGAGCTCTGTGCTTTGTGCACAGGAATGTTGTCATGCTATAGAGGGAAATTGTAATATATTTGGGGCCAACAGTTTGGGGACTGAAATCTAGCTATAATGTACCTATAGCGTACTTATTACCTCTCTTAGGCTAAATAATAAGCCATGGTTTAGCGTGTTAATGTGGTTTAAACGCTACCATGTGCACTCCTCTGGTCCACCATGGATGTAACAACACTGCAATAGCATTCTAGGAATTCTGGATTATAGTAATGTATTAAAATAAACGTTTTAACGTTTAAATGCTTTGTATATAAAGTAGGGATGTACCGATACCACTTTTTCTCTTCCGATCCCGATCCGAAATCTGTGTTCTTTTCTACCTTTAAAACTAAATAATGTATAATTATTCAGATTTATTTGTTTCTGGCAAAGCAACACAAAAATGCACATTACTGTATGAAAAATTAAAAAACAATATTATTGGTCTTAAAAAGTGGATGGGTCCTGTCCCACCCACATATAATGGTTCCGACGCCCATGACCACGGGTATCGGATTAGGATCGGTCACGCACCACCGATACCCGATCCACTCAAAATGCTTGGATCGGCATCGATACCGATCCAAAATATCGGATCGGTACATCCCTAATATAAACTAGCAGCTGTGATGTAATTTATATACCAGCACTGCTCGACTGGTCCCACCGTCGCTCAGGGTAAGAGGTAGATATACAATAAGACCCTTTTCTGTTCTGGCACCGAGGTGGTGGAATGAACTTCACCTAGATGTCTTCAAACAACAGGTGAAGACCATATGGCTAATGTCCTGTTTCATGCTAAAATATTTTATATGGCTAATTCCCAAATCTAAAGCATGCACTCATTTAGCATAAGTGTAGTGTGCTTTAAGAAAAGTCTCGGTCTTGACAGATGACTGATTGTGTGTGTGTGTGTGTGTCTGTGTCTGTGTCTGTGTGAGACTGGTCCAGCTTCAGGCCAAGATTAAGTCCCTGACCGACTACATGCAAAACATGGAGCAGAAGAAGAGACAGCTGGAGGAGAGCCAGGACTCACTGATGGAAGAGCTGGCGAAACTCCACGCTCAGGGTGTGTCTCATACAAACGCATCTGCAAAAACACACACACACACACACACACACACACACACACACACACACACACACACACACACACACACACGATGCTGCTCAGATATTCCTGTAAATACACAAAAAGTACAGAAATGATGCAGTACCTTATGGCAGTACCTTATACCTTTACATCCTAAAGACCCCCGAGTTATAGACACTAAAGATGCTCTAGTATATTAACCTATAAAAAATAGCTCTTGTGTTTTTGCATGTTCACTTCTGTAGAAAATATGCATGAGGTGTCTGTGATGGACAAGGAGAAGGAGCACATGAGCCAGATGAAGGATGCTGAAGAGATGAAGGTACAGAAAAATGTTTTCCCGAACACTTATAACACTAAACAGAAATGCAGTATGTAGTGCAACTCTTAAAGGGGAAGGAGAGGGGGGGAGGGAGAGAGAGAGAACAAACAAGCAATATTAGTGATGCTGAATGTTGAGCTACAATTTAAATCTTTTTTTGATTTCAATGCTCTTCCTGGTCACTTGTCTCAGGGCTGAAAGAGGAATACGAATGCATATATGTCTCTATACTTTCAGTGCTGAAGAAAAAGCTAACAGGAACTAGCAAAAAAAAAAAAAGAAAGAAAGAAAAACTTGAATTTAAATAA
This sequence comes from Tachysurus fulvidraco, assembly GCF_022655615.1. NCBI lineage: Eukaryota > Metazoa > Chordata > Actinopteri > Siluriformes > Bagridae > Tachysurus > Tachysurus fulvidraco. Next base: position 29,095,721 of record NC_062523.1, read on the forward strand.
AGTGACTAATCTGTGAACACAGAACAAGTGAGCACAATAAATGAAGGAAAGGAAATAAAGAAGACTTTATCTCAGATGTGCCCTCTAGTGGTCCGGTAGGGAAATGTCCCAAATATCTGAAAATCATTCAAATAATTTGCAATGCTATCTTTTATTTTTTATCTTTCGATCAAAAACTGTTTTGCAATTTAATTAAGTATGATTATGACACTTTCTTGCTAATTTTTTTGCATTTCTATGTGATGAGTTTGTTTAGAATTGTAAATAAACAAATTCTAAATAGTGAACTCTGTGTGTGTGTGTGTGTGTGTGTGTGTGTGTTTGTGTTTGTGTTTGTGTTTGTGTTTGTGTGTGTGTGTGTGTGTGTGTGTGTGTGTGTGTGTGTGTGTGTGTGTGTGTGTGTGTGTGTGTGTGTGTAGACGGCATTGCAGGAGCAGATGGAGAGTCACCGCGAGGCCCATCAGAAGCAGCTCTCACGCCTCCGAGACGAGATTGATGAGAGGCAGAAGATTCTGGATGAGCTGAAAGAGTTAAGAGCTAAAAAAAATAATTTAAAAAAATAGAAAGAAAACGTATTTATTTCAGGAGATATTTTACGCAAGATATATCGACAGACATGGTCCACAACTAGTCATAGTACCCGGCTAATACAGGTTTCTTTAACTACTTGGCCTCTGGCTTTATCTATTTAGTACAAAAATGAAGTATCTCATGAACAGAACGTGTGAGAAATAAATTATCTCTATTCTCAATATCTCACTCAATTCTTTCCATTTTCTTTTTCCTTTCCCAGTATGAATCAGTCTCTTCAGCTGGAGCAGAAAAAGCTCATGTCTGACTATGACAAGTTACGACATGAGGAACAAGAGAAGGATGAGAAGCTTCAGAAGCTAATGTAAGTAGACAGCTGATGGCGCTGTAAAATAAAAAAGAAGAGACAGACAGAAACGCTGAAATAAATGAATGTTATGTAGTGATCATCTAGTGATCCTGATGCCCATTTCTTAAAGGAGGGGTCTCCGATGTTTGAAAGCCAATGTTGACATTTGAAATCACCAAAACAAACACGCCCCTAACCCAAATGGGTCCCACCCCTGTATTGATAGCTCCGCCCACACATACATACGTAACCCAGGCGACTAACAGAAAGAAATGTGTCTTTATCATAGCTGAAGGGAAGAACAATACGATTGTAGATAAACAAACAAGCAAAAATGCCACACAAGCATAATGATGTAAAGGACAAAGGCATATATTAGTTCTGTGTAACAAAGCAAAACCAACGTTACTCACCTATCGAGAAGGAAAAAAGCGCCTCGGCGTCTTAAGTAAAGTCGGCCACATATTCACAGGTCGGAGTTTCCCGAGTCGATAACTCCTGAGCTAAACGCTGTTACTACACAAAACGCGGTTGTAGCTGCCTCTCTACATTACTACGATAGAAAAGAGGTGTTATTTGTGTAGTAACAGCGTTTAGCTCAGGAGTTATTGACTCGGGAAACTCCAACCTGTGAATATGTGGCCAACTTCCTGCTCCTTCAGTTCTCTCCAGCGCTGGAAGGCTGATCCTATATTAACACGTCCTACTTCTTGTCCTTATCGTAAGTCTTTCTTCTCTTTCTTTCTTTGTTTTTATCCTCCATGTCAATGTTAAAACCGCTTTCTGCTAATGTCACACATGCCCACTGAACACTCTCTCCACCCATATTGACAAGACATGCCCCTTTCTGCTCATTGGCTACACGTTTGTTTTGATTTTTGTTTTGCTTGTCGTCCCGACTCGGTTTTCTGAAGCATTTCTCAAACAACGGAAACCCCACCTTTAACTAGAGATTCTCATTCTTCCTATAAGAGGACAGTGTTCTATGTATGAATACATAACAAACAAATCAAAAAAATCTCAGAATTGAATATTACAATGAAATATATTTTTACGAACTTTCATTAAAGAACAAAGAAGAGTAATTTGTTGGCTGTTAGCTTTTTTTTTTTATTTCCATCTTTTGTGTTTAAATATTTACAGCTTCTGTGGATAAATATTTGCATTTAGCTCGCATGCTAACGCTAATGCTTGTGTGATCACATTATTTTTGCTAACGTTTTCTGTTCAAAAGTATTTGCGATGGACTTGCTTATGAAAAATATATTTTTATTAGCATTATTAGCTAATGAACATCGTTCATCAACATTAGCATGTCATTAAGAGGAGGAGGAGGAGGTCAATTTTGATCAATCTTAAATGGATAATATTCAGGCTTTGCTGCTAGATTCTATACAAAAGAACAACAGCTTCTCTTTCACCATTTTCAGAATTTGCAGACTTAATTAGCGGTCCTAGTGCTAAGCATTGTGGGTAATGTAGAAAACTATTAACCAGAGGAGTGAAAATAGACTGTCATGTCAGTGAAACAAAAAGAAAGTCTCAGAAATAAACCCTTAAAGAAACCAGTAAACAATGGGGAATTATTTGTTGACTGTTAGCTAGCTAGCTTTGAAAATATAGAGCTAGCTTGCATGCTAATGCTTTTTCAATGCATCTTCATTTCATGTTTAGAAATACATCTGGGCTTGTTGAAGAGTCAATATAATATATTTGTCTACACTGATTTCCTTATCCTTCGGTCATGAAATGGACTTGAGGAAAATTAGCAGCGATTGTGTGATTAGCATATTAAAGAGAGCAGATTAAATTCTGGCACATGAAGGATTTATGTTTTTTCTCTGTGAATTAGTTTGTTAAATGAAAAACGGGAACTGGTCAAGGAGGATCTGAAGGGTCTTGAGGAGACTGTGGTAAGTTCACAGTGCACACGATCCAACAATTCCATGCTAAATACTTGCTTTTTACCAGCATTATTTCTCCTGCTTTCTCAGACAAAGGAACTCCAGAGTCTCCACAATCTGCGTAAACTCTTCATCGACGATCTTAACACACGTGTCAGTACAGTAAGTGTTACGACACCTTGGCAGCGACTCACCGCTTGCATTTAGCAATAATCCTATGGGCCTTTCTGCTGACACATCCTCCAGATGTGCTTTTGGCTTCAGGTCTGTGTTTTCGGTCCATTAGCTGACTGACTGATGAGGATGTAGGACATGCTCTAACAGCCAGACAGGAGATATTTCCTTTAAGCTCAGGAAATGGTGTCACTAGAAGTGAGGATTGAAACGTGAAGTAAAAGCATCACCGCCTTATCCAGTCGATGATTAAGCAAACTCTTAAAAAAATAAGTACAGGTGTGTCCTTAACTAAAAATTCGCCGACCTCAGCAGTCATATTTACTGACATACAGGGGTCTGGGTTTAAGAATAGAGTTACATTTCCTTCCTTCCATTTAGCTCCTGATAATGAGTCGTTATTTATGTAGTTATTTATGTATACTTTATTTGACACCGTTTCAAGCAACATATCATGTACGTTTTAGATATTGGCAGATAATATGTAGTATTTATGAAAGAATGACACCTGGTACTTTTAATGTGGAGGAACATCTGCAAATCAAGTTAATTAGGGGAAGTTGTGGCCTAATGGTTAGAGAGTTTGACTCCTAACCCTAAGGTTGTGGGTTCGAGTCTCGGGCCGGCAATACCACGACTGAGGTGCCCTGAGGTGCACCAAACCCCCCCCAACTGCTCCCTGGGTGCCGCAGCATAAATGGCTGCCAACTGCTCTGGGTGTGTGTTCACTGTGTGTGTGTGTGTGTGTTCACTGTGTGTGTGTGTGTGTGTTCACTGTTGTGTGTGTGTGCACTTTGAATGGGTTAAATGCAGAGAACAAATTCTGAGTATGGGTCATCAGCCTGTCAGCTTCGTTGTCTTTAAGTAAAATAAAACAAAAAGAAAGAAAGACCTGTCCCTCAGCACTGACACTGAAGACTCCTTCCATGAATACTACATAGTCCTTTCATAACAGAACATTTTACATCAACAGTATTATAGAAACTATATTAATATGATTTTATCTTATTTAAAAATAACAGTAAAGCAGAATCTACTCCCAGGCTCTGATTAGATCAGAACAAGGATTTAAACTCACAGCCTTCGGGTCACTGGGACAGAATCTCAATCCCTGAGACGACTTTTTCTCTCTGACAGAATATAGAGTTGGACTCGGAGGAGGCAGGAGGCAGCCTGGCTCTGAAACAGAAGATCATTTTTCTGGAGAACAATCTGGAACAACTCACCAAAGTCCACAAACAGGTTCGTAACATACAAATGCATAGACCTGCATGTTTATGGGATGTATTGTAGTGTGTCAACTTTTCAACTTTCTCTTAAGTTGGTGCGTGACAATGCAGAGCTGCGCTGCGAGCTTCCTAAGCTGGAGAAGCGTCTACGAGCCACGGCTGAGCGAGTAAAATCCCTTGAGTCGTCATTGAGAGAAGCGAAGGAGAATGCCATGAGAGACCGAAAACGCTACCAGCAGGAGGTGGAGAGGATCAAAGAGGCAGTCAGGGCCAAAAACCAAGCCAGGAGGAGCCACACAGCACAGATCGGTCAGTGTCTCAGTCAAATCATGACTAAACTGAACGTAAGACCTTATTAAGGTTCCCTTTTGAGTCTCAAGGCTTCTTCTTCATATCGTCTCATTGATTTTTTTCTCACCACTATGAAATAAATATTACATTTTATATTATATTCCTGTAAAGCACTTGTTGAAGCACTATACAAATAAAATCATATTGAATAGTCTTGACAGACCAAGATAAAGGTAGTTTTGTTTTATTGTTTAGTCTATAAATCTTGTTTTATTGGTTAATACAAAAATAAATCAAAAAATACAAAACAATCAAACTACCAAATTAAGGGAACGATATTCAGCATTATGTCGTGTAGCCAGAAGGGGGCGACATATCCACACTTATTGGAATAATTATGCACAACCCGCTATTGCAATTTTAACTAATTAAAAATGACGTATTAAATTGATTAGATCACTGCTAGACTCGTTAAAAAATGCACACTTTAAATTTATCAGACCCAATATGTTTATGTCAAGGACCTGAGTATAACCTGGATGACTTTTATTACTGTCGCATATCTAAATTACCAATGTTTACTGAATTTTCTTGACTGTATGCCCCGTAGCCAAGCCTATTCGTGCTGGACACCACGCTGGACATCACGCAGCAGCCTCTGGCTCACCGAGCCATTCCATCAGAGGAGGAGGAGGAGTGCAGAACCAATTTCGTCATCACCATCACCAGACTGGGGCGGCTCAGCAGCAGCAGCAGCAGCAGCAGCACCACCATCATCACCACAGCAGCAGCAGCAGCAGCAGCAACAACAGCAGCAAATAAAGGATGGTAAGTCACAATGTAATTCACAAATTGCAATAATTTCCTGAAAATTCGAATGAATCACTATGAGCTGAGGAAGAAAATCATTTTTGATTGAAGATGGCTGAAGATTTGAAGTGTACCTGAAAATTACCTGAAAATCCTCATAGCTCAGATGCACAGCAAACGCTCACACATCATCGCTCATTCCTGACATTTAAAGATCCTGTGATAATTGTGCACCATTTCTGGGTATCGTTCATTTCTCCATGCCGGATTTGTTTCATACTAATGAATAGCTTCAGGTGTGTTAGAGCGGTGGAAACACTCTGTAGTGGATTTCAGACACCAATTTTTTTTTTTTTTTTTTTTTTTTTGGGGCAACCTGAGGAATATTTACTGCTGCCACAGCTCTGCACCAGAGATTAATGGGCAAAAGTCAAGCAAATACTTGCTGATTTATGGGGTGCCCCCGGAGGTATTTTTTAGATGAGACGTTTCCTCCCGCCGTATTCAGACAAAATTGGCCTTCTTTAGATCCGAAGAGAAAAACAAGAAAAAGGCCGTAGATCAAGTTTCTCCTAAAAATCACTGTACAATCATTGTACAAACTGCAAGTCTAAATCATCACACTTTTTTGTCTCCAAAATAATTCCACGTTGGTTCCGTCTGACATTATTTAGCTTAGGAGGAAAAATCTAAATGATCCTCGGGTTACTTCGGTGCTGTCCTGTGTGTTTATCCAGGTCACGATGAATGGTGTTGTGCTAACAACCGTGGCTAATTAACTTTCAGGAGCATGTAGAGATGTGCTTTTGTTTTGAAAGCAATCACAGTGTAACATAAGCAAAAGAAAGAAAAGGTACAAAAAAAAACTTGTGTCCTCAGAAAGGAAGAGAAATCTTGGGAAAATGTCCGAGACCAGGACATTAACTTTAAACCGTCCGGCGTTTTCTAAGGAGCACTGGGCATATATGGATTGAGGCTTGGCTTCGTCTCCTCACGGTTACATAAGCAGGAGTCAGTTTGGGATTGTTCAAGACTGGAAAAGCAATGTTGACTTTTTGATTTGAAGTAGATTCATCTTGTTAGATTCTCAGTAGTGTGTGTGGTGTGTGTGTGGTGTGTGTGTAGTGGTGGCTCAGCACTTACTGTTCTGTTCTAGTGGGAATCCTGGGAGTTTGAAATCCCAGCACTGACAGCTACAAAGCCAGGATTGGGACCTTTGAGCAGTGCATCGTTCAGCTTTGTGTGTGTGTGTTGGATTCGACTCTTTAGATTAAAGATTAAACAAACTTTTTTTTTCCTTAGTGTTAAAATCTCAACATTCACACACCTATCTGTATAAAAAAAAAAATACAGTATATCCGTATATATCTGTACTCGTATCTGTTAGTACGCATTAGTTCTAGTCAATAAATTATTCATGGTTATAACTGTTGAGTCAGATGATAGTGAAAAAGAAGCAAAGCCATTTTCACAGGAAGTAGATTTAATGGGATTATACAGATCAACGACGTGTTATAAAGTGAGTGTACAGAATGTGGATCCTTCTCCAGGATCTATATCTGCTATTTCTGTCAGTTACTCGATATTTATTTCTTGTTTCCAGGACTGTTGTATCCTATAAATGCGATGTTGCATTCTCTTGCAGATCTTTCCATGTACTATAGAAATGAATGAATGAATGAATCAATCAATCAATTTGTCATGAGAAATTGCAGTGAATTGATCAAACTTTTCTTTCTCCTTTATTTCAGTCAGGAGAAGAACAGCAACATGTCCTGGGACCATTTGGACTTTCAGTCTTGAATCCACATGGTCATGTTTTTGTAGTTCTGGAAAACCGACAAACTGCTGTGAAGCCTCTGATTACATTCAGTACCGGATTTACGTCCTTATCCTGTGGTGGACTGGTTTTGTTCTCTCTCTCTCTCTCTCTCTCTCTCTCTCTCTCTCTCTCTCTCTCTCTCTCTCTCTCTCTCTCTCTCTCTCTCTCTCTCTCTCTCACTCACTCACTCACACACACACACACACACACACACACACACACACACACACACACACACACACACACGCTCATTGTGACACTCTGACACATAAAACTGACTCTCAAACACACGTGAAAACAAGATGCAATCTAATACGTTCGACTGAGCACGATTAGCGTAACCCTCGCTAGTCCCAAAACCTAGAGGGTTCTTTCCTGCTAGCTACTCGTGTGATTAGTGTCTCGTATGACTTAAATAAATCAGCTAAATCCTTAAAGAAAGCACAGGAAGCTAATCACATAGGACCTCTGGCTATATGTTACACCTCACTGACCTAATGTTAGAATGGTTGTTTGCTGCTTAACGTGTTTCTCAGTGTTAATGCTGCTCTGTGTGTGTGTGTGTGTGTGTGTGTGTGTGTGTGTGTGTGTGTGTGTGTGTGTGTGTGTGTGTGTGTCTGTGTCTGTGTCTGTGTCTGTGTCTGTGTCTGTGTCTGTGTGTTTTATGGGTAATACACACATCATCATCATCTAAACAGACTTGTGTCTCTTGTACAGTTTCTGAAAAAACAAACTGGACTAGAATTACAATCGTGTTATTTTAGTTGTGCCAAACAATTGACCAAAAATCCAGATTGCCAACTGAAACAATGGAGTCATGAGAATCTTTAACACCCTTAAGTGTAACTTGAGGGCTTTTCCTTGGTTCCTAGAACTGGCAGCAGCTCACTATGTCTTTGGTTTTTAGTTTTTTATTACCTGGCTAAAGCATGTAGAGGCACAACAGGGAATGTAGTCTGCTTTCGAACTCACACTGGTCTGATTAAACTTTAAAGCAGGAGATGATGTCTGTGGTCATGTGACCCCACGATCCAGCAGAGAGAGTGAGAGAGTTTGTGTGTGTGTGTGAGAGAGTGTGTGTGTGTGTGTGTGTGTGTGAGAGAGAGAGAGAGAGAGAGAGAGAGAGAGAGTGTGTCGTGTGTGTGTGAGAGAGAGATACAGACAGACATACAGAGATAGAGAGAGAGAGAGAGTGTGTGTGTGTGTGTGTGTGTGTGTGTGTGTGTGTAAGAGAGTGAGAGTGTGTGTGTGTGTGTGTGAGAGAGAGAGAGAGAGAGAGAGACAGAAAGAAAGAGAGAAAGAAAAAGAGTGTGTGTGTCACTTGTGCTGGACTCAAGAGCAGAAGTAAAAATGCAGCCTTAGAGTTAAAATGTCTGCTATTTATTTATTTATTTATTTATTTATTTATTTATTTATTTATTTATTTATTTATCATTTTTAATATATAATCAGTTTAAACTTTTTCTATACTTATAAATTAATATTTCAAATTCATTTCTTTCTGCTATTTATTGTTACACTTTTTGAAAATTATTTTTGGCACATTTTTATTGAACATGTTTAAACTTTTTTAATGATCGATTTATTTTTTTGTCATATATTCTGACTAGATATTATATTTTTTCCTTTAACATTGTATCCACACTTTTATGCTTCATGTCAGAAATGTCTAGAAAAGAATCATCCTAATTATACTCGTTATTAAATAAACAGCAAAAGGGAAGTCTGCGGATGACAAAACCTCAAAGTACTATTTTTTAGAAGATTTACAATATACAGAGAAAACAAAATATGCTGATGCGGACAGATCAACGGACCGTGAAGTGTGTATGAAGGAAAACATATAATAATAAGCCATGTAAGAATTTAAAGCTCAAGCACCAACAATAGTAAAGTGTCCAAGAGAAAATAAGGATTTTATATTTAAGGTAATCATTATTATTATTTTATTTATTTTATTTTTTGTTACAAAAATGAGGTGGGAAAGAAAACATCTGAACTTTGCACCATTATATTATATCCTTCAAAATAACCGTTTATTCAATAACTATTCAATCTCAATTCATACATTTTATAAACAGCTTGATTCCAAACATAACTCTTAATGTGCTCACAGTGCATCATGGGTAATATGAGCAACCGATTCCGGGTAACTGAGACTACTATGCAGAGGTGGGAGTAAGTCTCACACGTGCAAGTCAAGTAAGTCTCAAGTCATGAATGTCAAGTCAAAGTCAAGTCGAGTCTTTTTTTAGTATTTGTCAAGCAAGTCTCAAGTTTCAAATTTGCGACTTAAGTCTGACTCGAGTCAAGTCGAGTCCACCATCTCGGAGTCATTTAACTCAAGTCCGAGTCAAGAATCAAGTCATGAATGTCAAGTCGAGTCTTTTTTAATATCTGCCAAGCAAGTCTCAAGTCTCAAATTTGCGACTCAAGTCTGACTCGAGTCAAGTCATATGACTCGAGTCCCCATCTCTGCTACTACGAATGAACAGAAATGTTTGTAATCTTATTAAAGCAGATTTGACTTTATGCTTCCTAACATTTGGGTCACACTTGTGGTACAGTAGAAACGTTAACACGGATTGACTAATCGTTTCTGATGCTGAAGGATCATCTAGACTTCTAGACTTTTCTGATCAGCGTTTGTTGGGTGCACAGAAAAGCAAACAGCCGTTTCGATTACGTCTCACTTCTTACGATCGGTCGAAGTCGAATTTCATTTGCTGTCCGTTTCGAATGCTGACTATCCACTCTGTCCATCGAGCAGAGACGAAAGCAAAAGTACAGCAGATAAACTCTATCATATCCAGGGGCGGTTCAAGGATTTCATCTTTAGGGGGTTTTAGCCCTCAGTGAGAATTTAAAACAAGAAGAGTTATTATATGACTACATAGTAAGCCAAAAGTTATGCTATTATTTAAAATGGCAAAAGTGGACACCAAAATTTTATGCATGATGTAATGATGCCAGTCTTGAATCAAATCAGTCCATGCATGTGTGCATTCTCTACTAACAGTGTGTCCAATGAATGCAGTTATTTTTACTTAGTATTGAATGGATTGTTTGCATTAATATTTTGTTTGTGCTACAACTCTGGTAATAAGAATAGTGAATTTCACCGGTTTTGGTTGCCGTCTTTGCGTCTTTCCTCAGATTAACGCTATACATAAATGCCTCCAGCTCTGCGCGTGCACGCTGCGCGTACCTGTGCTTCTCGGTTCAGATAAAGCAGACAGCTGATGACGCACGCGCGTAAAAGCAAAGTAAAAAAAATCGCTCTTGGATCAAACCGATAAATGATTTTCTTTCCCATCGACGACGTGTCCTGCATTTTAACGTAATTTTTATTGTTTATAAGAAAAAATATATACTAGTTTTTAGGGTGGCTGAGATCACAGACAGGGGGGCTGAAGCCACCCTAAAAAAGGTCTAGAACCGCCCCTGATCATATCTACCTCGTTTATATGCAAATGCACAGTTATTTATTCATATAGCCATCATGCTCGATAATCAGCATCTGATTTTTGCATTTGTACACATTTTTTTTTACACTAGCTGTTTTTATCACATCTTCAGTTCTTATTTAATAAAAAAAAATGCGAGATTGTAAATTGAAATATTTGTAAACCCTTATATACATCTGACAAACTGTTTTGGGTTGAAAACATTTCAAGATCTGAACACATTGTTATCTTGTTTTGTATTTATTTATTATTTTTTTGATTGTTTGTTTTAATTGATTTATTTTAATCAAAAATCAAACTTTCCTGGTTGCCGCAGTGTTATTTGTTGTTTGGTGTCATTCTGAAATGTAAAGTTGTGAACAGATCTTGTGACCATGATATTATGCAGTATATTGTTCTACTCTTACAATATTAGATATCCTGTTCATTACAGATCAGTATCCACACACACACACACACACACACACACACACACACACACACACACACACACACACACCTCTTGTGTTTTTGTTTAGTATGGACACACGATTTAGTGGATGATGGATCAGAGATGTTGTAAATATGACTGAAGGAAAGTCTGACTCCGTGTACAGACGTCTATGTTCCGTCATCTTCAATGGTGCTTCTAGGACAAATCATTAATTAACATTTTTATATTCTGTTTGTTGAGGACTGAGAATTGGTGTGAAACCCATCATTTATTTCATATGCATAAAAGCTAGGGTGATGGAGTAGTTCTGGTGGATGATAAAGTGTACAGAGGGAGACACTGATGTTCTTCATGTATAACTGCATGTTGCAGAAGGAAATAAACTTTAGCTAAACTTTAAACCGACGGTGTGGTTTTTGTTACCTTCACGTGACACACCTGCGATTAAGACACGCCCCTATCAGTCCTTGTTTTTGACCTGAACACGCCCCCGTTTTTGTTTGGCCACGCCCCTCTGGTATACTCGCCCCGCCTCCACGGTTAAATCTCTCCAGCTTGCATCCTGTCTAATGGTCAGCTTTGGTTTGTTTCAATTTTCTTTTCATTCACAAAAAAGTTGAAGCGTGAAGTTTTCCGGCGCAGCACAAAAGCTCCACTAAACAAAAGCCCAGTTTATCCAAGGTAAGTTTATTTATTTTGTTGTGTTTTAATTTAAAAGTAGAGTTTGTTTATATTCTGTGTTAAACGCACGCGCGTTAGTAAGCAAGACGATTTTTCTGTAGATCATTTAGGATTTCTGTGGATCTCTGGAATCAAGGAAGTGTGCGTGTGAAGGTGAATTGTGGGTTATTTATTTTTGTTTTATTTTATTTAATAGAAGCGAAGCCTCCTTACACGTCTCAGTCCATTATGACAGATACAGGGTCATGTAGGGACTGTGTGTGTGTGTGTGTGTGTGTGTGTCTCTGTGTGTGTGTGTCTCTGTCTCTCTCTGTGTGTTTGTGTCTGTGTCTGTGTGTCTGTCTGTGTGTGTGTGTGTGTCTGTCTGTGTGTGTGTGTGTGTCTGTCTGTGTGTGTGTTTGTGTCTGTCTGTGTGTGTTTGTGTCTGTCTGTGTGTGTGTGTGTGTCTGTCTGTGTGTGTGTGTGTGTCTCTCTGTGTGTTTGTGTCTGTCTCTGTGTGTGTGTTTGTGTCTGTGTGTCTGTCTGTGTGTGTTTGTGTCTGTCTGTGTGTGTGTGGGGGGGGTCTGTGTGTGTGTGTGTCTGTGTGTGTGTGTGTCTGTGTCTGTGTGTGTGTCTCTCTGTGTGTGTGTGTGTGTGTGTGTGTGTGTGTCTCTGTGTGTGTGTGTGCGGGTCTGTGTGTGGGTGTGTGTGTGTGTGTGTGGGGGGGGGGGTGTTTGCATGTCTGTGTGTGAGAATCTCCTAGTGTTATATTTAGGAGTAGTATAGCATTATAATAATTTTGTCAACATGAGGTCCTTAAAAGTAAAGACCAAAGCGCAGATGCTCTCGTGTGTGTGTGTGTGTGTGTGTGTGTGTGTGTGTGTGTGTGTGTGTGTGTGTGTGTCCTGCTAAGACCAGTGTTCCCAGCAGACACCTACTAATCCTGGTCTGTAACACGATTTAAATTCCAAGAAAATCCCCAAAAGGCTTGTGCTGTCCCACTACTGCAGTCCGTCTTTCCCAGACTCTGGGCTGAACTGATGAGAAAGAACATCTTTATACCCTCGTTTGGGGTTTTCTCAGGATACAGTGACAATATTCCTGTCTTTGATGTCTTTTTTTATTCTGCTTCTTGCTGCACCTGTTTTTTAAAAGCAGCTGGACCGTACAACAGGTGCACAGTGCAAATGGAGAAGGATCCAAAATTGCCTTTGAGCTGAAGAGCTGTTCGGTTCGCTGTTCAGTTCCCTGTCGGACACTTTAAACTGATAATAGATGTTTGCACATTCATGCGGTGGTTAAAAATCTCTGATCGCAAAACACTTGCCAACATTAACAGCTCTAAAAACTGCAAAAACAATAAATAAATCCCTTGTGTGAGAAATGAACACTGGTACAATTACTTTTACACTCGATAATTTCTTTAATTAATAAAGATTATTTAAGGAACAGAAATGACTTGTGGTGTATTGGTGGTATTTATTGACATCCTACTAAGACAAATACACTTAATAATTAATGAATCGTAATGGAAGTGGTACTGACTGAGGATGTGTTTACATTCGCAAAATAATCAGATTTAAAAACCAAAAATCTACAAACAGTCATTAACAACCATTTTTAGTAGTGAGTTAAAAGCCGATATTTTATAATGTTCCGAGTGTAATTTCAGACTGTTTTAGACACTTGCAAAGTCTAAAATGTTTCTTATACAATAATCAGGGAAAAAAATAAATTTGACCAACTCAATGAATTTTTATTTATTTATTATTATTATTATTATTATTATTATTATTATTATTATTATTATTATTATTATTATTATATTTTTTTGTTTTAATATGTAAAAATATGTGATTTTTAGTCAATAACCACAGAATAGTTAAATGTTAAACTGGAGTTGTTTAATAGTTATTTAAAAAAATGACAAATTTATGAATTTAAAAAAAAGCTTGTATAGACTCAAGATTCATATAGACATATCAAGAGTCATTGTACACTTGCATAATGACCCATTGAATCGGGTGTGTGGGTGTCTGTGTGTGTGTGTATGCGTGTGTGTGTGTATCTGTGTGTGTGTGTGTGTCTTGTCTGTTTGTCTGTCTGTGTGTATGTATGTGTGTGTGTGTCTGTCTGTGTGTGTGTGTGTGTGCGTGTGTCTGTCCGTGTGTGCGTGTGTCTGTCCGTGTGTGCGTGTGTGTGTGTGCATGTGTGTGTGTGTCTGTGTGCGTGTGTGTGTGTGTCTGTCTGTGTGTGCATGTGTGCTTGCGTGTGTGTGTGTGTGTGTGTGTGTATGTCTGTGTGTATGTCTGTGTGTGTGTGTGCGTGTGTCTGTGTGTGCATGTGTGCTTGCGTGTGTGTGTCTGAAGTTATTTAAAATGTTATTTAAATATTATGTAATGTTATCTAATAGTTATTTAAAAAATGACAAATTTATGAATTTAAATAAAAAAAAATGTAAAAAAAAAAATAAAAATCCTGTATAGACTCAGGATTAATATAGACGAATCAAGAGTCATTGTAAACTTGCATAATGACCCGGTGAATCGAAAACCGAATTGAAATGGGAGTCTAAAGATTCCTGTCTCTATTAGAGATGAATGAAACATCTGGATTTTTAGTGTCCGGTTTTTTGGTGTCCGGTTTAAAAAAAGTCTCTCTATCGATACAGAGCTTTGTTTCTGGGTGATTTCATTTTTCTTGCTTTCAGAAAAAAAAAGTTGTTTTCCGTAGTAAGAGCGTCCTAAACAGGAAAAAAAAAAGAATGTAAATTAAATTCGTTATTAAAATGTGGCTCTGCTTAGAGCAAGGAACGCTGACAAACTTCATATCTTAAAAATCAGGTCTGTTACAGAGCTGTCATTATTTGCACATTTCTGTTTGCAGTAGTTGTGGAGAAGGAGAGAGAGTATTTTGTGTAACGTCTATATTCTTAATCTCTTTATGTTCGTCGTTAATGGAGAAGCTCTTTTTTTTTTTTACCACGTTGTGTTTTTTTAACGTTGTTTTGTTTAGCATTCCTTCGCTGTGAGAGTAGATTAGGGTCTATTCTTAAAGGATGTTTGCAGTCGTTGCCCAATTCTGCCAAGCCGAACTCCTCCCTTCAGTTCCACACCCTCCGTCCAAAGACATGTACGTACAGAGTGCCATGGCAAGTAAAACGGACCTATTAACTCCTTTTATTACACTAGGAACTGCTTGAGTTTATAACATACGTACAGTTACAGAAATATACTGAATGATTTAGATTAACAGAGGAGGATGAGTTCTCTTTTGACGCTGGTTCCTCTCAGGGTTTCTTCATGTTCTTCAGGGAGGTTTTTTCCTTACCGATGCTCATCGTGGCTAAAATTTAAAATGTTCTATTTTTTTGTGACGACGTTCTTTGATAAAAGTGTTTTACAGATAAAATAGAATTAAATTAGATTCAGTGAAATTTCTCTAATCTGATTAGAGATTAAATGCTGGTTTGGATCATCAGTGCTCGAATACAAGCAAGCACTGGAGTGATCATATTTTGGTCCACACGTGAACCACTGAAAGGGGCGTCATTTTCCTTAAACTTATTAACGACTATCATTATTTCATCAGGGGGACACGGTGGTTTAGTGGTTAACACGTTCGCCTCATACCTCCAGGGTCAGGGGTTCGATTCCCGCCTCCGTTCTCCCCGTGCCTCGGGGGTTTCCTCCGGGTACTCCGGTTTCCTCCCCCGGTCCAAAGACATGCATGGTAGGTTGATTGGCATCTCTGGAAAATTGTCCGTTGTGTGTGTGAGTGAATGAGAGTGTGTGTGTGCCCTGAGATGGGTTGGCACTCCGTCCAGGGTGTATCCTGCCTCGATGCCCGATGACGCCTGAGATAGGCACAGGCTCCCCGTGACCTGAGAAGTTTGGATAAGCGGTAGAAAATGAAAGAATGAATGAATTATTTCATCAGTCATGTACTCAGTCCCCTTAAAAAGATTTCCAAATTGTTGCACAAGTTGGCGTTTATTGATTGGTCTAGGCGCTTCGATGGCCAGTGCTCACTGGTTCTAACCAAAAGGTAATTTTATCACTGAGACTTGGTGGGAAAAAAAGACCAACAATTATTAATGTTTAATCTATGATTTATTAAAGGGTAGGAGGGTAAACAGTTTATGGGCAGGGTGAGAGGTGTCCTTAATGATGATGCAAGCTTTATGCGATGCTTCCTCAGTAAGTCTTGACATCTCTACACTTCACATGCTATAAAAATAAATGCATCTTAATACTGAAACATTAACACAAACAGCATGACAGTTTACGTCCTTCATGTGTATGTGCATGCTTCTGATAAACAAAACCGCAGACTTTACTGCATTGAGCCAAGCATAAGAATTCCTTTCTTGTCATTTCGGCATTGAATCATTAAAAAAAAAAAACGTGTAACAAATTAAGCCGTAATTCACACTGACAAGGAAACCAGGGTTTCTGTTTCGTAGGGGGAAGTTTTTAGGTTTCCACTCGGAAAACCGTCACGTGCTCCATGTCCGAGTCTGCAAACATAGCCAGATTTCCTTCACTGACATGATGCATTGCACCAGCATTTCTTCACCTCCAGTATCTCTACTATAATTACATATCTCTCCCCTCCCCTTCTCTTTCCTTTTCCCTTCCGTATCTCCCTCCATCAGTCATTTGGTCCGCCGATGAGAGCTGAAGCAGAGCGTCTCTCTCCTCTCCTCTTACCTCTGCTGTCAGTGTGGAGTCTCTCCGTGCCGTTTGGAAGATCACAGGCGGTCTTGTTCGCTTTGAAGCTCCTCTACAGATAGCCGGACAGAGAGGGAGACTCGGATATGAGGGATCTTCCATTAGTCTGTCGGAATGCTTTCTCAATCCAAGAGCGATCCTCCGGATCACATTCCCCCGCATTCTGTAGCCTTGTATCTCTGTAGTAAGCGTAACCGCCGTTTCCTGGCTGAGAAGGAACTGCAGACGTTCTGGATTTCGGTTCTAAGGTGTTACATGGTGTATTTAGGCAGAGCTACACGAGTCGTACGGCTTCGCTCAGCCAAACTCAGGTTAAGAAGAGACGAAAATACTGAGATGATGGGATGGAGGTTTTGTATAGGTCCTTGACATAATGATCTCACCATGTTGTAGATTAAATATGGCAGGATGATTCTATCTAATATCTTGTCAGTCTAGTCTTTTAATCCTTCAGGCATTTATTCTTGGTCTCTGGAACAGACCCTTTCAATATAATCGCTACTCAGTATTCTAACAATTAGGCAATCCTTAAAAATATTTTGGTTTGCAGTAACAGTAAAAAAAAAAAAAAAGGTTTGGTAGGTAGGTCTATATATATTATATAATTATTATTATTATTATATATATTTTTTTTTTTCAAGTTTCAATGTAAAAAAAACGTTCAATTTTGTTGATGGTGATTACGTAGGTATGACTTTAAACAAATTAGCATATCGTGACGTCACTGACTGGGTCTTCAACCCGTGCCTTCGGGCGCATCATCGCAAACCTCATTTTGATGCTGGACAGTTTTTCCAGAACTTCGTGCCAAGTTAAAGCGGTGTTGATCTGTTTTAATGAATTTTTTAGATGTATTATGGCGCCCGAACCCATATGACTTTGAACGGTGACGGCAAACATTTTGTTTACTGCAGCCGCAGCCATCATTACCAAGCGCGAACCGTTGTCTCTGACAGTGAATGAGTGTGTGAGACGAAGCGAACGCACAGGCCATAGTGTGACATCCGGTAACCGATAGTGTAAACATAGAACAGGTCACGGGTTTTTATTCGTTTGTATGTAGGCCTAGGCAATTTATATATTTACAATACTTACTAAAATATAATTAATATTATTTTATTGCCTTTGTATTAGTTGTTTAAAGAGTAAAAAAAAAAAATTGGTCGATCTTAACGCAAATTTACGACCGGCAAGTCGGTCGGACTTAAAGCAAAATAAATAAAATTTAGTCGATCCTAAATTGACCGGGTCGGTCGGGTTACGGCAAACGAGAATATTTTTAAGGATGGCCTTATTAAGGATATTAAGAACTCGCACGTTTTTTTTTTCTGCGTTAATGCTTTTCAGTCTTACTCTGATAGGGTGGTTAACTGCATCTGCTGCTGTCAGTTTAACTCCAGCCAATTACCGAGGAATCCGAAGAATGGCCGCACACCGCAAATTAGTTTTATCATCCACACGTAGGCGACTGGCTCTTTCTCGGACGTCGGCTTTCTTTCGGGAGAAATGTCTTCTGTTGAAAGGTCGAAGCAGACAGCTGGTGGAGAGGAAAGTCTATATAGTGAAGTATGGAAGGAGGCTAGAGGTCCGGAGAGAACATGTGGGGCTGTTATCTCAATAACACTTCTCTGTCATCTTCTTTTGGATTGAATTTAGAGTTTGGCAGTAATTACCAGTTTCAGTATCGTGTCTAGTCGATAAGATGATTTACGGTGAATTTCCCTGATGATCTCTACTGTTTCCATTTGGCAGAAAGCAGCTCCGGATCTTTCCGACGTTTTTTTTTTGTGCTCAAATACTTTTGCTAAGTAGAAGGTTGTATCCCACTTCAAATAGAGGTTTGCCCCTCTCCTTGAAGTACCATGCACAATCCCTTACCTCTTAGCTATTTATGCTTATCAAAACGTAGACTATCATTATACCAAGTCGAGCACTCCTATACTTGGCATGCAGTGACGACATGATTTAAGAGTTCGGAGGTGGGTCACGCTGGAGGGTTAAAAAAAAGATATTTGTCACAAGAGTCTATTTCTGCAATCCTTAGGGTTTATGAAAGGGATGAGATGAGAAAAGCAGTGAAAGGTTTGTGCCTTTCTTAAAGGGTTCTTCTTGAAACTTTATCTGACGAAGAAAAATACTCAGTGCTTTACAGACTGTATGGACTTAGTGTATCGGTATTTGACTTTTAAGAGCGTGGGTCAATGAAGACCTACCCTCAGGCCTTTCCACATGCAGTTTGGATCCAAGTCATCAGCTTTATGTCCAGCTTTTTGTAATAACAGTGTAATATGGCACACATCGATCTTGGTGTACATTTACAGCATTTGACAGATGCCCTAATCCAGGTTGGCTTATACAACAGTGGCAGCTTGGTGGACTTGGGATTCAAACTCACAGCCTTCCGATCAGTAGTCCAACACCTTAGCCACTAAGCGCAGCCTACCCACAACTCCTCCACAGTCCTCATACCGGTGCTGTTTCCACTAACAGAAGTCATACCTTGGTCTAACTCATGTTGAATTGTATTTTTTGGTTATTTTTCTGCTTGCTTATCAATCGACGTCTCCTCCAGCTTTCACTTGTAGTCTAGTGTGACACACGGACATGTTCGTTTTAAAGGGGTACAGGTAGTCATGGGTTCCTTGGGTGAGAACTTATGTCTTGGCGACATTCAGGGGGGAAAAAAAACAGTTTAATATATAACTGAAATGTAACTCCTATTACTTAAAAAGACGTTGTATTTTACACAGTGCTACATATTAGCATTAGTGCTACATATTTGTACATTGTCTCTGAAGTGAACGCGTGTTTGTTTAAGGCAAGTTCCCGGTTCTATCAGTGTGGGTGATAACCTGTGACCAGAGCGACGGAGGGAGGCTTTAACCATACAGATAAGAACTGAGCCGAGGCCATTGTCCATTCCGTGAGTATCACCTCGACACTAAATGGAACGATAGGGGAGGGTCAATCCTCGGCCTTAGGGCCACCTTAGGGCTCATTGATAAAAGGGAGATCCTCTGTCTTATCTAAATGTGAGAACAGGCTTTTCTGAGAAAGGGAAGTAGGAGCCCCAGGCAGAAAAAGTAAAGGTGCCATCCTGTCATTATTTTTCCTCTTTATTGCTCAGCGTTAGCTGAAACTTCTCCATTAGGTAAGCCGTCATTAGTTGATGTAGGATAGAACAGAACACCATTGTCAACGCGTTGACTTTTGTACTCTATAGATATTTGAAAAGCCCAAGCAATCAAGACAATTTGTGCAAAATAATTGACATTAGGAGCACCAAACCTAGCGTCAACACCTAACTATTAGCCTGCATGCTAAAATAATGTGAAGACGTAAATTAGTTTTATTACAGTTCTACTTTCATTTCTTCATGATTTCTTTTTGGCATACAGACAGGAAAGTTCTCTATAAATAAGCTCTATAAAATAAATAAATGTGTATGTCTAACTTGCTAGGAAGATCGAGCCCTACAGTATTTAGGATGCTAGTACGGAGTCGTATGTGAATACATTTTACGGGAGTGCTGTTTTTTGAGATTTTGACATTTTCAATTAAGCTTGCAGAAGTGCTTAAAAGTATCTATCAACAAATACATCCTGAGACTGGTTTATTAGGTCATGGATTAAATATACCATCATGAATTATGAAATCCACCCAGAGAGCAGTTTTTTGTTCATGGAGTCTAAGGGGGATCTGAAAACATTGGTATTATCTTCGGTAATATTTTAACAAAAAGATTAAAGTTGCCGTGCCACACGTATTTCATTACTTTTGTGGTAATGAAATACGTGTTGCCGTGCCACACGTATTTCATTACTTTTGTGGTAATGTCTGACTCTGTAACATGTTTTGTGGAAAAAATGCCTTGGTTACCTTGTTTCAAGCCATTCTAGTGTGGTATAGAAAGCCTGCAGGAAGACTCAGCTCGATTTGCGCCGGTTCTCATTAATATTCAATGAGCTATGCTGCTTGGCTCCGATTGGCTAACCGCTAGGATATGAGAGCATGACTATTCATTCACCCAGCACAATAAGTAGCCTAGGATAGAAGAACTTTGTTTACAATCACCTGGAATTGCAGCAGAATGGCTTCTTCAGGTATACTGACGTTCAGCCATCCTTGCTGTATGGGAAATTCACTGAGCTACATGAATTCGGTGGGCGTGGTCTCAAGTGGGAGAGCTCATGAATAGTAATGAGCTCGATCAATTCCTGATTTCTCCGCTTATTTCTTTTCAGTGGCTAGAGCTGACCGGGGAGGTAGCAGTTAATTTTCACATTCCCGACACAACACAAACACACATGGACCTGACACATATCAAAAAATACAAGTAAAAACAGTTTTGTGTGGAAGGGCACCTTTAATAGAGCTTATATATAGTCTAGCTGTATACTAGAAGTTACTGATTATGCGGTAAATTGTGACGTCTTGGAATGGACTGGCACAAGAGTATATTCCCATCTGATTACCAGTAAAAGCACTGGATCTACTGCCATGCCGAACACGAGCGATTGAATATATTGCAGCATGCACTGTGGAGTTAGGAAGACTTTTCACTTCTATAAATAGAATGGTGAAATTCTTTTCTTTCCTTATTATCATCATGGACATTTCAGGAGATCAGAACCTTGTAATTGGCTGACTAAGATCTTTTACAAAGATGAGATATGTCCATAGCTGTACTCTAGCTCTAGAAGCCGTCAACACCTCCATAGCATGCCGTTTGGCTCGGGATTTATCAGAAGCCTGTGACGATCATCAGATGCACAATCGACGCAGCTGGCTCATATCCATATGATATGTGAGAAAGCATCAGAAGAATAAGGGCTTGCCTCAGCTCTCCCACACAGGATAAACATTCAGGAATCTCTGCTGAATTACCTTGGCTGCTGTCCCAGGTGAGACAGCTAAAGGCTTTTATTTAATCTTAACTTGATGAGGCGATGCAGGGATAAAACCCAATCTCTCATCATCTTGGGAGATTAGATCTGAGCAGCTCCAAATCAGCAATTGAAAAAAGCCCTGCCAGAGATAATAGCCACTTGGGTCTGGGCTTTCTGCTTGGTTTAGCTCAACCAGGACATTGTGGCAATTTAATTTCTTCCCAAAGACCTCTGGAACTGGATTGAGAGTGATCCAGACTATATAATAATCCAACCCAAATTTCACCAAGTTGCACACCCAATTAAACCTTTTTAAGTCCATGTGTAAAGAGTGAAGCATCTCTCTTTATATTTTTATTTCAGGTTGTCGGTGAGGTTTAATTTAAAGGAAGAATGTACATCATCAACAGGTTAGATGGAGGTTACTTTGCTGAAAACACACAACAAAGTAAATTAATAAAGAGACCAGATTTTGGATTAAAGTCTGTGTTCTACTGGAACATAGAGTGCTTCTGTGCTCTTTAATACCCCTTTTCCATCAGCTAGAGAGCCATCACAGAGCCGAGTCTGACGTCACTGTATACGTGTCACGTTTCCCAGCAACGTTAGCGCAGCATCGGCAAACACAACATCAGCAATGGCGGATGTTGCTTTACTGTTAATGCTCATGGCTTTGTGAACCTACATTGGCATCCAAACTCGGCGAATCCGACGTGTACGCGCAGCTCCATGTAATCTGTATTAACAGAGGTTGTAACGTTATTTTATCATTAACACAGAAAAAGTTAGCCTTAGCATGTAGCTACTTACTATCATGTGTGCTAATAAGTGATCATATTGCGGTGAAGTAAAAATGTATTAAACATTAGTATACTTAAGGTACATTATCAAACGTGCTAACAGTAGCCCCGCCCACAGCCCCTAACGCAAGCAGTTCTTAAGTCTGGACCAGCAACATTTTGGTGCTACTTAAGAACCACTTTTCCTGGTTCAGAGCCGGTGCTTTGGCGGTCGAAAAAGAAAGAACTGGTTCTAAATTAGGCTCCGAACCTGCACTCAAACTGCCTCGGTGGAAAAGGGGCATCTATCATCTTCATTTTGGCCAAAGTACATTTCAACTGTCTTTGGTTCCTCACGTCTTCCAGTGCGAAAGGCTACATTACTATTCATTGGATGTTGGGCAGTTAAAACTTGTGAAATTTAAGCATGATATTTCTGTATAAAAAAATTACCTTGAAAAACAAAAACAAACAGCCATTTTCCATTTATCTATACACTGATTGCTTGTTTTATTCGAAACTAATCTAGACCGTTAAGATTGAATGTCATGTTGTTTTATATACAAATTATATAAGAAGCTCCGCATTGTTGTCATTTTCTGCTGTATGTCTATGTACAGGCAAGTGACAAATTAAAGGGACGGTTTGTGTCCCTGTAAATAATGGTATTGCAAATCAATACAAAATGAAACATGATTATATTTTAGATTGAAACATCTCTGATGCCAATTGAATAGTTTGACAAGTACAAAATTGAATTAAATTATTGCATAAAACAGGTACCTTTTCACGAACATCGACACATCACCTAAGGGCCTTTTTACACCCGGTCACTTCATGTGTTGTCTCTGATCCGATAGCTATCTGATTTGTTAAAACTGTTCCATTTACATCAGGCCACATAAACGCGTCTCGGCGAATCTGATATCGATCCGATCTTTCTACTCCCGCCCAAAATGCAAATATATTTTTACCACATTTCCGGGGTAATTGAAATGGAACACGCTTTGGTGTATATACTTAAATATATTTTTGTTTCTACATGTTTTACAAAGCTTTTGTTGGACGCTTTCATCGCCCCAAAGAGCAATAAGTGCCTGCGTGTCGTCCATGTTATTTGTTTCTGGCGCGATGCACGACTCGCGAGTCACCTGCGAGTGACGTACTTCCGTTTGGGAGGAGTATAGCGCTGACGTATGTGGCTTGAACAACCACATTCATTTACACCTGTCCAGTTACATCTGAAATGCATCCCAGACCACCTCCTGAAGTGGTTTGAGCGATCGGATTTATATCCGTCTCGAAACCGTTTCCGAGGGCATTTAGACCTGGTCTTTTTACGATCGGATAGCTATCGGATCACAGAAAACGCATGAAGTGACCAGGTGTAAAAAGCCCCTAACAGAATATGTTTTGAAAGAATGGTGTTCGTCTTACCAGCAAAGTTCCAGGAATCTAAACCAAGGTGCAATAAAGCTGTGATGTCCAAACATTTGTTGTTTTTGTGTTTGTTTTAGCTTTTTCGTACATCGGATTATCTAGTCTTAGTGTGATTTTTGTTTGGAGATTGTTTTTAAATCAGTAGAACATGATATGCCATCAGTCATAGGTGTTAATCTGCCAAGAACCGATCTGTCAGTGAAATGAATTGGTAGTACATGCCAGCTATGGTCTTAGGAATTTGCAACACTGGAACCATTTTTTGAACAATCTCAAATTGTGAGGGCCTGATTCATCTACTCAGCGCTGACGTTAGTGATACCTGAGACTAGTTTCTCTTGGGGCCTCGTCCAGCCCTCTCTTTGGCCTCGAAGGCAACAGACAAACTCATCTCTATTTCCCAGCCAAGTGAACCGCACAAAGGGAAACCTTGTTCTGGGACCGCGATCCTTCTACACTCACGGGCCAGTGAACAGGAGAGCCTCTACAGACTGATGGAGGAGGAGGGGAATGAACTCGACGGTGTATACGGTGTAATCAGTTGGCCAATTAAACAGACCTTGGTCTCTCACCCACTTGTAATGAGAGAGCCAGTGAGTGACAGGTTAGTTTCTTGTGAGGTCTGCAGGCAGCTATCGTCTTTAACCCGACCTATTATCGTCATTTTGGTCATGCTGTTATATACACCACTCAGAATCTTATCGTCGTTTGTTTAGAAAAAACGACTACTGTAGGACCGCAGATATCCGTTCTATCTATTATTTTAAATGAACACATTATATACAGTACATCATCTCACGCTCTACTTGTATTAAGCCCTTGTTAATGAAAAGAGCTTGAAGGGAAAGCTTAGCTCGCAGCGAAGATTGTTTATTTAGTACAACGATAAGAGATGAATGTTCAAGAAACAGTATGATCTTAATCAGCTTTGAGGTTTCATGTACCAGCGAATACTCGGTACGTGGCAAAGGCCATGCGAGATCTCTAAAGCATGAAGTGAAACGTGAGAAATGTGTAATTTTACCAAAATGCTTGTTGGACTTGTTGGAAACGCTATGGAAGAGGATCCGCCGGGCCTCCTTCTGAAAGTTAGCCTTTCCCCGGTTCGTTGCAAGGGCCAAACAGTGTTGGGTTTTACTACCTTTATCTTAACATTTGGCTTTTCTAGTTTGCAAAGCTCCAGAAAAAGAAATGACTTGTGCTTTGCTGTAAAAGCCTTTTCCAAAGCAATTTGTAAAGTCACAATATAATTTCTTGCTACAGTTAAAGATCTACAACAGGGAACTGCCTCGGTCATAATTCAAAACGCTGCCCTTAACAAACAAGCCTGAAGGAGTAAAGGATTTTCCGCCCTCGCCGTACGTAGACACACCGAGACCTGATCAGATAACAGCAGTGCTTTATGCTCACAAATTTATTACCCCACAACAGTGCTGTTTTTTTTTACCCGCTAAAATGCCTTCAGGCAAACAAAAAGGCAATTTTATGACCCCTAAATATACAGAGTTGGATACCAGGTGGATCTAGTGAATAATGCTTAAGACGTAAGTCTGTAGGTTAAAAAAAGTGAATAAAGTGAGACGCTGTGTTCCGCCGTGGCAACCCCTAAAAGGAAAATCCGAAAGTAGAAGACAAAGAAGAAGAAGAATGGATGAAATATGAATTAGAGGAATACCCATATACACTGGGGGGAATTCGTTGCTTAATGGTTAGAGAGTCTGACTCCTAACCATAAGGTTGGTGGTTCGAGTCTCAGGCTAGCCACGACTGAGGTGCCCTTGAGCAAGGCACCAAACCCCCCCAACGGCTCCCTGGGTGCCGCAGCATAAATGGCTGCCCACTGCTCTGGGCATGTGTTCACGGTGTGTGTGTGTGTTCACTGCTGTGTGTGTGCACTTTGGATGGGTTAAATGCAGAGAACAGATTCTAAGTATGGGTCACCGTACTTAGCCGTATGTCACGTCACTTTCACTTTGTGAATAAAGCGCTTAAAGTTTCATCCAAAATTTGTTTAAAGGCAGTTCAGAAGTCAATTAGAATGTGTTTTGGCACAAAAAAAGTTTCTGTTTTTCTAGTAACAATATACTTTACATTTATACACACCAGAAGTATGTGGTCCTCTGACTCTCCCAGCCATATGATCCCTAAAATGGTTTCCCAATGCACAGAATTGTCTAGAAAATCTTTGTACATTTTCCCTTCACTGGAGCTATGAGGCTCAAACACTGTTTCGGCATGACACTGCTCCTGTGCACAAAGCACAGTGCTCCATGAAGACATAGTGTGTGAAGGTTGGAGTGTGATAGATCTCGATTGTCCTACACTGAACGCCTTTGGGATGAATTGGAACCCAGACTGAACCCCAGACCTCCTCACTCTTACAACATCAGGGTCTGATTTCACTGATGATCTTGTAGATGAATTAACACAAATCCCCACAGCCAAACTCCAACATCTAGTGGAAAACCTTCCCAGATGCTTGTATGCTATTAGACAAATGGAAACTTTAATGCCTGTGGTATTGAAGCTTATTTGTGCCAGGAATGAGAGATTCAATCTCACAGGTCTTCGTAGGCTACCTCAGCTAAACAAAGGCAAGTTTGCCAGCGCTTTAATTTTGATGAAGGTCAAAACGCTTGGACTGAACCTGAAATGGTGCTTTACTGGACAGGGAACAAGCTGTTATGTTGCACACACCAGGAAGTAAATATACTGGATAGGAAGCTTTGTGGACACAGAACTAGTACTGAATAGTGCTCTATCATGCTGTCTGGTAGATAAGGCATGGTTTCTTTCTGTCTGTCGTTCCTTCTGGAAGAAACTAAAGAATTACAATTAAGTTCTGAGGTCCGGTTTAGGGATGCTAACGCATGTTCGTATTTTTTTATCGGTCGGTTCCTTTATCATCGTGTCTTTCTTCTTAGAATGGACAAGACTCCATGTCTTGTCAAAGTGCTCACAGTAGCTTTTGGCATTTCCAAAGTTCATGTCATGTCCTCAGCTGTACTGCTCATTCCAAAAGAACCACAGGAGGTCATACATCAGTCTGGATTCTTGAGGTCTTCACAGCAGGGAGATCCTACATGTCTTTTTTTTTTATTTTTTATTGCTGTTGTACTGTCCTCAGGCTATTGGTACTTTTACAAGCATTGTCTGTCTACTGACTTGGTCAGCGCTGACAAATAACAAAGAATAGTACCACTTAGAAAGGGGTCATAAAAGTGACACAAAAAGCCTCGTGGGTTAACATCCTGTTCTCTCTCTCTCTCTCTCTCTCTCTCTCTCTCTCTCTCTCTCACTGGTTGACTAACAAAAATAGGGAAGCAGTTTATAATAGTCTTATGAATCTTATGTAAATCTCCCAAAAAATTTTAGACCTCATGGAATCAATAATTTATTTATAATCTGCTATTGTTTATATTACGTCAGATTTAGTGGTTTTCATTAGGGATATTTCGGGGGTCATTTTTTTTTTTAGCTTTCAAGTTGTCTTTGAAGAATTCAGGATTAGAACACACGACTACAGGGTGCATCATAACGAATGATTAATTAATTTTTTTTTTCCTTGAGCCCTCAGCACACTCAGGAAGATGTGGGTTTGCGTGACAGCTCCTTACATTCTCCAGAAGCAGAAATGCGATCCGATCCCTCTTTCTGTCCATGCGGGCTTTCCGTAGTAAGTGCACTTGAGTGTCAGACGCATGACTGATGAACCTCGCGCTCTTTGAGCTGATGATCTGAGCGTTTCATGTCGGCAGGTGTGTCTCTCAGGCAAGCCGTTACATTAGATCCAGAACTTTTATTTATTAATTAATTAATTAATTAATTGATAATAATAAAAGTGCTTAGAATATCATGCAATGAATGTGTGATTCTTAATGTACAACTTAACTTAATGTAGTTGTAGTAGAACATTTCCTTCCTTTGTTCCCATGGACATTTAGTTTATCTGGGATTCAAACATATGACCTTCCAATCAGTGTTCCAATGACTTAATAACTAAGCTACAGTACCACGATCCCAGCCATGGACACTTGGTGGATCTGGGATTCGAACTTATGACCCTCCAACATATTACCACTAATCTACCAAGTCCCTGATTGGACGCATGCGGCCTAATATCCTAGCGCTCGACGGCCTAATATCCTAGCGGAAGTTCCACTCTAACAAGATAATCAACGTTATTCACTTCACTTCCGTTAGTGGTTTTAATGTTTTGTCTGATCGGTGTATATTTGATAAGTTTGACATCACTAATCCAACCTCTGTCCCCAACACCAATTAAACACCATTTTAACAATTCTAGCAATAACCGTGTCCCCCTGACATGTCGGTGTTAGACAACCGCTAATGTCTCCCAGGATTACTGAAAATATCGCAATGTACCACTTACTATTCACAGATATTTCAGAATAAATATATTTAACGTATTTATTTTGTTTAGGGTGAAAGTTCCGTTTCGGCCTTTGTTTTAAATTAAAAAGCCGACGTGTCAGTCGAGTCCTAGCGTCTGCCGTTGCCAGGTGAAACGCATTGTTCACATATTTTTTCTTGTAGATTTCTAGTAAACAAAACCGTAAATCCTTCATCGGTCACTTACCGTGTACATAATTTACTGTCATCTCACGGAGGTTCAAATCAAGTTGACTTGGTCAGAAGTTAGCGGTCTTTATATCTAAATTACAACGTGTGTGGCCACAGGAAGACGTTTACTGTCATACAGCACCGAAGCGAATTCTTCACAGCCTAACATACTGCTTTTAATGCCCCACTAATCTTCCTCATCCTGTCTCTGGAAGATTTCTGTTTACATGTCGATCTTTCGCGCAGTTAATCAAATTCAACACGAATTCGAGCAAACGGCCGTCGGAGCCGTCGCCGTCTCCGTACGCTATTGTTAAGCATATTTTGTGCAGTGATTTGTTTGTGACTTTCTGCAAACATCGCCACTTAGGATTCAAGTTTACTTTTCACTTTGTTCTCTAAAGCCCCGTTCTGAATAACTGCTCACAGGGACGTACTTGTTTATCTTGTGTGTTTTACAGTACCTTAGTCTAACTGCAGTATTTTTTTTTTTTTGTCTTGTGCATACAAATATACCACTAAAAGTCGTCGCAGCGGCGATCAAACAAGCGAAAGCTAGCTACTTTATAATACATTACAAGGCTTAAGGACTGAACACTGGTATGTAAGGATGTGGTTTCAAACCCAACAGACGGATTAAGATAAGCACTTCAGTGTAGGAAACAGTATAGCAAAGGGTTCACTGCTCTGTAGAAGTCTAAATCGTCTTATTGTGTCTTGTACCGCAGCAAAACTCGGTACTTATTAGTCAGGAGGTGTTGACGAATTTCACTAAAAGCAGATTTACGTATATGTAGGCACGCATTTAGATAGTATGAAACTATCCCGTGCTTCATTACTCCAGGAAACACAAATGCCAAGTTGTATATTTTAATTGGAAGGTTTATAACCTGCTACTGTGTGTAACTGATCTCCGTACAGCTGCGGAGTTCTTTAAGGTAATGATATGCATTTGTATCTCATCAACACTTCATTTCCTTGTAGAAGAGACGAAATGTGTGTCATGCCTACGGGGGACAACACGTCATGAAGTGATCGAGCGTGCCCCGGGGTCGTTAAGTCCTACTCTTTTTGCTAAATGCTCGAAAAAAATTTAGAAGTAAAAGAAATAGCAAAAGACGTTGTGTTTTGTTTTGTTTTTTGTTTTTTTGGAAGCTCGTCTAACTGAGACACATAGTGTTAAATGCAATTGTTTTAAGAAGTCTTAAAGGTAAAATGTATGAAAACCGGTTACATGATGCTTCATCATTCAGCTTAGGTATTTTTATCATCATGTCTAATGTAGCAAAGTTTTGTTATTTTATTTAGTAACGGGATATTTACAGATTTTACAGGAGACTCGTATTTACACTGACAAGGAAAATGCAACTTATTTTACTCAGGGATATCACAGAAATGTTTAAACTGCTGGAATTAACCTTCAGGTTTTTCCACACGGTGTAGAAATATTATACTATTTTAGCTTTTCTTTTCTTTTCTTTTCTTTTCTTTTCTTTTCGGATTTACAAATTGTTTGTTTTTCCCCCAACTAAAATTTCATTTTAGGATTTTGAAACGTTTCAAACAAAGAAAGTAAGCGTTCTAGGTCCCTAAAAAAAATGTAAGCAAAAATGCAATACTGAAAATCACATTTTCGTCGTTTCTATATCCGCTACTGAAATGTAAAATCAAAGGGATCGTAAGGTTTTGCTCAGAAGTATGAAAACCGTGCCGGCTCGAGTGCACGCTGTCCTTAATAGCAAAAAAAAAACGCAGCTCGGCTTTTTGTCAGTAAGGATATTTGTAACCAAAACTGCTGTATTAAAAAAATCGTAAAAAAGATTTTTTTTTTACTAGCGCTCCCTTGACTCTCTAACCCCACTGTAGGTAGTATATTCAAAGGGATTTGTCACACATTGTTTTTAACAGCAAAATAGCCTTATGTGTAATTAACTGTCATACCAGTCTGTCATCACACATACTGTAGTCTCAGTAACTCTGTATATTCTGAGAAGGAAAAAAAATCTCCGGGGGGAAAAAAACGAACTTTCTGAATCGGCAACCTGCGATGTACACAAAGCACATGGCAGGTGGTGTGTCTGTGTGTGCTTTGTGTGTTTAGTGTGTGTGTGTGTGTGTGTGTGTGTGTGTGTGTGTGTGTGTGTGTGTGTGTGTGTGTGTGTGCGCGCAGCCAGGTGCTTGCTCTTAAAACAAGAAGCTCTCCACTCTGGAAAAAAAACAAGCTCTGGAAAGCCATTAAATCTCCCAAACCCGGACCTCTCCTGCTGGGAGTGTTCTCAGAAGCTGTTGTAATCCTCACTGCCTCCTTCCTCAGCCTTCATGGGAACCAACACCCCGTTACCTTCAGGGAATCCTGGGAAAATTGCCGAATTATTTCCAGAGTTCTGTCTGAAGGACGGTTCGTCGTCGAGGTGTTTGGAGCAGTAACACGGTTATTATTTTAAATAAAGCCGAATGTCTAGTGTACAAAAAAAAAACACTGGGTTTGATCCCAGCCATGGACACTTGATGGATCTGGGATTTGAACTTGTAGGAGAATAATCCATTGTGTTGTGTGACGCAGCCTACCAGAAAGTTTATTTGACAGCATCTTGAAGTATTTTATTTCTCTTTTGCTACAAAATTTTAGCCACAATTAAAATTTTAGATTTAGTAAAGAATTATTATGATTTATTCCTTATATTTTTTTTGCTGTAATGTATCTATGAGAATTCCAGCTAAACTTTTTCTGGCTAACTTTTTTTTTTAGCCGCTAACAACCAACTTTTCTCATTTTTCTCTCTTCTGTTACTGAAAAATCGTACAGCGCGCTCGCGTCTCCATCTTCGATATACCAGTAGTATCACATATCAAGTAACAGCTTCACTTTAAGGAGCTTTAGATTCCTTTGCCATGAGCGTATCAACAATCATGTCTTTATTAGACTGTTAAAATCAAGCGTGCGCGATACGAGGGCCTGTGCGAGTTGTTGTTATAGGAAAGTCAACGCGTTACAACTGGGATGTTCATAGAAACCACTGGATTTTTGTCTCAGTTCATGGTTCAGAACTTATTTGGTGACAACAGCACTGAAGTGACGAGGACAAAATGATTCAAAATCAGAATATATCGTAATATACATACATATGATTTCATTCGGAATCTTTACCTGCTCAAACTGGACAGCCCTAAAAATTCTGAAACATATTCCCACTTATTCTAATTCGTTAAATTGGATGCTACACAACATGTCTTGTTAAACCATGATACCTCATTATGGGAAGTCCTAGCTCACTGGTTAAGGTGTTGGTCTAGTGATCGGAAGGTTTTGGGTTCCAATCTTAGGGCCACCAAGCTGCCACTCCTTGGCCTCTGAGCAAGGCCTTTTAACTCTCAAATGCTCAGCTGTATAAATGTTTTAAAATGTAAGCCACTCTGGATGAGGACCGAATGCCATAACTGTATTAAATGTATGATGCCGTGCCTATGACCTGGGATCAGGACAAAATTGGGTGATGTGTTGATAGAAAAAGCCAACTGATCCCCTGGACCGGGGACGATATCCTCAGGTTGTCTCCTTGTGTGTTCTTATAAGTTCTCACTACACAATAAAATCCAGTCCTTCAGTCCATTAGGTCTATTAATGTGACGTAAAGTGGAATGAATGGACGTAGAAATAATGCAGTTACGTAACTTAAAGTTAAAGACGTAATTCAGTAACCAAGTGTAACCGGAAAGCATTCCCTACCCCCCGAGTGTGTGTGTGTGTGTGTGTGTGTGTGTGTGTGTGTGTGTATGATAATCACCTTTACGCTTCCTTGCTAAATTCACACAGTGGCCTCAGGCTGCTGCTAAACAGCTTCCACCATACACTTCTCCAATCCCAAGCCTGCCTTCATTCTCAGGAAGTTGTGGGGTCAGTGATTCCTTTAGGGAAGGGACTAAAGAGGAAATTGGCTTCCCCTCCCAACCCCTTCTTCACATGAACAATCTCGGTCCGCTCCGTCGGGCTAATCCAAAAGTCCTCTGAATCGGGCCACTTTGTATCCACAAGCTTTTAATTCTACGGCATTAAGGTAAGAATTTTAAGACAGCACCAGCGTGTGTATTAAGTTTCTGAATCTTGAATCGTCACAACAGGGATGTAGAGAAAGGGAACATTGTTTCTCTGTGAATGAAATACACGAAGGCATGTGAAGTTTTACTTCCGGAATAACTTTCCTTTAGTTTAGTAGTTTGTTTCATTTAAAAAAAAAAACACTCACTATTTTTGGCTCGGTTGTGTTGTTGTGTGTGGATGCAGCTAGGATTCTATCTACAAGCATCCAAGCTCATCTCATCCTTTAGTGAGCCTCGTGTTACTTACGTGTTACTTAGACACTGAAAGCAATTACAGCTCATTATAAAACTCTGTCCTGACTTGCAGGATGCTCATAAAGTAAGAGATATGCAGCAGGGTGGCGTTACTCGGTTACATGGAAATAACCTGTGCTTGTGACAAGTTAATCCAGACTGCTGAGGTGGCACGATTAACACTAAAGACCGTAACATGACTGCTGACTCGGCAATCAAGGCACCAGCATGTGTTCTGTGTTGAATTGAAATTCATTAGAAATTAATGTATCTGATGCTTCAACACACGTTCGCCTCACACCTCCAGGGTTGGGGGTTCGATTCCCGCCTCCGCCTTGTGTGTGTGGAGTTTGCATGTTCTCCCAGTGCCTCGGGGGTTTCCTCCGGGTACTCCGGTTTCCTTCCCTGGTCCAAAGACATGCATGGTAGGTTGATTGGCATCTCTGGAAAAATTGTCCGTAGTGTGTGTGTGTGTGTGAGTGAATGAGAGTGTGTGTGTGCCCTGTGATGGGTTGGCACTCTGTCCAGGGTGTATCCTGCCTCGATGCCCGATGACACCTGAGGCACAGGCTCCCCGTGACCCGAGAAGTTTGGATAAGCTTTAGTTTGTATCATTTTGACTGGACTTGTCTGTCTTTAAAGAGTCCCTAAAGTGTTAGAGTCTGTGTTGTTTTCTTCGGACATGAGGACCCGAGGGCCATTGTCGGCGATGCCACGTTGACTCTTAACTTTGTTTTAAATCAATGTCACTTCTTAGTTATCAATAACACCATCAAGGTTTCCATGGAGATTCAAAAGCTTTTTATTAAAGGAAGCTGTGAAAACTTTGAGGCACCATTTTTCAAAATGCTGATATATATGATGGTATGATTTTCTGGTCATTTTTTTATTTTGAGAAAGAGAGAGGATCACACACACACACACACACACACACACACACACACACACACACACACACTTCCATATATGGTGCCTGATGTCTTTGTAGGCTTTTACGACTTAGTCTTTATGGCAAGACACAATTAGGAAATCATCATTAAGAGTGGAAGTATCGTACCAGTAAATCCTCACGACTAGCAGTGACTAATATGTCATATGAGGATATTAGCTTTCTGGAATACATGATAATGATGTGTTACAGTTACAGTGTAAAGGTGGGCTGACAACCACCAGCAACATGGGTCTTGGAGGATGTGGTATCCTAGTGGTGAAGGTGTTGGTCTACCAAATGGAAGGTTGTGAGTTTGAATCCAAGGTCCACTAAGCCAATACTGCTGGGCCTCTGAGCAAGGCTCATTACCTCGCAATTGCTCAGATGTATAAAATGTAAGTCGCTCTGGTTTACAGTGTACTGGTGCGCTGACAAGACCAGCAACATAAGTCATGGGGGATATGGTAGCCTAGTGGTTAAGGTCTCGGTAGGCCAATTGGTAGTCCAACAGGTTCACCAAGCCACCACTGCTGGGCCAATGACAAGGCTCTTAACCCTCAATTGCTCAGGGGTATAAAATGAGATAAAATATTGCGCTGGATAAGGGCATTTGCCATTGTAAACTGGGAATATGGATCATATAATGTTTATAAAAAATGAATTAAATAGTGCTGAATAGAAAGGAGGGAATACCATCTTATTGCTCAGCCTTATTATTGACTGCTTAAATTATTAGACAATTTTACCATCAGCCAGAAACTCCATCGTTGTGACTCGTCAAAATGTCTCCGAAATCTTTGCGAGATCAATTCAAACCTCCATCGCCGTCACTTACCGCTTAAACCTACGGTAGTTAACGTCGGCACTTCAGCTTGAGCAAGTTAATTAGTTCGAATTCCTGCACGCTCGCTGGTTGTGATGTGATGTAACGATCTTATCCAGCCTTAATGATTAACCTTCGGGGTCAGCACACGCTTCTGCCCCTTACTGCCGTAACACCCAATAAAGAGACGTTTTACCTCCTGACCTTTTAGCAGCATTAGCTTTCTTTCCTTGATTTCTTTTCCCATTAATAGTCATAAGAGGTATTAAGGTTTCAGTTCATGAAAGTGTTTTGTGCTTGCATGTTGCTATGAGCTGCTATTTATCCAATCTAATTTAGACACCTTAAGCAAACACCAAGTCAATCAGCTGATAGAGGAGTCGCGGTTGTATTTTGTCATGACAGCGTTAGATTAGCTCCAAAGTTATTTTGGCGAGACTCGATATGTGTGGAAAATCAAATCATCCATAGCAACTGAACAAAGAATATTAAACATAACATAATAATGGATGAATGAATACTGTACAATTATATACTATTTAAAAAAAGAGTATTTTTACAGACCTTCAGAGAGTTATTTTATTCTTCCTCTGTTCAGTCTGAAATACTGTAACATGACATCACCTAACCGCTGTTAAGCCTTAAATGTTAAGTACACAGTGAACACTGACAGTATCCCTGTGCTATTATACTGTATGCACTATCCAGATTGCACAATAATTACAATACGTATGTTAATATAATACCGTGTGCAATATCACGTCGTGTGCAGTATCATAGTATGTGCAGTATCTCGTCTCGTCTTATCATTAAAAAGACAGAGTTAGGCTTCAGTCCTTCAGGATTTTTTTTAGTCCAACTGTTAACGATTTTTATTTCTGGGATTGTAGAACACAAATAAGATAGGAATTGAGATCTATTCCTCAATCGAGCGAGAGAGAGAGGGGGAGATTTATTGTACACAAAAATAAGTGATAATTAGTTTAGACAGAAACAATTAGACAGCTTAATATTAACCCTACGCCTAACCCTAGTGAATTTGTATCAATGCTTTTATTCACCCGAATCCTTGCTCCTCAAGTCGAGGGTTTCGTTTTCATCTACCTCTTTTTTCTTTTTTCTTTTCATTTCAGGTTCTCTCTTTAACCCGTTTCTGAAAGATGGCTGTTCCCGTAACCGTGTACCTCTTGGTAGCTTCCAAGCTGCTTTTGGCTGAAGTGAAGTGTGACAGCATCAACTTCTATAATATAAGGCCTCCTGTAGATGGTGAGTTTTTTTTTTTTTTTATCTTCTGTGATCCGTGCAACAACTCTTTTATTTGTACCGAGCCGGTCCTGATCGCCAGTGATGCCTCGAGATACGAGTGCTTTGACATACAAATTTTTTGAGATACAAGCTGTAATTCGACCAAATTTTTGCTTTGAGATGCGAGCAAATTTTTGAGATACGAGCATCCGAGCTGCCGCCGCCACCAGAACAAAGATCCTCAACAACCACGTGTGCTCTGTTTCCCCCGCCTCGGCTTCCCGCGTCTCACTCGGTTAAAGCCGCCTTTCCACTGTACACGACAAACGACGGCCCATAAACCGGAAGTCATTCATTTCCTACGGAGAGTCGCAAAGGGGCTGCGTGAGGTGACGACCACCTGCGGATCCGTAATTTTGATGAAGAAAATTAAGCGAAATTAATGTAAAGAAAACAGAAATTGTAGCAATGAAGTTCAGTTAAGTTAAAAGAATTTCAGTTAAGTTCATTAATTTTAGTGGTTTATTTAAGTTCCATTTAAGTGTAAAGAAGCATTAAGAGTCTACAGTACGAGTGTGAGTACTGTAAGTGAAAAGTGAAAGTGTAATTCCTCCTAACTCCTCCGCCTGTTTACTCCTCCCTCAACCTCCGTGCGCATCTTCTGTAAGATAAAAGCAGCTTATTTTTTTAACATTCTCTTTTATTACTGTATGTTTTTATTAGGGCCTGGCAAGTTAACGCGTTTTCATCGCGTTAACGCATTAATTAATTAACGTCGACAATTAGTTTATCGCGCGTTAACGTACTGTTTATTTTGAAAGTCCGTTGCTCACTGCGTTTGAATACACATAGATAGACTGTAATAATACAACCGAATACAACACATACCATGGGTCACAGGAGGGGTGGGATGTTTATCAGTAGGCTACTGACTGCTTGGGATGAGCATCATCTCGCGTCTCAACCAATGAAAGCATTTGTTTTGTGCCTAAGAGAGCTACAGCGCGAAACAGAAAATATCTGGTGCGGACAGAAAAAAGGAAAAAAGGTACCGAAATCTTCTGGACATAATTTTTTTTAAAGGTTCTGGACATAATTTTTTTTTTACTAAATAAAAATGTTAATGTTTTATTTAATAAAACATTAACGTTTTAATGTTTTATTTATACGTCAGTGTTATATTTAATTTGATTACATTAATGTTTAAGTTAAGATTTACAAGAAGTGTTAACTGCTACTAACTTTTAACTGCTGTAAAAAAAAAAGCACTTTATTTGTTTAAAGTTTTGACAAACCAAAGGTTGTTGCACTTTTGTTCATACAGCAGTACTTTGAAAGAATAAAATTACGCAATACACTACTTTTGATTTCATTATTGAATTTTGCGCATGCTGCGATTAATCGCGATTAATCACAGAAAAATCATTCGATTAATCGCGACTGAAATATTTAATCGTTGCCCAGCACTAGTTTTTATACAATATTTGTCATTTATAAATACAGCTACTGAACATTTTTCATATTCAAAACACATAAACAAAACAACTGGAGTGGAATTTTGCGAGCTGGAACTTATTAATGGGATTTAATAAGCAAGGTCACGGAACGAATTAAACTCGTATCTCAAGGTATTACTGTATATCAGAGGTCATATGGCCCAGGTTGCCAAGTTTTGAGCGTCCTCATACACCATGTTGTGGATTATGAATTGGGAATAGCTCTTGTCCTAGTTCCTTATAGCATGGAGTTCATATTCTACTGTTAGTATCTATAACATGGCCGATTGTATGTGTTTCAGCGACTCCATATCCTAACAGCTTCAAGTGCTTCACATGCGAGCAGGCGTCAGACAACTACAGCTGTAATCGCTGGGCTGAAGACAAGTGGTGTCCTCAGAGTGAGCGCTTCATCTTAATATAAAACATCCTCTCACACCAAATAACTCCTATTCGTTTTATTACTGTGTGTAGGAGATGGTGTTTATTCGAAGACTTGTTTTGTGTCCAAACATTAATATAAGCTATATATATATTCCTGTGAATACAGATACACAGTACTGCATGACCATGCATCATTTTGGTCGACACGGGAGAACTAAGTTTGTAACAAAAAGGTGCGCTTCGTTTAACGACTGCAGGTTGAGCGGATGCCGACGTCACGGGAACACACACCACACGGTGAGCTCACACACTCACAGCGCCATATGTGTGTGCTGTTAATGCACGTGTTACTCAGTCATCTGACGCATTGAACGAATACAGACCGATAAAACAGTATAATGCTTTCACTGTGTTTTCTAAACGTCATTACATCGTTACAATCACATTTTTGATCGTGACTTCGGCTTTTTTCAGGAATGCGTCTCATGCTGTGAAGGCATGGTGTGTAACGTGGAGCTTCCTACTAATCGCACCAACGCCGTGTTCATGAGGATTCGGGATTTCAGCTCCGCCGCGACACGCAGCAGCATCTGGACTCGCTTATTTCTACTAACTTCAGCTCTCGCAGTGCTTTTACCTTTGTGAGAATATCACAGTGCTTTTAAGCCTGCAATATTCCCTGCTGGAATACCATTGGCACATCAAGGGATTCCGGGAGTCTTGAGGAAAGCAAAAGGTTCGTCCTGCCTCCTCAGTGAAAAAAAAAAAGCTGACCCTGACCCGAATGAACGTCCAGCCAACCGGTGTGCAAATCCAAACCAAGAAACTCTTAGACTTTGTCAACTGTTTGCTAATGACATGCTCAATAGGAAAGAAGAAATAAATCATTTAGCCGTAAGGGCGATGATTCCCAGAGTAACGCGGCATTGTTGTCAGCATTAACTCTCAGTGGAGGTCATGAGGGACTCTGGGATGGTGGGATGGACCTCGTCCAGTGGCTTGGAGCCCGGGGTCTGTCCGAGAAAAACCTGAACACAGAACTCTCTGGAAGAGATCTGGCACGAAGGCTTAGAGACAGAGGACAGATGTTTTTTTTATTATTTTTTTTTGCTTGAATTTTTACTTGTGACTCACAATACTAGTTAACGCAATGAATCGATGGTCACTTTGAGATATTAATTTAACAAATATTCATATCAGTATTTATGAATAAAGAATGAACATGAAAGTAGTAGGTATTATTATTATTATTATTATTATTATTATTATTATTATTATTATTATTATTATTATGTTGGACTTTTTTTGTCATTTACATCAATATTTCTTCTTCTGCATCAAAACTGAAATACTTGCTCTCAAGATCCCACATGGTTTCATAATGCATTTTTTTTTTATTATTTCTATTTATGTAATTGAAGGTTCTGTAGGATCCTGTGTAAGCTGCCCAAATTCCCTGTTTTGTAATCGGTCACAGACTTTTAGACTTTTTCAATCAATTGGTTTTCATCAGGATTCTTTGTGCTCGTTGTAAAACTTAAGCTTTGAGGCTTTATGGACTTCGTCGCCGTCCGACTCCAACAAGACTTCTACTGCTGAACACAAAGCCAGACGCTATTTCTACCAGTTCTGTCTAGACTAATGGGATTGCTTTTTGTCTGACTAAACATGACCGTGAAAATATGGCTTTTTCATTTACATTGGTGTGTGTTTGCGAGTCTTACTGAGAATCGTTGTTGACTGACGGCGTTGAGGTGTCCGTGTACGCGGGTTAAACATACAACCCTGCGCTCCCCTCCCCATGTTTTTCCGAAGTGAAAGTGGTAACATGTCCATGGCATTTCGAGCCACCGATTAACTGCCTGAATGCAGACTGGAAAACCGTTGATTCTTGTTTTTTTAGAGTTGAAACTGATGTGGTCTTTTGGTATTGTAGCTCATCCACCTCAAAGATCAATGATCAGAAAGTTTTTAATTCAATTGATCTGTCTAGTGTTTCAATAATTGACATTGTCTCAAAGCAGCTTAACAGAATTTATGTTACTATTTATCTCTAACGTCTATACCTAATGATCAAGCCTGAGGTGACGGTGGTGAGGAAAATCTCCCTGAGATGATATGAGGAAGAAACCTTGACATGAACCAGACTCAGAAGTGAACCTCATCCTCATTTATGCAACGTTGGACAGGAAATAATTAAAATGTAAATAATGTCCTTTCTACAGCAGTTTATAGTCGAGTGGAATTGTGTAACCGAGAGCTTCAGAGGAACCAACAGGTCAGCATCATTTCCAAGTTCACCACAGACCCAACACTAATTGCTTCCTGTCTGAATGTTTGCCTTCTGAGATGTTTTTTTTTCTCACTAGTGTGGATGTTTGAGTTGGCATTGCCTTAAAACTTCACCATCTTGTCACCTCTGACCTCTCTGGCCACCGTCCTCTGTACTCTATTGATAGTATTTTACGGAATTGTAGAATATCTAGAAATCTCTAAAATGTTCTAACTATACTACAGTCACCGATGTTTGAGATGAACATTTGTTTATTCTTTTGATGTTTATCTGCATGACGTAGCGTATTGTGCTGTATAGTGGCTTAGTGGTTAGCATGTTCGCCTCACACCTCGAGGGTTGGGGGTTCGATTCCCGCCTCCGCTTTGTGTGTGTGGAGTTTGCATGTTCTACCTGTGCCTCGGGGGTTTCCTCTGGGTACTCCGGTTTCCTCCCCAGGTCCAAAGACATGCATGGTAGGTTGATTGGCATCTCTGGAAAATTGCCCGTAGTGAGTGTGTGTGAGTGAATGAGAGTGTGTGTGTGCCCTGTGATGGGTTGGCACTCCGTCCAGGGTGTATCCTGCCTCGATGCCCGATGACGCCTGAGATAGGCACAGGCTCCCCGTGACCCGAGGTAGTTCGGATAAGCGGTAGAAAGAGAGTGAGTGAACGCTTGATGGATAGCAGAGGATTTGATGCGTGGCTTAAGCCTTTACGTGCTTTATTTTTTTTTACTTATTTATGGATTTATTTTTACCTTTGATTGAATTTTCTGCAAGTTTCATGAACCCGATTTGCCCAGAATCTAATCCACCTTCTCATACTTAAAAAAAATGGTATTTCAAAACATTTAATTGTGAAGTGCTTCAGTCAAAAAAAAAAAATCTTCAGTATTTTTTTTAAGAAAACGATAAAAGATGTAAGCTAATGTCATAACAGAAAGTGATCTCTTGCCATGTCTATTTTATATATATCATTAAAAATAAATAAATAAATAAATAAATAAATGGAAAAATAAAATAAAGTTCAAATAAATTCATTTGATTTGGGAAAAACAAAATATCTTTATATATATATATATATGTGTGTGTGTGTGTGCGTGTGTATATTTATATTTAAATAAATATAAAAAAATTGTGATTATTTGATTTGGTTGTAAGACAAATACACAATTACATTTAATATATGCTTCAAATATGATAATCATCAACTGCATATAGTCACAATCACTGTATCACTGATGACGACTCCATGACAATTTCCAACTGATGACACTGCAAACGCTTTCACACACGTTACACTCATTCAGCAGCCATCAAAGACTCAGGATAGATCCAGCAAGAAGGGTCAAGAAGAGCTTTAGATGGAGGTTGTCTCCTGTGGTGCTGCGTAAACACGAAGCTCAAAGCAGATGATCGTGTTCCTACAAATAAGCTCTGTGAACTTTCAGCACGTCTCACAGCAGGAGGGAACTCGGAGGAGCTGCGTGACCTTCGCCTCGTGCTCGTGTGTGGAAGTGACTGGAGTTTTATTTATGTTGGGGAAAAGGACAAACAAACTGAACAAGTGGATTAAAACCTGATCATTGTGTAAAAAAAAATCTTGCCTCTGTGAGGAAATACTGAAACTTTAATATTCAAGAAATAAGCTCTGCTTTAAAACAAATTTAATCGTACATCATTAAACCTGTGCATTTTCCTCATGTAGCACGGTGTTGTACATTCCTTCACACAAGAAATGTTGGCACCCTTCCATTGTCTCCTTTTCCTTGAAGGGAAAATTGAAACTGTTCTATGCTTTTATGTTCTATGTTTTACTTTATGAAGATATATTTTTGCATTTATATTTGATTTTTTTTTTTTTTTTTTACATTTTTTACATTTTTAATTTTTTTTATAATATGGTCCTGATTGTGCTTGATGAAATTTTAGCTTATGTTATTTTAATATACATCACTTATATCTTGTGCAGGACAGCAACAATAAAAGATCTTTTAAAGCAAATTACCAAAAATAATAATAATAATAATAATTTAAATAATGGATAAAATGTTTTATTATTTATTTATTTATTTTTTTAATACTATTTAAATATTTTATTATCTTTTATTTTAAATAATACAAATATAATAATTTAGATTTTATTTTAGTTTTTAATTTTTAATCATTTATTTCTTTTTGCCTTTATTTAATCAATTAATTATGAATAATGCTGTGTTCTCTCTCACCAGTGTATCATCACATGACTGCTGTAATACAGTAAGGATTAACACAGTTTTGGAAACATTCTATAATACCTCTAATTTATAATGTCTATGTTTTTTTTTCCTGATTGTTAGACCCAGCATCCAGATTTTGTCTCTGCTCCCAGCGTGATCGCTCTTTACTGCTACAGGGTTCAATTTCAAGCTCTAATTAAGAAAAGGTGGGGATTTGTGGTTGATTTTTAAACCACAGATGATGGCAGAATGTCTCAGAAAAGGTTAGTGTTGAAGGATAAAATGACTCCTGGGCAGAAAACACATCAAAGCACTCATCATTCAGGGTTGAGAGAATGAAGAAGTTTCACGCTGACATTAGTGAGGAAACAGCTTAATAAATCACCACTAGATGATTATTAAGTAAAGATCAAGCAATGATCTTAAATCAGTATTTGTACCATATTCTGTAACCCGTTGGTGTCAACTGATCATGAGAAAATAATTTGATTTGCGACATTGGATTTAGTTCATTTATAGTACGTTAATAGGTGTACGTTAATAAGATTCTATGTTGTAAGATACACACAAAACAGTTACGTACGCATACTTTCAACAAGGAACATTCTGTTTTCTCTGTTGTTCACATTTTATTTCTTTTTACGTTATAAAACCGTAACATTATTTAATGTTTTTTGCACCCTTCAAAAAGGGTGTTCCAACAAATCAATATTCCATTAAATTAATTTTTTTAATATTAAATCTCTTAGTTACCTGTGCTTCTAATAAATAAGGTCAGATTTTATTCCATGATTTTAATCACCATCATTTTAGTAATAAATAAATTAATTAATTAATAAATTAATAAGTAATATCAATATGATATAAATCTAAAAATAAATAAAATCAATAATAATAATAATATCAATATGATATAAATATAACAATAAACAATCTAAATAAAATGAATAGATAGATAGATAGATAGATAGATAGATAGATAGATAGATAGATAGATAGATAGATAATTTATACTAAAAGGATCACAGTTGGTATTTATTTTATATATATATTTATATATATATATATTACTCTTTTCTCTCATAATGATAAATGCCTGATACAATTAGTTTACTATATGTTTATTTATATCTTTATATTTAATATTTTATAATTGCCTATATTGAGGATGGTGTTTGAAAAGCTTTTTTATTTATTTTATTTATTTATTTATTTATTTATTTATTTATTTATTTATTTATTTATTTATTACATATATTCGATTTTTTTAAACAAACACAGCAGAGAAAGTAAGAGAGTGTTTGTGCATCTGTCACCTAAATCAGACCTTTCTTTAACCACCTACAACTCAGAAAAACCACACGGCATTACGTTTAGGTTTTGTGAGGCTGCGTTTATAGGCTCTTGTGAGGTTATTTTCTTTTCCAGCTCTAACAGACCTGTTAGTGTTTTATTTAAGAATAATTGTACATCTATATTGGAGATGGAATAGAAGGATGATGTGAAAGAATTCATTCAGTATATAGGAAATCCAATTTTTAATTTATATTAATCTAATCTGTGAGTGAGTGACATGTAGTATACGCAACTTGATCCTGTTTTCCAAAGGGTGCATGTAGTGTCTATCCACGGACAAGCAGGGAATGCACTTAGACCCTTTTTTTTTAAAAAAAAAAAAAAAAAAAACTTTAATGGAGGGTAAGATCTGGTGTCCGTCTTTCCATCGTGAAAGGGCCTCTGTCCTCGTCCTGGTGCTCATCACTGTTAGTATTGTCTCTCATGATGGACAGGCCTGGTGCTGATAATCTGACTGAGGATGTCTCATAATGCTTTGAGATGCTTTCAGGAACCATAGACAAAGATGTAGGCTTTATATTTGGACACAACCACAAAGGATGGTGGATTTTCAGACAGCACTGGTTTATTAAGTAGCTGTGATATATTTACTGGATTTCATGTGTGAATGTGTGATCATGTCTCTGACTAAGCGCCAGTTGGAATTTTACTCTCTGGGATATGATTCTTTAGTCAAGGAGATGAGTTCCCAAGCATCAGTGTTGATTAACTCAGCTAAAAGATGTTTATCTGTTAATGCTCTGATTGAAAATATATCTGATCATAGACGTACCTGTTAATTATGACAAATCTAACCGTAGGTTTTAATTATGATACAACGGAGTTACTGCTATCGCTATGACGTTAAGCATGTTTCACAGCAATTTACCATGTTTAACAGAAGTATTATGTGTGATTCTTGTGTTTTTGTTAATTATTTGGAACGTCCACAAAAAAAAAGACAGTCTGGAATATTCAGTGGAAAATATATATAATTTAAATAATAATGCAAAGCTTTATAATATAGCTTTATTTATAGTATCAAAGATTTAGGCCGACGTTCATCCTGCCTCGTTCATAAATATTCAACCAGAAGATACCAAACACTGAAAATTCTGGCACCCTGGGGACAGACAACACATCCTAACACCACATATCAAACACACACACACATCCTGTCTGAATACACACACACACACACACACACACA
Source organism: Tachysurus fulvidraco (assembly GCF_022655615.1). Lineage (NCBI taxonomy): Eukaryota > Metazoa > Chordata > Actinopteri > Siluriformes > Bagridae > Tachysurus > Tachysurus fulvidraco. The sequence continues at coordinate 29,140,064 of NC_062523.1, forward strand.
GCGGTGCTTTCAAGTGTACATTTCACCAGTCAGGGTTATGAGCTGCTGATGGATTGATGTACTCTGTATGTAAATATAAGCAGATTATTTTTTTAGTGGAATCATTTTAAAAATACCATCACTGTAACATGCTGATGCTCTCCATGACTGGGAAAATGTTGCTCAGTGCTGTGATTGTGAACAGATCTCAAAAACAAAAAGGCTATTTATAGATACGAAGGTCAGAACAGTGAAATAGTACACTCTGCTCATGTGATTATAGCCAAAAGTATGTGAACACAAGACCATAATCCCAAGTGCTCCTCTGAATATGAACACGGAGTTGGTTCTTTTTTACTGTTATAAAAATCTCCGTTCTTCCCTTCTGAGAAGTCGTGTTGAAGCGTGACTTTGGGGCTTGTGTTCATTCAGCTACAAGAGATCTGGTTTATCAACCTTAACCTTCACTGTGTTTTCAGCTACAAGAGGTCTGGTTTACAAGTTCATCCCACAAGACACAGTGTGTAGGACACTTGAGATCTTCCACTTTCATCAACCTTAACCTTCACACTGTGTCTTGTGGAACACTTTTATTGGTGTGATGGTCAAGTATCTAAATATATTTGAGCATATAGCATATATGGAATGTTGTAGATAAGAGCTAAGTGGATAAGATGTTGGATTACTTAGAAGAAGGTTGTAAGATCGGATCCCAGGTCCATCAAGCTGCCGCCACTAACCCTTAGTTGCTCTGGATAAGGACTTTTCCTAGGCTGTTAAAATGTCTGTGGTTTTTATACTTAAAGCAAAAAATCTTAAGAATGCTTTTTTTAAGGCTTCTTTCACAGTGAGTGAATTAAACAGTGTATCTAGTATCTTAAACAGTTGACGCCTTCGGCTGAGGTTTCTGCAGGCATCGTCTTGAGCAGAGCATTAGACATATAGTAATGTAATTGTAAATGTATTTATGTTAAATTTTTTCATTAAAAAAAAAAGTATTACTATTTTTCCCTACTATTATTACCCACACTACTAAGTAGCTACTAGTATCCTCCTTGTTCTTTGTACGTTCTGAGATAACAATGAGGATGAAATGTTCATTACTAAAGATCACAGGATGATGAATGATTTCAACCTGAATATAGTGAGGAAGACTCGGGTGTAGGTCAAGGCTAAAAATAGATACAGAGAGTATTGTTTTCCTGCTTTCACCATCGTTTAACAGGATCACGGAAAACAAACACGTGGGGTAAATGGGATTAGTGCCTTCAAGTGGCTTTGGATATCATTGTGCATCTCTCCAGTGTTGATGGAACAACAGCAGCTCCGTTTCTAAAATTAGTGGCTGCTGAAGAAGATACAAAGGTTCAAATGTAGGAGGCAATTTTATAGTTTGTCAGCTATTAGTTTTAAGAAACCATTTTAAAAGGAATAAAAAAAAAACGTACATTACTCTAGTTACAAATGACTAATGCTCTTCCCAAGAAGCCACCCACAAAGACCTCAGTCAACGGTGTGTTGTATCTCTGTTTGAGATACACGATATACCGTTTAAAGAGCATTCCTAAGATTTTTTGCTTTAAGTATAAAAACCACAGACGTTTTAACAGCCTAGGAAAAGTTAGAAAAATACCAGAGTTCTTTGAAAGTTTTTTTTTTAATTTTTTTAGATGTTTTATTAATCTAGTGGTAAATTAGTGCTTGGGTTTACTAAGTGATAATCAGATGGCATGTTGAACTGCTTTCGTTCTGTGCTTGTGCTCGTTCTGTGATTTATGACCGTTAAGCTGGTGTTAACTGTGCAGCTGCCTTCAACTTGCAAAAGTACACAGGCCCAATATCCATCATGTAAAAACGCTAGTTACAAAAGCAACCTAGATTTTGTGGTTAGCACGTTCACCTCACACCTCCAGCGTCCGGGTTCGATTCCCACCTCCGCCTTGTGTGTGTGGAGTTTGCATGTTCTCCCCGTGCCTCGGGGGTTTCCTCCGGGTACTCCGGTTTTCTCCCCCGGTCCAAAGACATGCAGGGTAGGTTGATTGGCATCTCTGGAAAATTGTCCGTAGCATGTGATTGCGTGAGTGAATGAGTGTGTGTGTGTGTGTGTGTGTGTGTGTGTGTGTGTGTGTGTGTGTGTGTGTGTGTGTGTGTGTGTGTGCGCGCCTTGTGATGGGTTGGCACTCCGTCCAGGGTGTATCCTGCCTTGATGCCCGATGACGCCTGAGATATGCACAGGCTCCCCGTGACCCGAGGTAGTTCGGATAAGCGGTAGAAAATGAGTGAGTTAATGAGTTAGTGAGTTAGTTAGTTAGTTGAAACCTTGCAAGCACTCCATAGTTCCTTTGCAGGTTATAACATTTATTATACATAAAAAAATGCTCTATTTAAAGTGTACAGTCTTTCCGTCTGTGGCCTAAACTGCATAACAGTGCAAATAGTGATGGATTTCCTACTAATTACCCAAACACAAAGCCTTTGAGTTGCTTTTTACGGTAAAGGGATGTGTAGCTTATTAGTTTTCACATGATAAAGCTAAAAAAAAAAACTAAAATAGACTGTATGACAGGTTATATGATAACGATTCGCTGACGATAGACCTACGATGTTCTGCTGTAGTCGGTGGGAAATCGGGGTCACGTGAACAAAAAGTATTGATGTAATCCTGTGCTGTGGCTTTTAGATGAGGTTCATTGCAATGCTCACATTCTAAGATTTTAAACAAAATGATTTTGGACACTGCCAGCTGTTTTATCATGGATAAAAACTCAGCAGCCAAAAAATGATGAATTTTCTCTTGAATGTTTTCTTGAAAATTTCTGTTGAAAATCATGCAGCATAAAACTAATTAAGAAATCTTTGAAATTATATGATTATATATAACAACTCATATATGTTTATATGCTTAAAACATAATATTTCGCTTGTGTGTTTGCTTACTTGTCTACAATTCACTGAAATTATATTATGGACTTATTGTCCACCTCCTGTTTTTTTTTGTTTGTTTTGTTTTTGTTTGTTTTTTTAGTTTGATGAAAATTTTGCAAACCTAAAAGTTTTTTCTTTGATTTACCACCAGCAGAGGGCCATGTAATAAAACTTTCAATGTTTAAACTGCATCATATCAGAAAATAAACTTATTTATTTGTTTGTTTGTTTGTTTGTTTGTTTGTGTGTTTGTTTGTTTTTAAGTTGCAGTTTTGGATTTGGAGTGTATAATAATAATCATCCAGAACAGAGATTCTTCTTAAATAAATGTGCCTATGATCCTAACATGTACCATTTATACTTTGTAAGCTTTAAAATGGTCCCTCTGACATTTTAAAGTAATAATAATAATAATAATAACAATAATAATAATAATAATGGTTAATGTAAATGTTTACACTCTGACTTTAAACTCTGTTTATTAGGTTTGAGTTGAAGCCTATAAAAGGAAAACTCTAGCCGCGGGCGGATACCGACTTTAAAACGGATGAAGGTGCGCATAACCGTAACTAGAGCGCGCACACCGGAAGCGGCGCGCAAACAAACTCGTGTGCTCGTCCACGCTGGGGACTTGTGACAGCGCAAATCACGGAGAGAGAGAGAGAGAGAGAGAGAGAGAGAGAGAGAGAGAGAGAGAGAGAGAGAGAGAGAGAGAGAGAGAGAACGAACAGAGAACAGAAGACAGGACTCAGGACACAAGACTCGTTTGGAGAATCCAGGACTCATATGGAACAGAGGGTGAAGTTTACCAGGAGTGAAAGGATAATTTTCTGGGTTATTCCGGTGAGTAGTGTTTCTCTCCTGCTTTCTACGTCAGTGTTTGTTTTGATTCAGTAGGATTGGGTGTGAATGCAGGACAAGTCAGTGGGACACCTACAAAGTCAGTAAACGCGGTCGTGCGCGGCGCTGAACGCACTGAACGCACTGAACGCACCGAACGCGTTTAACGCAATGGTTCTGTAAAAGGGAAAACGGGGAACAAAAAAAAAATCCTCAGCTTGATTTAACAACAAACACAGTGTTCAGCAGTGTTGATTTGGACTGTAAGGGTTTCATGGCTCAATGTAAGCTGTGTTCATTGCCGCATACCTTCTGTATCTGACATCGTATTATTATTCTGTTTATATGCCCCCAAAAAAACCCCAAAAAAGAAATCTTTGACTTTGGAAATGTTTTATTTATTTATTTAAAAATTATGTTTTGGAGAATATGTACTGCCTAAAATGTTGAAATCATATACAATAAAAAAGGCTTGCTTATTTATTTATTTATTTATTTATTTATTTATTTATTTATTTATTTAAAATCCTTGTGTTTATCCTTGTGTTAAGTCGGAATGTGTAAAGTCCAGGATATGCCATGATAAGATTTCATGGTCAGTCCACTGTGTTTTTCGGTGCTTAAACCCAGGCAGGTGTATGCGTGAAATTCATATACACTGGTGTGTGTGTGTGTGTGTGTGTGTGTGTGTGTGTGTGTGTGTGTGTGTGTGTGTGTGTGTGAGAGGCTATTGTGAATCTTTTGTACTGGAGAAATGCTTTGTTGGATTGAGCAGATTTTAAAGAACCGGAAGACAAATATATAATAACCTCTTTTTATATATGAACACATTTGCAAAGATTTAAACAGTTCAGACTCTCGGCTGTATTCTCACATTGCTTTCAGGATTCAATTACTACAGATGAATGAATGAGTGAATTAATGACACATACTGTTCTTTCTCTTACTTCCTTTCTTCACTATATCACGACACTTTGATTGTGGATCCTTTTTTGGTTTAAATAAATCAATAGAAAAAAACATGTCATAAGGAACATGGTGAATATTCAGTATATAGGGAATTTTCACTGTATCTTTTTTTTTTTTTTTTTTTTTACTGAATTCTTATATTTCTATAATAAGACCAATTTTCATAGAAATACTGATTTGTCTTCTGTGCTACTGATGAGTATTCTTTAGTAAAAACACCAGCTTACATAAAACAGGTCATATATTTGAGACAATATATGTTTTAGGTTTGGGTATCTCTATCATGCGTAATGTTCACACTTGTGAATTTGAGGATGCTTTACTGTAAAGAAAATACTACGATGTACATCACCATTATTGAAATTTAACAATCATCTTTATTGTATATCTATATTTCCTATTTTCACTTATCTACAGTATACATAACTTTATAACATCACTAACTAACCAACCAACTTACTAACTAAATAAATAAAGAAATAAAATTGTGCCACTTTGTGTTATACAGCTGCACACATTTTATCAAGAAGATCAAGACTATAATCATCCAACTGCATCTTCCATAATACATTATTATTTCTGGATGATCGTCATGTAGATAGGTTACAGTATCACATTTAAACGCAAGTTTTTTACTGATATGGTCTCATTATTTTAATCTCTCTTTTATTTCCAATCTTAATAATCTTCTTATGAAAATATCATCTGAACAAGAACAACAACCATTCAGTGTAATTCATTTACATGTGATATCCTACCATCATTAGACCGATATTTAATAGCATTAATTAATTATATTGTTGTAATACTATTGCAGTAATAACACTAGTTGGGTGAGTTGCCCACTGAGGCACGGTCAGTCATTGCTGGTCCGCTATAATGACTCCAGCAGACGTGTGTTAGGACTCGAGACTGGTGCATGCGTGAAATTCAAGCCATGAAGCCTTTCTTTCATGTGCGATCTGAGAGAAGTGCAGTGTCCTGAAGAACCTGTCAGTTTCTTCGCTTTATGTTTGACCTTAACATTAATATCCAGTGCAATTAGATGGTATAATTGCTCATAAGTAAGCAGTGTGAAGAATAAATTCCAGCCAAGCCCTTTTGTGAGGCTGATAACAGGAAAGCGGTACAGCAGAACAATCCCTCGAAAGGATCCACAGGAATATTTTAGCCATGAAAGGATCGTCGCCTGTGTACGCGTGCATTGTTGTCTGTCGATGACTGACTTTTGGTCCTGTTTATCTGGCTGTGCTGAGAGCGCTGAATAGTGCTCCAAATCACAGCAATCAGCCAGCATATACTATAGTTTGTTTTATGAGAAATATTACTAAATATTCATTCTTTTTCTCCTGTTTGTGACATTTATCATAGATGCATCATGCTATTTTTTTCATGCCTTTCCAAGAAACAGCCGGTTGCCAGTTATCAGCAATTGAATTATTTATTATTGAATAATTCTACATTTCGAATTCTGTCATTGATCCAGTCTGCCTTTACAGAAAGACCTTGACATCTTGACATCCGTGAAAGTTCGGATGTTCCTTTCATGATCTATACGGCGAACACAGTCGTCACCCATGCGGTTGTTAATCGTTTTCAGGAAGACCGGAGCAGTGATTTGACAAGTTTGATGGATTAGTCTGCTCAACCCTGCCAGCATACCCTGTTAGCACAGAATTGAGAAATGGGCTGTCGGATGTGTACCGAGACCAGATTCATGCCCATTAACATAGACACTTTCAATTATAGGGGCTTTTGATGGAAAGAGGCATCACATGTTTGTGTATCAGACGACCCTGGGTGACGTTATCCACAACGATATTAGCAGATGTGTCCTCTGTTTTCATCCTGATGGTTTTTAAGTGTAAGCAGTCGAGTGTAAGCAGTCATTTGAGACGTGCTAATGACAAGCTGGAAGACTCGATGAAGGAACGCATGAGGGTCATTAATGAGCTGTCAGTTGTCTACACGCTAGGGGTGGATGGTGTAGCCAACATTTGGTATCACAGTGAAGTCTTTTTTTTTTTTTTGCAGCACATCGTTTTTTTTTTGTTTTTTTTTTTGGAAACTGACGTACTGCTTTCACCAACATTTAATATTGTCATTATACTTTCATGCTGGTGCATGAACAATCTTGAGAAATGGCTATTTATTACTTTCCCATTATAGCATGCCTCTTATTTATTCACACTGTAGTCCAAATACTTGATTTGATTTTACCGTGTCTCATTTCTATCTGTAAAGGCCGGTGCTACCAGCATGACTCATTTTTCATTCACTCATAATTCATTTCAATTCAACCCAATTTTGTTCCTATAGCACGTTTAACATAACATGGACATTGTCTCAGTACACCTTTACAGGACATTTCATTTCCATGTAAATTTATTTGTAATTATCCTTTTTTTATCCCTAATGAGCAAGCCTGAGGCAGCTGCGGCAAGAAAAAAAACTACCTGAGATGGTATGAGGAAGAAACCTGGAGAGGAACCAGACTCAAAAGGGGAACCTCATCCTCATTTGGGTGACACAAGGTGACATTATTCATAATAACACACTATGGTGTTTATAACAGTTTATAATCACACCCTCCAGTGTCACCTAAATGAGGATGAGGTTTCCTTTTGAGTCTGGTTCCTCTCAAGGTTTCTTCCTCTTTCATGTAAGGGAGTTTTTCCTCACCACAGTCAACTCCGTCACCTCAGGCTTACTCATTAAAGATAAATACAAACAGATTTAAATGTAAGTCTAATATAAATCTTGAACCTTTTATACTATATTCCTTAGGTTTTGCAAAGCTGCATTGAGATAGTTGAGGTTCAGCAGTGGCAGCTTGGTGGGCCTGGGATTTGAACTCACAACCTTCGGATCAGTGGTCCAACACCTTAACCACTAGGCTAGATTGCACAGATTTCTATCTAATATTTTTTTTTTACAACCTTACAATAAAAGTCTTGTTCAGATTGTTTAGAAATAATTTTGTTAATGTAAGTAAATATAATTAAAAAAATTATAGAGATACAAAAAACCCAACTTGAATTTAATTTCATTTAATTAAAATATAAGGTGGGGTACGGTGGCTTAGTGGTTAGCACGTTCGCCTCACACCTCCAGGGTTGGGGGTTCGATTCCCGCCTCCACCTTGTGTGTGTGGAGTTTGCATGTTCTCCCCGTGCCTCGGGGGTTTCCTCCGGGTACTCCGGTTTCCTCCCCCGGTCCAAAGACATGCATGGTAGGTTGATTGGCATCTCTAGAAAATTGTCCGTAGTGTGTGAGTGTGTGAGTGAATGAGAGTGTGTGTGTGCCCTGTGATGGGTTGGCACTCCGTCCAGGGTGTATCCTGCCTCGATGCCCGATGACACCTGACTTAGGCACAGGCTCCCCGTGACTCGAGGTAGTTCGGATAAGCAGTAGAGAATGAATGAATGAATATATATATATATATATATGAATAGAGAATAAAATCTGATGATTTTACTTTACAAATAAATGTAAAATCTAAATTTTAAAGGCACCTTTTTAGTTTTGTTTTTTTCCTCACTTTTTCTTTTTTTTCCTTACAAGAAGACAGACAGAGTTCCTTTGCGTGACAGCACAGTTTCCATAAACTCCACGCTGCTCTCAGTACAAAGGCGTAGTGGAAATGTAGGGGTAGGGGGCTGGGCTCAGCGTGCACAGAAATGAACGAGGCCCATCGAATACACTGTGAGCACTCATCTGTATCTCCATTAGACTGAGTGCAGCTCAGAGCGAGCCACGTCTTCATCTGACCTTTTCGTTCACCTCCAGCGAACTCGACACACATCTAATGACGCTTTTCCCCGCACCTCTTACACACCCCATCGAGAGCCTGCAGCCGAGCGTGTAAAGCCGTCCCTCGCCGTTGTGCATTACTCATGCTCTTTTTGAATTATTTAGTGAAGTTTGTGCTTCGCATTAGCTGCATGGCTGACCAGCAGAGGATCTCACTGCATTGCTGCCTAGGGATTGTGAGATTTCATTTATTTATTTATTTATTTATTTATTTATTTAAAATATGTTTCATTATTTATTTAAAAAAATCCAAATAATAGTTTTCCAAATATCTTAAATTTTTTTTTTAGAGGGGATTTGTCCCATGATTCCGAGTCAGATATTGTTCATGGCTTTCTTGCACAAACTAGGGAGATTTTGATGCTAATTAGCTCCTCTCGGGCCTCCTTGCAGTGTCCTGCTGAGCAGATGTATTCGATTTGTCTTTTCCAAAGGCTTCACTTGCACCCTGCAGTGAACCTGCTGCCATTTTCTATCATTATACAGCATTTTGGCCCAAATACATTAAAGCAAATATTAATAGCTCTTTTGTATTTCTGTACTTTAATGTTTTCTTTAGGGAATTTTGTATTTATTTATTTATTTGTTTCATTTCGTTCTAGCCAACCGATACAGATTGAGTCTAATCATCATGACCGATAAAAATCTGTGTGTATAATTGTTTTAACATCTTTTAAATGGATTTTTTTTTAGTGCTTTTAAACAGTACGTTGAGATTATGTACACCAAACATCCACTATATCAATGTTTTCAGCAGCGCAGACCATGCATGTTATGTCAAATAAAATAATGAGAAATCCGAAAACACGACAATTCCTAAAACAAAATAACAAATCCAAAAAAAAAAATGACAAATACGAAAACACGACAACTTGGAAACAATTAACAAAGCCAAAAGAAAAAAACAAAATAACAAAGCCAAAAAAATAAAAACAAATCCAAAAACAAAATGACAAATATGAAAACACGACAATTCGGAAAAAAATTAACAAAGCCAAAAAAAATAATAATAATAATAAAAAAATCCGAAAACAAAATAACAAATACGAAAACACGACAATTCAGAAACAATTAACAAACCCAAAAGAAAAAAAAAATCTGAAAACAAAATAACAAACCAGAAGTCACAACAACAATCCTGAAAACAAAATCCTAACCCAGATATTTTTAATATATTTTTAAAAATTTTTTTTGTATTTTTTCCACCACATTGTGCATGAAACTTCCCGGATATTCTGCAATACTCAAACCAGCGTATCTAAGGCCAGCATTTCTGCAACGGTCGAAGTCACGACAATCACATTTTTGATGTTGAGCTCCATCTGCTTGATATACATTTACATTCATGGCATTTGGCAAGACACCCTTATCCAGAGCAAGGCGCGCAAAAGTGCTTTAAATTCTCTATCGATTAATTCGATAATGGTTCACTCAGTTACACTCAGCAGTCTAAGAATACCATTATTTTTTTTAAACATTTCAGTAAGTAAGACAGCCAGTGACTCGGCTGTTCGGACATCTAGGCAAAGAGTTTTGTATACCCTTTTACCCTGAGATGTGGTGGGAACAGTTAAGCAGTGCTGTAGGATCCATGGGTGCGTGGTGCAATAACAGAGTAATAAGAACTTGTTCTGGGCCAGCGTTGGCTCAAGCGGTTAAGGCTCTGGGCTGTGGATCGGGGTTCAAGCCTCAGCACTGCCAATCCACCACTGTTGGGCCCTTGAGCAAGGCCCCTAGCCCTTACTGCTCCAGGTGTGCTGTATCATTTTGTAAAATAAAGTCTTCTATTGCGACATGGATGATTTGAGTGTGTACCTATTAAAGTGGCCAGTGAATGTAAATTTACTCTGTTTTATATTATTAGTTTCCACATCTTTTTTTTTTTTTTTTTTTTTTTTTACACACTGGAAATTCTGCATTGTCACAGATCAGTCATGTGAGAAATTGAGAAGATTGTTCTGTAACGACTCCTGTACTGAGCGTTTGGCTCGAAGGCAATTTCCGTTTTCCGTGCGAACACCGAACACTGACTGAACTCAATTTCTCTTAGGTTGAATGGTCACTCTTTCTAAAGAGCAAACCGTCCTCCTAACTTTGAAGTAGGAGACTCACATAATTGCGGTTTGACGTTTTATGCACCGTGTCTAATTCTATTTCCTTTCATGCTCCTCCTGCATATGTTTATAACAAGACTTGCCTAGAGATTTATCAGAGAAATAAAATAAAAATACCTTTTCATGAATGAATTGGAGGATCTGAGCTGACTGCTTCACTCTGCTCGATATTGCCTCCCTCCTTTTGCCCCAGAGACATGAGCCTTTTTATTTATTTATTTATTTATTTATTTATTTATTTATTTATTTATTTATTTATTTATTTATTTATTTATTTATTTATTTTTTTTACTTCACTGTTTGAAAGCATGTATATAATCAAAATCATAGTATCTACTCCTTCCACTATGTGCATTTGCTTCGTATTGAAGCTGGAAGGTTCACGCCATCCCTTGCGCCAAAACAAAAGAAAGAAGGCAGATCCTCATCCTCCGAAATCCTAATTAGCTTGTTTTGCCTCTGCACTGTGTCAGACTTTAGAGTTCAAGGGAATCAGGTTTTGCCCTCCTCCTTCCCAGACATTTCTGCAGCTGCCACTGGGATACTTTATCCCTCCTCGTTCTGATCCCTCATATACTCCCCTCCTGCCTCCTAGACTTAAAAATTAGGCATGTTACCCACCCTTCAAAGGGATTTTCTGCCTTTCACCCGAGTGCCCTCCAGACAGATTTAACCCTTCACACATCAGTGACAGAAGGACGACTTGACCTAATCCTGCATTAGTACATTTGTGATAAAGCATCTAGACCAAGCAGTGAAATTATACCAGAAATGGTTAAAATCTTATAGAATTCAGTCAGTGATCTGGATGCAAGGGGTAAAAATGTGCATATATATATTTTCTTATTATTATCTTCACACATCCTCAACAAGGGAGCAAGAAAAATGCTTTAAAAGTCAAATAAGGATAGAAGCTAGAAGGACTCCAGAATCCATCTTGGGACTTGACCTTCTTTGATTTAGTATCCTCACCCACAAGGACTTTGGAGGGGATGTGGTAGCCTAGTGGTTAAGGTATTGACCTTTTAACTGGAAGGTTGTGAGTTTCAATTTCGGGGTCCACCAAACTGCCACTGCTGGGCCCTTAAGCAAGGCCCTTATCCCTCAGTTGAATAAAATGTAAGTTGTTCTATATACAAGTGTCTGCCAAATGCCATATATCTAATTTTGCTGTCAGAATGGTGGGCAAACCTGACCGTAACAAACCATTGTAGGTTCAGCTGATCAAGATTCGACTCCATCTGTGTCTGGAAGATCGAGCCACATTTGGAATCCTGATCAGAATTAAATTTTATATTTACACAATAAATTGCTTATTAAATCTTGAACCTGAATGCCGCTTGATGTTCGATGTTTAATATTAATACTACTGAGATTTTATAAAAGCAGAGACGCATATTTTTTTATTCTCCACCATAGCTTTCCATTGTGTGAACTATTTGACTTTTTTTTTTTTTTCTCCCTGTGCTGAGAAGAGGATTAAGAAATTATACAGCTGAACCGCAGCACTTCAAAAGCATAGCGTTGGATCAGAGCATGTGCTTTCAGGATTTCAGCTAGCTGACCAGATCTGAACTGACTCTTTTGGTTAGCGTCTGCATGCCAAGTGGAACAGTTTAACACCATATGGCATGTGGCATGAGGATCCACTACAGGAATCCATTGTATTCTCTAGCAGGAAGTCTCTCCGTTATTATCTCCGAGGCCGTCGTCACGCTACGAGTGTCTGAAGATTAGTTTGAGTGAATCCGTTCTGCATGAAATATTATCATGGAGTAATGAAATGTGGTGTCCTGTAAAAGAACAATGGAGTAAAACAAAATAAAGTAACTCGCAGCTTAAAGTTGAGTATAGATATACAGATATACGGTTCTTTTTGACAGTAATGACAAGTCTGTCAGTAATCTAAGCTCAAAATTTCAAGTTCAGTTTCTTGTTGCTGCTGATCCTACAGTGGCTGATCTCCTTTCTACTTCAAAACACAACTATTCAGATGCCTGTGGCAAACTGGAAAAGAGCCACATCGGGCCGGGCCACGGCAGCTTGTACAACACTCGTCCCGCCCTTACAGCTATCTTACCATAGCAAAATCTGGTCCAGCGGGTTTGAGAAGTCACTGGAGAGGATTTGCATTTCATTTTTTCCTCCAGAGGGAGACCCTGCCATTCACAGGCCACTTCACAGGCCGGTATCACGTTGCCAGGCGAAGCTAGACGTCCCCACCTGGCAGGAGCTCGGAAAGAAACCCGCAAGCCTTTGACCCCGCTGGGAGCGACATGAATCCAGCACCCCTTCAGGTCCAAGTCAGCCCCTGACCTGAAGTAATGAGATGACATGGACATCGTCCAACAATATGGCTGGGTGTTCTGTGCCTGACTGAAAGGAAGTTAGAGTTTCAGAGCAGCTCTGACTTAACACGCCGATCTGAATCAAAAGGTGTGCCCCAAAGAATGTGCACTTTGTATACAATTGACTTGGAAAAAGAAGGAGCTCAAGGTTTCATGCAAAATCTGAGACTTGGAAGGAGTTACAAGAAGTTACCAGGCGCTCTTGTTGAGTATTTTTATATGCTCTTGGAATTCTAAAGCTCCATCTGATCTCTGTAGCACTTAGACGGTAACATGAAGAAGCTTTATAGATCCAGACCCACATAGCAAATGTTGACACTCGGTTGAAAGAAAATAGATGTTACTGAATTTAAGCTATACAAAAACAGGATCTTTAAACCTGAAGAAATTTGCAAGCTGAACTTATTTCTTTTTTTAAGAAAAATATTGCTCTTAAAGGCAGGGTCTACGATTTTTAAGTCGGGCCGAATAATAAACAAAAAACAAAACAAACGTGTAGCCAATGAGCAGAAAGGGGCGTGTCTTGTCAATATGGGCGAAGAGAGTGTTCAGTGCGCATGTGTGATATTAGCAGAAAGCGGTTTTAACATTGACATGGAGGATAAAAACAAAGAAAGAAAGAAAAGAAAGACTTACGATAAGGACAAGAAGTAGGACGTGTTAATATAGGATCAGCTTTCCAGCGCTGGAGAGAACTGAAGGAGCAGGAAGTTGGCCACATATTCACAGGTTGGAGTTTCCCGAGTCAATAACTCCTGAGCTAAACGCTGTTACTACACAAATAACACCTCTTTTCTATCGTAGTAATGTAGAGAGGCAGCTACAACCGCGTTTTGTGTAGTAACAGCGTTTAGCTCAGGAGTTATTTACTCGGGAAACTCCGACCTGTGAATATGTGGCCGACTTTACTTAAGACGCCGAGGCGCTTTTTTCCTTCTCGATAGGTGAGTAACGTTGGTTTTGCTTTGTTACACAGAACTAATATATGCCTTTGTCCTTTACATCATTATGCTTGTGTGGCATTTTTGCTTGTTTGTTTATCTACAATCGTATTGTTCTTCCCTTCAGCTATGATAAAGACACATTTCTTTCCATTAGTTGCCTGGGTTACGTATGTATGTGTGGGCGGAGCTATCGATACAGGGGTGGGACCCTTTTGGGGTAGGGGCGTGTTTATTTTGGTGATTGCAAATGTCGACATTGGCTTTCAAAAATCGGAGACCCCGCCTTTAAAGTTGCTAGTGATTGCTACAACTAATCTGGAAGAACTGCTTGGAAAAATGTTTGGATGTTATTCTTCCAGTCCAGAATGCTTGCAGCTGTTTGGATACGCCACCTGTCCATCAGTTTATAGAAACTATATGGGGTGGACCTATACCTTACCATTAGACACCTAACCTTGTGGAAGAAAAAGACAAAACTTAGATTCTTTATCGTCATTGCACAGGGTACAACAAAATTAATGAAATATGTAAACGTGAGTGTGTGTAATGGTGCAAATAGTTCTGAACATTCAGCCAGTAGACTTTCAGTATATTGTTTGTTCTGAGAGCTGAATAGCAGCCGAGGTTTACCATACAGTATGTCAGCACATTCTCCATAGAGCAACGGTTCGTAAGACAACAGCAGCTCATCTTGTAAGTTGTTTTTCCTGAGACTCCTCAGGATGTAGAGTCACTGTTGTGCCTTCCTTACCAATGCTGTATTGTTTGTAGTCCAGGAGAGATCATCAGCAATGTGTGTACTTACTGTAAGTACCTGAAAGTGGGGACCCTTTCCACATATTCACCATTCATGTATAACGGCTTCGGAGCCGTACTATAATAATATCAATAAGCCCAAAACTTACTGCTTGCCTTAGGAAAGTGTACAATCTGTAGGTTCAAGATATCTTTACCTGTTTACCTTCATCAGGAACATCACTTTCACTCAAGATTAATTATTGCAGTTGCTCACACTGGCCCAACATATTGTTCATGTTTAGGAATCTCTCAACAAACTTTTGCTTGTTTTTATCATTATGCTTTAGATTAACCGTGCAAGCTGGGTAAGTGTTTTCAGGTTCTACGTTTTCCAGTAAAAGTGGAAAAAATTTGCTCTTTCTATCTCTCTCCAATTGACATGGCATTCCCATAGAATTCACACTAACTGCTAACAGTCAGTGAGGACAAATGAAAATAGCATGACATCTGGAGCCATGGATGTGGATACAGAGGGTCTATAAAGAGGTTGCTATAGCACAGAAAGGTGAAGGTTAGCATAGTGTTCGACCTAGCATGCAAAATGCTCACACACCCCGAGTCTGTGAGGCTACATTGTACGAACTCCAGAAAATAACGAACCGTAAAAAGACTTCTCAGAATTGCTCTCGATTCGTGTGACATTTCTTAGAACACCTCTTGTAGTAAGAAACTAAGCAGACATATGTTCTAGCACTAGATCAGTAGAAACCATTCAGACATGTATTAAATAGGTGCTGGAATGCATGCAAGGTCTGAAACTCTGAAACTCGGAGCAGATGCACAGGCATAGCTAACACACAATTGTACCACATGTTCGTGCCAGCTGGAATATTTCCTTGGTAATTAAGTGCTGTGAAAGTTTAAATTTATGAAACTGGTATCACTTATATTGTAAGAGATTTTTTTTTTTCCAGTTTTTCCATCACCAGAACCCCAAAAGAGCAAACTCCTCTGTCCTGAAGGCTCGGTGGAAAACGTGTTGTCTTTTACAATCCACAACACTGGAGACCCCTTCCATGAATGTTAAAATTATAATTATTAATTTGTTAATTAAGGGGGCACGGTGGCTTAGTGGTTAGCATGTTCGCCTCACACCTCCAGGGTTGGGGGTTCGATTCCCGCCTCCGCCTTGTGTGTGTGGAGTTTGCATGTTCTCCCGGTGCCTAGGGGGTTTCCTCCGGGTACTCCGGTTTCCTCCCCCGGTCTAAAGACATGCATGGGAGGTTGATTGGCATCTCTGGAAAATTGTCCGTAGTGTGTGAGTGAATGAGAGTGTGTGTGCCCTGTGATGGGTTGGCACTCCGTCCAGGGTGTATCCTGCCTTGATGCCCAAAGACGCCTGAGATAGGCAAAGGCTCCCCGTGACCCGAGGTAGTTCGGATAAAGCGGTAGAAAATGAATGAATGAATGAATTTGTTAATTTTCAGTTATGTGAATTATCCACCATACAAGTCCCTGTGAATTAGCTATGACTATAGAAAAGTATAGTGGAGTTTAGTTTCTTTTGCATTAATTTGACTGGTTAAACCGAGTTGCAAGAATGCCCATATTTATTAGAACTATATGCTGGGATATTGTACTGTGTGTATCGTTGTACTGGTCTGTACTGTTTGGTTTGAAATAGTTAGCAGAGTTAGCACAGTCATCATCAGCTGATATTTTTCAGGAAAATAACTTTTGAAATATCGAAATATGAAGCCTCATCATATGAAGACTAAAAGGAAAAGGGAAGCCACTTTCACCAGAAACACCTTTTTCAAATCAATGTGAGCGGCTAGCTAGCTAGCTAGCTAGATGAAATGCTACAATGCAAGTGTGGTTTCTTCGGGGAACTATTTCCTTTAGCGGAACAAAAATAAACAACGTTGGCAGTGAATCGATCTAGCTTTCTTCCTGTTGTATAGAATTATAATTTTAGGTTATAGTGAATATATGGGTATATAGGATATATCAGAACGGCTCCGGTTAGCAACGTCGTTCAGCAAACGAGCGCCGTGCCTACAGCCGTGTCAAAACATTTCGCTCATCACGGTTTTATAAAATTTTGAAATCTAAATGCAATCAGAAGTAAAACAATAATATTAGGCTAGAAAAAAAAAACTTCACTTGACTACAACAAGCTTCTATCGACTCTTTTAGCCTTTTATTAGTTGGAAGTTTATAAGAGTGTGTTAACACAACAAGGCACGATGATGGTTAATGTCCCCGATTACTTCTGTAGTCATTTTTACCCAATTTTCAGCAACAACTTTTTCTTAGTACATGTAAAAGCATACAAAAATCACAAGCTGTGTGATTTTAAAAGTCATGTCAATAAAAGATGAAAAAATCTTGAGCTTGTGTTAACCATAGACCCGATTTCAGGCATTTCATCCAGGAAAAAAAAACGCAATAACAGAACGAAAAAAATTAAAAACAGAGCACGAAAAATAGTATTCTATGGACATATGCTGTTTGTGTTATGGCAAATTGTAGGTAAAAAAAAAGTTCTGCTCCTGTAAACTCTTATCACTGTCCTTTTTTTCTGTAGGAAAGTCTTTTGTCAGCCATTGCACCTGCTGTGTTGGTCCTGATGTTATCCTCAAATAAATGGCCTGAGTAAATGACACTGGAAGGCAGAGCTGAGTAAAGTTAGACTCCTTTACAGGAGATAACGCTCGCTGAGCTGAATCTTCAGGTACTACAAAGACACCTGTGGTGCTGAAACCAAACCCACGTCCTGTTCGGATGAAGCTTTCCCATTCATTTATTACGTCTACACTCCCAGGAGCCTAAAGGTCATAACCCCATCCATCAAACCAATTTTTTTTCTTCGTCTGTAATTCAAGTGCATGGAAATCCGCCGGCTGGTTTCTCTTTGTTTGAATCGAAGTCATTACAAACAAAATGCATAGAAAATAAAAAATTGCAGTACTTTTGGCTGTAGATCTAAAATGATTCAAAAAGAAAAGGTGCAAAATTTGGCCTTTTGACCTGGTCATTTGATGCATGATTCAAATTTCCAGTTCTACACATTTGTTACACGTCAACAGTCAAACCCAATACAGCTAAAATATGTACTGTAGCTTGGCCTTCTAACTCAAGCGGCAGTCTGAAATAGGAAACAAACCCCTTGCATTTTGGTCCCTTACTCAATGCTGCCTTGGACCTCTGGTAGTGATAAGAATCTTTTTTTTTTTTTTTTTTTTGTAGGAAATCCAATGCGTTTCAGCGAGGCTCTGTTGTGCTGCACCGCATTGTCTGAGGAGTTGAGAGCTAACATGCAACAAGAGATACAAGCTAAGGCCTATGTGGGACTTGGGGGAATTTCTGACCTTGAGGACAAGAAAACGTAGGAAATCCGTTTAATTCTTTCAGACTAGTCTTTTGAAGCCTTGCCGTTTTCTTTCTTTAGGATTAAACATTGTTTTCTATCAGCTGGTGAAGATTTATTGGAATGCCACTGTTTTTAAAGTGTGGCTTAATAAGTAATCTTGTGCCTATATTGTTTTTATCTGTGTGTGTATGTATATATATAAAATAAAAAAACAAGGTTCAACGGTTCAAGTTTCGCTGATTTTTCCAAAAATATTCATCGAAAAATAAAAACGGTTTCCAGACAAAGAGAGAAACTCTCTCAGAGGCTTTGTACATACCCACTGGCACTCAGAACAAGGCACATGATTGGTTCCCGGCGTGAGATCTGAGCTGATTGGCTGCGCATCATCGCATCCTCTCCCAGCTTCTTCCCTTGTTGTATCTCACCACTCTCGTTCACACTGTCAACTGTGTCTCGCGTATTGTGTTCGAAATTAACTTTTTGTAAAGCCCTTACGATGCCTCCTAAGTGCCGTGCCCCTGCGAAAGATTCCTCTAGTGAGCCCAAGAGGAAGAGGAAGATGATGATGATGAGTGAAAAGGTCAAACTTTGGGCCAATAATACTTCATGGGTTTTCAGCTATCGCGAGGGGTTCCGGTCCCCATTAACCACGTTAAACGAGGGATCACTGTGTATGTATATTTAATTATTTATATACATACACAGTGCATACACCAATGGCGTGGTGGTAATTTTTTTTTCTTAAAATTTGCCTATGGTTGGGGGGTTTATTCCTGCCTCCACCATTTGTATGCATGTGGAGTTTGCCTCAGGGGTGTCCTCTTGGTCCTCTGGTTTCTTCTCCCAGTCCAAAGACATGAGTTGTTGGTTGATTTAGCATTTTGCAAACTTTTATCACTTATGTAATTACCATGAAGGATACATGTACTGTGATCGAAGATATCTCCATGTTTCCCTCTCAAATGGACCGAATATTTTGAATATCCAGGGTATTCATTATCTTGCTCTATAATTAATTACTACGCTCTTTACAGACTCTATAGTAGGTGTGTGTTTCAGGCTGTTCTCTTATATTCCTTTCACATTTCCTGACTGTCCTAAGAAATGTTTTTTTGGACCACATCAACGTGATTTCTTCTAACTAAAGATGACACATGGTTACACTCCAAGGCTTAAAACAGACACGTGTTTAGTCTACTCGTTGATCCGTGGTGCTGTGGAATGTAACCTTTCAGAGTGGATTGCTAGCACAAAGTATGAGGGGCAGAGATGGACAACATATTTATTATATACATTATTAGTATATATTAACACACAACACTGAATTGCATTGTTGCTTTTTTTTCCTCATGTATAAATTCATTCATTTCATCAAACGGCTGATTCTGTTCATGCATTTTGTTCAGTAAATTGAAATAATCAGTATAACAGTTTAAATTAGTTATGTGACCAGCTTATGTAACCCATTATCACAGTTCATCTTGACTGTCATCAGCAGACCCTGATGTAGTAAAAGTTAGGAGGTCTGTGGTACAGTGAGATCAGACACTGATGGTGTAAGAGTGAGGAGGTCTGGGGTTCAGTGAGATCAGACTCTGATGGTGTAAGACTGAGGAGGTCTGGGGTTCAGTGAGATCAGACTCTGATGGTGTAAGACTGAGGAGGTCTGGGGTTTAGTGAGATCAGACTCTGATGGTGTAAGAGTGACGAGGTCTGGGGTTCAGTGAGATCAGACTCTGATGGTGTAAGAGTGAGGAGGTCTGGGGTTCAGTGAGATCAGACTCTGATGGTGTAAGAGTGAGGAGGTCTGGGGTTCAGTGAGATCAGACACTGATGGTGTAAGAGTGAGGAGGTCTGGGGTTCAGTGAGATCAGACTCTGATGGTGTAAGAGTGAGGAGGTCTGGGGTTCAGTGAGATCAGACTCTGACGGTGTAAGAGTGAGGAGGTCTGGGGTTCAGTGAGATCAGACACTGATGGTGTAAGAGTGAGGAGGTCTGGGGTTCAGTGAGATCAGACACTGATGGTGTAAGAGTGAGGAGGTCTGGGGTTCAGTGAGATCAGACACTGATGGTGTAAGAGTGAGGAGGTCTGGGGTTCAGTGAGATCAGACTCTGATGGTGTAAGAGTGAGGAGGTCTGGGGTTCAGTGAGATCAGACACTGATGGTGTAAGAGTGAGGAGGTCTGGGGTTCAGTGAGATCAGACTCTGATGGTGTAAGAGTGAGGAGGTCTGGGGTTCAGTGAGATCAGACTCTGATGGTGTAAGAGTGAGGAGGTCTGGGGTTCAGTGAGATCAGACTCTGATGGTGTAAGAGTGAGGAGGTCTGTGGTACAGTGAGATCAGACACTGATGGTGTAAGAGTGAGGAGGTCTGGGGTTCAGTGAGATCAGACACTGATGGTGTAAGAGTGAGGAGGTCTGGGGTTCAGTGAGATCAGACTCTGATGGTGTAAGAGTGAGGAGGTCTGGGGTTCAGTGAGATCAGACTCTGATGGTGTAAGAGTGAGGAGGTCTGGGGTTCAGTGAGATCAGACTCTGATGGTGTAAGAGTGACGAGGTCTGGGGTTCAGTGAGATCAGACACTGATGGTGTAAGAGTGAGGAGGTCTGTGGTACAGTGAGATCAGACACTGATGGTGTAAGACTGAGGAGGTCTGGGGTTCAGTGAGATCAGACACTGATGGTGTAAGACTGAGGAGGTCTGGGGTTCAGTGAGATCAGACACTGATGGTGTAAGAGTGAGGAGGTCTGGGGTTCAGTGAGATCAGACTCTGATGGTGTAAGAGTGAGGAGGTCTGGGGTACAGTGAGATCAGACTCTGATGGTGTAAGAGTGAGGAGGTCTGGGGTTCAGTGAGATCAGACACTGATAGTGTAAGACTGAGGAGGTCTGGGGTACAGTGAGATCAGACACTGATGGTGTAAGACTGAGGAGGTCTGTGGTTCAGTGAGATCAGACTCTGATGGTGTAAGAGTGAGGAGGTCTGTGGTACAGTGAGATCAGACACTGATGGTGTAAGAGTGAGGAGGTCTGGGGTTCAGTGAGATCAGACTCTGATGGTGTAAGACTGAGGAGGTCTGGGGTACAGTGAGATCAGACACTGATGGTGTAAGACTGAGGAGGTCTGGGGTTCAGTCTGTGTTCCAGTTAAAGTCACAGCTCTGTGCTGTGAATTCTAACTTCATCAATCTTAAAACACCATGTCTTAATAGATCTTGGCATTTAAATGCACCTCATGCATCCATGCATTTAAATATGTCAGTGCATCTTCTACAGCACATACTGGAGAATTTTGACTTAGAATGATAAAAAAAAAAAAAAAAAATACAGAAATATGAGCGAGATGTTGTTTGATGAAATACCAAGCTCCTCGCTCTGTTCCACTTAAACGATCTGATGGGTTTCACCTCATATGGTTTGTCATCATGTATGACTTTCTTTGCCAGTTTCTTCTTGGACTTCTTATTTGGATCTATTAGATGATTAGGTATTCAGTTCTAAAAGGAAAAGGCCATACCTTTCTCTGTGTTTCAGCTGGAGGATGTATAACAGTTTATATAACACGTACTTTGGAAAGAGGATTTCAAACTTTTCACCAGGTCTAAAATTTACTGAATTCAGATTTTACACCCTTAAGTGTAGTTCATGGCTGAAAACAGCCACTAAATGAAACTTGCGTAAAAATATCAGATTAATATTTATTAATCCGTTAGTCCACCTTAGTTATTATCAAAACTAATTTTGCTAACTTTTTTACTTTTTAATTACCAATTTAATTAGTGAATCACTCATTTACATAAAAATACACACAAAATGTCCTATATTTATTAGTAAAAAGGTGAACTTTTTTTTTTTTTTTTACCTTTTATCACAGTCTTGGATATATCAAAGATTGCTAACAACATTGGCTTTTATGCATTGTTAGCTTTTGTGCAGTATCAGAAAAAACATGCCTTGCTTGTTAAAGGGTCTCTAAAAGTTTTTAATTTTTTCTGTTGACCAAAAGTTGGCGCCATTTCCCAATTACACAGGCCTGTGCAAAAAAAGCTTTATTATATAGGCTTTATTTTCAGGATTTCTGTGGAGGATATCAGCATACTATAGTGTGCTTGTGTGTGAGTGTTTTTGCATGTGTGTTTGCGTATGTGTGTGTTTGCATGTGTGTGTTTGCGTGTGTGTACGGGTCAGTGTGTGTGTGTACAGGTCAGTGTGTGTGTGTGTGTGTGTGTGTGTGTGTGTGTGTGTGTGTGTGTGTGTGTGTGTACAGGTCAGTGTGTGTGTGTGTGTGTGTACAGGTCAGTGTGTGTGTGTGTGTACGGGTCAGTGTGTGTGTGCGTGTACGGGTCAGTGTGTGTGCGTGTACGGGTCAGTGTGTGTGCGTGTACGGGTCAGTGTGTGTGCGTGTACGGGTCAGTGTGTGTGCGTGTACGGGTCAGTGTGTGTGTGTGTGTGTACGGGTCAGTGTGTGTGCATGTACGGGTCAGTGTGTGTGTGTGTGTGTGTGTGTACGGGTCAGTGTGTGTGTGTGTGTACGGGTCAGTGTGTGTGTGTGTGTACGGGTCAGTGTGTGAGTGTGTACGGGTCAGTGTGTGAGTGTGTACGGGTCAGTGTGTGTCTGTACGGGTGAGTGTGTGTGTGTACGGGTCAGTGTGTGTGTTTTTTGCGTGTGTGTGCGTGCTTGTGTGTGTATTCAGGCTTTCAAACCAGATAGCTGGAAAGCCTGAACACATGCTTGCACACACACGCACAACCACACGCACACACAAACTATAGTATAATGTGTCTTTTTATGTGAATTATTGACTATTGTGACTAATAGAAATTTAGTCATTAAAAAGTACTTTTTAAAAAAAAAATTTTAAATAGTTTTGATTAAAAGATTTATGCAAAAAATGTACAAATATTAATCTAAGCCACGGAGGTACACGTAAGGGTAGTGTTTGTGAAGGGTCCGGAAGGGTTAAGTGTAAGAATTTTGACCTGCACAATAATCTAGCTCTATCATAGTTGATTTTTGTTAAGACACACTTTTTAACGCACAGTCCGTGTACTGTGAATAACGTGCGATTTTTCCAAGTAGTGTTTATGAGGTTCACGTAAACAAAACACTCTGAATTAACCTGAACTCCGAATACAATAGGAACAATAAAGAGCCCGGTGATGCGTGAGGATCAGGACACAGTCACACTGCTGACAGTGACATTGATATAATGAGACGTAATGGCTGTAATAACGAGCACGGCTCAGTTTGTGTGAGAGCCTGCAGCGAGAACGTGTTTGCTTCTGTTCTCTTAATACGTCGGACAAAGTATCGCTCACTGTTTGGAAATAAGGGACGGATGTTGGATATTCGTGTGTACCACAAATCTGGAATTAGGCAGAAAAAGCAAAATATCTCTATATTAAATGTGTGCTCCTTCTATTTTTTTAAATTTTGTTCCTGTTCTTTTTCACAGGTACAGTTTAGGATTTGACGCATCGCAGATCTGCATGTGTGAGTCGACACCCAGCAATGGAACCCTGGCCTGTAGTGGCCTGGTTCTTAATGCTGCCGTTCATCACTGACTGGATAAAGACTGTGCAGTCACGAGACTTTACAAAAAAGGACATTATTTTCCTCCATCCCTCGAGTAGGTATCTAACACTCAGCATTTCTATAACTGTACACCTCCGGATAACTTAAGTTAACATTTAGTGGCAGAGAACCATCGTCAAATTGGTTTCAGTGCACAATAAACTAAAAAGAAGAATGATGGATGTACAGTTTCTCACACACACACACACACACACACACTATGGACCCTCTAAAGTTGGGATTTGTAAAGAAAGAATTGCACGGTGCTGTAATGTATATGTGACAAATTGCTTGTGCATTGTATAAAAGCTCACAAGGAAAAACTATCACAGATTCAAGAATGAATTTGTTTCTCAATGCATTCAAACCTTGCTAGAGTGCACCGATGGAGTAAAGACACCAGCGTTCAATTTGAACCCACCACATGCTGCATGTGTGACAAGGAAGATAAGATTGCAGCTAAGCACCGAGCTGATCGACTGAGGTGAAGGGTTTCGGTATTAAATCCTGGAAAACGAGCGCTTTCCTCATTGTCCTAGCATGTCAGTCAGCATGTTGCTTGCTTTTGCTCATGTTACTCGATCAGGTCCGTGCTGGACAATGTACGGGAAATGTTCCAGATGTCATTCTGTGTTATTTTCCTCTTTTCCAGCACAACCATCTTAAATCGAAACCACACTTTGTTTCATTCTGTTTTATTGCAATGCGGTCGTTGTTTATTCCTGTTGTCATTTTAACACAAGGATCAGTGCATTCGAGATAAATGGTGCACAGCTGGTTTCTGTTGTCAAAGTTGTGGGCGGAGTCACCGCCAAGGAGTGGGTGTGGTTAGCTTCGTTAATTGTGATCAGACTCGCATGTTCCCGATCATAGCTTAGAGCAGAAAGGTGGCAGAAAGCTTTACGGCTGGCGCTTGGCCAAGAAACCATTACGGAAAGGTTTGTACAGAAGTCCGAGTTTCTGGGCCACAAAAAAATAAAAATGAAAAATAAATAAAATAAATATATATATTTTTCTATAAATGTAAAAGGGAGAATTATTTAAAGAAACAATAAAAATATCTTTAGCGAGAGTTAAGTGGTGTGAATATCAGTTTTAACAAAGAAGAAATCGAGTGAAAAGAGAATTAATGAAAAAAAAGTCACATATTTAAGTTGTGTTTTAATTTAATTAATTAATTATTTATTTATTTATTTTGAGAATTTCCTGCAAAAATACCCTGAAAGATTTCATGAACATAAAGAAAGTATAAAAGCAAGTTTAAAAAAAAGATGTACATGAAATGTCTGGGCTGGGAAAACATTTTTCCGATTGTTTTCTATTCCTCATTGTATCACTGGAACAAAAGTTGATTCCCATGAAAGTAAGAATGTGGTGTTTTTTGAAGTAACTGTTTATACATAAAAGCCGCCTCAGATGAGCATGAAATTCTCGTCCCAGTCGCTTTTGAGCTCAGACTGTGGATTTGAACAGAGCTATTTCTGTACCGGACATGACAAATGAGTTTGTCACATCTCAGCTGGTAGTCATGGTCATTAATCTCGTTTGGCTGGTAATGAAAGGAGACTCTTTCTGCCAGATCCTGGAAGCTCGACCACTTCAGCCTGCCTCATGTCAATGTTTGATTAAGTGATTTATTTAGCTTTAGAGTTCGGAAAGTTTTGTTTCACGTCGGTAGTTTAATTTGGAGATGCATGTTTTTCCACAAACTGTCGCTGTCTCTATCAAATAATTTGGATGCATGTGCTGATTGACCACACAGACCACGAATGAGGTCGCAGATATTCCCAGCAAACACCACGCGTGAGCTTTAAACATGGCCGCCGTGGACTACACATCCCACACCTGTGTTTTATCAGCAACTCACACACAACACACTTTATATGCTTGATGTAGTTCGGTGTCGTGCACTTAGTTCTGCAGTTTTTTATGAACTTCAAAATAATAAGAATAAAAGAAATTTCATTCACTAATTTCAGTGAAGGGGGGGCAACGGTGGCTTAGTGGTTAGCACGTTTGCCTCACACCTCCAGGGTCGGGGTTCGATTCCCGCCTCCGCCTTGTGTGTGTGGAGTTTGCATGTTCTCCCCGTGCCTCGGGGGTTTCCTCCGGTTTCCTCCCCCAGTCCAAAGACATGCATGGTAGGTTGACTGGCATCTCTGGGAAATTGTTCGTAGTGTGTGAGTGAATGAGAGTGTGTGTGTGTGTGCCCTGTGATGGGTTGGCACTCCGTCCAGGGTGTATCCTGCCTTGATGCCCGATGACGCCTGAGATAGGCACAGGCTCCCCGAGACCCGAGAAGTTCTGATAAGCGGTAGAAAATGAATGAGTGAGTATTTTCAGTGAAGTATTTGCTCTTTCTTTTTTTGTTGTCTTGATCTCATGGGCGAGTCTGATTCAGGCACATTTTGGACTGGTTACCGTTTTTTTTTGTTTTTTTGTCTTACAATTGCGTCCTCTTCGATGTGAACCAATGAGACCAGAATGTTGAAGCATGTAATCCTGTGATTTCTATCATAACTACATTCAACAACACTTAAATGCGATTGCTGTGGATGTTACCACTTGGAGATTACAGCGGCAGCTTTGATCTCCGTCATCGAACGTTTGATGGCTTCGGCGTAGGTTAAAACGAGAAAAAATCCGAAATGATGCTGATGCTCAAATAAGTTGCTTAAAAGCTCTTGATTAGACAATTCAGCTTAAATATATAGTGTACATTGGTAGAAAGGGCATTATTAATAATCACACACTCTGGTGTCACCCAGGTGAGGATGAGGTTCCCTTTTGAGTCTGGTTCCTCTCCAGGTTTCTTCTTCATATTGTCCATCTGCATTGAATTGGTGGTGACCAGTCAGCGTTGGGCCGTTGTGGGGTTCGCCCTGTAGGCTGTTCGTTCCTGTAGGGATCTGATGGTTCATCATTCTAGTAGAGCATGATGTTTTAGTTATTTGGGCTGAAGTTCAAAGCCATGATCAGGAGGATGATCTGAATGCATGCTTGCTGCCCAACACTCAAACCTTTGGCTTGAAAACTCCAGTTCCAGTGATGATTCAGGGTTCTTTGTTGATACATGGACACCAATATTCATTAGATCACAGTGATAATTCCAAGTGAATCATAACCAGAGACATGAGACATTAGGTTTTCTTTTAGGTTTTTTTTTTTTATAATCAATATGTCTAATATTAGGGGCGCACTGTGGCTTAGTGGTTAGCACGTTCGCCTCACACCTCCAGGGTTGGGGGTTCGATTCCCACCTCCACCTTGTGTGTGTGGAGTTTGCATGTTCTCCCCGTGCCTCGGGGGTTTCCTCCGGGTACTCCGGTTTCCTCCCCCAGTCCAAAGACATGCATGGTAGGTTGATTGGCATCTCTGGAAAATTGTTCGTAGTGTGTGTGTGTGTGTGTGTGTGTGTGTGTGTGAATGAGAGTGTGTGTGTGCCCTGTGATGGGTCGGCGCTCCGTCCAGGGTGAGATACGCACAGGCTCCCCGGGACCCGAGAAGTTCGAATAAGCGGTAGAAGATGAATGAATGAATGAATGAATGAATGAATGTCTAACATTAAAACCACTTTGTCCAAGATGAGTTATGAATTTTCAGGGTACAGCTGAAGATGTCCAGGTCTGCTCAGGTGTGCATGTCTTCATTAAGATGTGAGACCTCAGTGGATTACAGTAAGGGCAACGTGAAGGAGCCTAAAGGCGCATAGTTCAGTATAATAGCTCAGGTTTTTTTTACAATGTTTGCATCTACCTTCGATCTGGAGGAAAATGTTGTGTATTATATACATGAACGTGCTGATAAATGGTGCGACTCCAGACCTTCTACATTTCAACACCCAACAGACAGGAAAATTTCTGACTCTTTTTCTCCAATTTACTTTTTTTCCTCCATTGAGACCATTTAGGAAATAGGATCACTTCCTTTTTTAGCTTTCAGTTTCACCCAAACTGTTAACCGATGACAACCGATCCACTGTTTATATTGTCTTAAGTGGCTTTTATTTAATAAAGTAAAAAACAGAATCGGGGACACGGTGGCTTAGCACGTTCGCCTCACACCTCCAGGGTTGGGGGTTCGATTCCCACCTCCGTCTTGTGTGTGTAGAGTTTGCATTTTCTCCCCGTGCCTCGGGGGTTTCCTCCGGGTACTCCGGTTTCCTCCCCCGGTCCAAAGACATGCATGGTAGGTTGATTGGCATCTCTGGAAAATTGTTCGTAGTGTGTGAGTGTGTGAGTGAATGAGAGTGTGTGTGTGTGCCCTGTGATGGGTTGGCACTCCGTCCAGGGTGTATCCTGCCTCGATGCCCGATGACACCTGGGATAGGCACAGGCTCCCCGTGACCCGAGAAGTTCGGATAAGCGGTAGAGAATGAATGAATGAATGAATGAACAATTTCTTCTTGTTTGACAGATTAAGCACCTGAAATTACTTGAGGTTTAAATGAAAACTGATTCATAAAAAACAAATCAAGCTCAAAAGAAATAAACATGCCAGTTGTGTGTAGCTAAACAATGAGAGTGTAAAAAAAAAAAAAAAGAAGTCTATTTTACGTCTCTAGGTTTTATTGTCGAACTGAAGCTTGTATTTTTTATTTTTATTTTTTTTGTATTTCTAAGGAAGTAAATACTGCGGATTTGCATTTTCAGATCAAATAAATTCTTACGGATGTTAATCGGCTGTGTATAAAGTCACAGCTTGGTTTTAAAAGATTATTCTCTGGAAAAGCTGAAAAGAAAACAACAAAAAAAACGAACTCTCGCTCTGTCCGTAGCTACTCCGTATCCAGGAGGATTCAAGTGTTTCACGTGCGAGGAAGCAGCTGACAATTACGAGTGTAATCGCTGGGCACCAGATGTTTACTGCCCACAAGGTAAGACCTTCCAACTCCAGCTGCTCCATAAACCAGGATTTTTATATCTTTTTTTTCCTGTGCATTCTTGAGGGATGATGTCTGATTTGTGTGGCCTGTCGAATCTTTTCCTTATAACTAGGATATCTAAAATGTGCAAAATTATTGGGTAATTATTGCGCTTTAAAAGCAAAAAAATAAATTCAAATAAAAACCCATATAATTTCTTTACAATATTGTCCTTGCTTATCTCAATCCCAAGCAATATAAGTAACACTTGGGATTAACGTTTGCACTTTTAACGATTAAAAAGTGTTGACGTTTTCATAAATTGCCTATAATAAAGACCCCGGTGTCATAAATGTAGAAACAAAATGAAATGTATTTTCAGCTCACAGTTTTCGAAAATGTCTCTGCAAATTTGTTTAAATTGTATTAGCACTTTTAGTAAAAAAACATACAGAACAATCGTTCTTTTCTTCTATTCGTAGAGGCTAAATATTGTTATACACATCACAAGCTGGACTGGGTTGGAAACACGGTGTCCGTAACGAAGCGTTGTGTCTCACTGGACGACTGTCTATCTACCGGATGCACTGACACGGACCATGATGGAATCAGGGTATGTCTCATGCGTATAACTAGTAAACATCTTAAAATTGACGTCCTGGCCACCTTCATAGCCTGGAGGACATGCGCAACCACTTTACACCAACTGCTCGCTGAGTGATTTCACTCCGAAAGAGCGAGACGCCAGTTCGACCTTCTCGCCCACAGCCTGCTTAATCTCTGCTGAAAGCTTCGCTTCTCTCCGTCACCGCTGCTCATTGTGTAGCTTATCTCATGTCTCTTAGCGCACCACAGGAGGTTCGAACAAGACAGAAGACAATGAGACAGACCAGGGAGTTCCCCAAATTTCAGAGATGTCCGCTAAGACGGTAAAGTAGCCAGTCGGCGGTCGGCTTTGCTTCTCGTTGGAGTTTTTTTTTTCCTCAGTAGTACCAGGATTGTGTAGATAAAAAAAAAATTCATATCCGTCGTTATAGATCGACCACGGATACGACATCACAAAGAAAATTCTCACTGACCGAGGCTACATACAATTAAACAGATACACGCCTGCAACAGATTATATTATGTTTCTTACAAATGCTTCATAAGTAATTCTGTCAAAGAGCGAGTTGCATTTGTTAAAAGAATCGTTTAACCATTGGATCGACACAGTAATAAGATGAATAAGAAATCTTTAGGTAGGTCTATGCTGTATAGTTATAGCTGGCGACTCTCTTTTTCGCCCTTGTTCTCGGACAAAGCGAAGTCAGACTTGAGAAAGTCAAAAATCAAAGACAAGTCGACTGAATTAAGATTAAGGCGATAATAATTTATTCCATCTTCCCAAAAAGACTTTGCACATGGCGATCTAAACCTAAGAGCGCATTACGCATCAGATGCTGTCGTACGTTTCGTTCGCTTCTGTACTATTTTTATTATAAATACATTTACAGTGACTTATTAAAAGCGGAATCACTCAAACGTCTAACGAATCATTTAATCGCTTTAAGGCAGGGTCTCCGATGTTTGAAAGCCAATGTTGACATTTGAAATCACCAATACAAACACACCCCTAACTCAAACAGGTCCCACCCCTGTATCGATAGCTCCGCCCACACATACATACGTAACCTGGGCGACTAACGGAAAGAAACGTGTCTTTATCACAGCTGAAGGGAAGAACAATACGATTGTAGATAAACAAACAAGCAAAAATGACACACAAGCATAATGATGTAAAGGACAAAGGCATATATTAGTTCTGTGTAACAAAGCAAAACCAACGTTACTCACCTATCGAGAAGGAAAAAAGCGCCTCGGCGTCTTAAGTAAAGTCGGCCACATATTCACAGGTAGGAGTTTCCCGAGTCAATAACTCCTGAGCTAAACGCTGTTACTACACAAAACGCGGTTGTAGCTGCCTCTCTACATTACTACGATAGAAAAGAGGTGTTATTTGTGTAGTAACAGCGTTTAGCTCAGGAGTTATTGACTCGGGAAACTCCAACCTGTGAATATGTGGCCAACTTCCTGCTCCTTCAGTTCTCTCCAGCGCTGGAAAGCTGATCCTA
Source organism: Tachysurus fulvidraco (assembly GCF_022655615.1). Taxonomy (NCBI): domain Eukaryota; kingdom Metazoa; phylum Chordata; class Actinopteri; order Siluriformes; family Bagridae; genus Tachysurus; species Tachysurus fulvidraco. Next base: position 29,170,665 of record NC_062523.1, read on the forward strand.
TATTAACACGTCCTACTTCTTGTCCTTATCGTAAGTCTTTCTTCTCTTTCTTTCTTTGTTTTTATCCTCCATGTCAATGTAAAAACCGCTTTCTGCTAATGTCACACATGCGCACTGAACACTCTCTCCGCCGCATATTGACAAGACACACCCCTTTCTGCTCATTGGCTACATGTTAGTTTCGTATTTGTTTTGTTTGTCGTCCCGACTCGGTTTTCTGAAGCGTTTCTCAAACAACAGAGACCGCACCTTTAACTGGAGTGAATCATTTATACTTGAATCAGTGATAAGTAAAGCGATTTTATTTAAAGTTGTCCGGGTTGCTTACTTGACGATTCTCACCCCCCCCCCCCACCCCCCCCCAACCACCACCACCACCCAAATACACAATGGACAGATCTTATTGGACGTGAGGAAACTCAAACCTTAGCTCTTTATATGCTAATATAGAATTTATGGGAATTTTGTTTGTTTTGTAAAGCTTTAAATTATCTTATAAAAAAAAAAGGTTTTGTAGAACTTTAAGTTTGTTTAGCATCTCAAACCTGCTTTATTATTATTATTTTTTAATCATATACAGGTGTGTGTTTCCTGTTGTGAGGGAAACATCTGTAACATGCCTCTCCCTTGGAACGAGACCGATGCCATTTTCGCCACCACTTCACCTCTGAATGGCAGCAATCTCGCTGCCCTGGATCACACACTTCTCCTCCCCTTCATCCTCCTCTTCGTTCTCCTCAGCCACGACTGATCCTTAATAACTGTGAACTGCTTGTTAACGGATGACGTCACCTCATCTGATTCTTTCCTTCACATATTACAATAATACGATTGTGAGAATGAAAGTCCTTTTAAAGTTACACTTTAATTACAAACACTAGTCACCTTAAAATGTACATCATTATTTTAGTCTTCCAGCTCTAGTAACACGTTGCAGCGCATCCTTTCGAGCCGGGAAGAACGTGATCGTTAAGAAACAGTGTTTTTATACATTAACAAAAGCGATAACCGAAAAAAAAGTCTGTAGCCGGATCCATGTAGATCGACCTCCTGTGAATGAAGTTTTTTTTCTTTCTTTGCTACCTTTTGCTGTGAAAGCATCCTATCTACGAGGAATCATTTAAGTTAGACTTCTTGAAAGTGCATCACTTACAGATGAAGCCAGGCTTCATGAGCAGATCGTATTAAACTGTCAAAACGGAGGCATCTGTTTTTAAGGACACGGAAGAACCGTCGGAGGAATCCGGGACCATATTATCTGTTAGACGCAAGCAAAACTGTACCTTTTGTGCCATGAATAACAATTTCGGTGTGTATTTATTTTCTTGTACCATACATTTTAATTCAGAATGAATGCTGGGAAAGAAAAAAAAAAGAATTTTTCACCCAATTATTTTTTTTTTGTTTTTTTAGTTTTTTTCACCCATGATGTTTTATGATCATTCCCCATCATCTGTCCTAAAGCACTTGTGTACACATGTATGCGTAAGTTATACACGCTGCGTTCTGTAGTGTTTGTGTTGCATTTTAAATCTATTTTTAAGCCACTGGTGGCTCGTGTGGTGTATACTGTACGGTGTATGTGGCCCTTAACCCTTTGTGTAGGTTATTTTGTCTGTTAGATGTTAGACATCCTGCTGAAGGCTATTAATGTTACTGTGATGTGTTACCTGTTCATCACCTTGATGGTGATGTGGTCTCGAAAAAAAAAGGAAAAAAAAAAACCCCAACATGCAGTGTTTGCAACTACAGTGTTATTGCTCTGGTTGATTTTGGATTTTTTTTATTTTTTTTTATGTTTTTCACAAACTGCCCAGGACTTGAAATAACTTTCGGGAATATAAACGTTGTCGTATGTTCAGTTCTTTAAACTGAAATATATTTTTTTTCTTTCTCTAAAACAAAGGGCATGCTGGTTACCCATCGGTATCCTAAGGGCTAACACACTCACTCTTTTAGTGAGGTTCACATAATCACTTACTATAGAAAAAAAAAAAACCTTACCGGTTACACGTTGTGCGTAAACCTGAGTAGTGTGCATAAGAGGAAAAACCCTGCAGGGCCAAAATATTAGACATGAATCATGTTCGATGTGCTAAGTAGGCTGCCAAGTTTGATATAAGTTTTTTTTTTTAAGGAAGTTTGTATTTTTTTAAGTTTTTATTTTTTGTAAATGAGTGTACAAAAAATTTGAGTATATTAAAGAACACAGTAAAAATTTACTATTCTGTTGAATTCTTAATTAATCCTAACTTCATCCTTGATGATCTAAAAATAACTGTTATCTCTGTACAGAATCAAACGAGTTCTCAATGTCCTTTCCACATACAAACATTACAGAATGAATATATATATATATATATATATATATATATATATATATATATATATATATATATATATATATATATATATATTACACAGTACAGACCAAAAGTTTGGACACCCCTTCCAAAAGTTTGGACACACCACCTTTTCAACAGGACAATGACCCCAAACACATGAAGGAGAGTGATGGGGTGCTGCGCCAGATGACCTGGCCTCCACAGTCACCGGACCTGAACCCGATCGAGACGGTTTGGGGTGAGCTGGACCTCAGAGTGAAGGCAAAAAGGGCCAACAAGTGCTAAGCATCTCTGGGAACTCCTTCAAGACTGTTGGAAGACCATTTCAGGTGACGACCTCTTGAAGCTCATCAAGAGAATGCCAAGAGTGTGCAAAGCAGTAATCAAAGCAAAAGGTGGCGACTTTGAAGAACCTAGAATATTTTTTTTATATGAAAATAAAGAAAACCCTTTGAATGAGAAGGTGTGTCCAAACTTTTGGTCTGTACAGTATGTATATATGTGTGTGTGTGTGTGTGTGTGTGTGTGTATATATATATATATATATATATATATATATATATATATATATATATATATATATATATATATATATATATATATATATATATATATATACGTATATATATATATATATATATATACGTATATATATATATGTATATATATATATATAAATTTGTCATTTTCTTGTCTCCAGGCTCACCACTCTGAGAACGTACATATAACCTCAACCAACGATTCGTCAGTTCCTGGTGCTCAGATTCCATCTGCTATTTTAACCTACGCTGAGATAAAGGAAAAACCCACAATGTGTTAGTTTAGCAGTCTGCATCTACGTTATCTCTTAGTCCTCTTGGCGAGAAAGAAAACAAAGTTACCCCACCTCCCTCTCTCTCTCTCTCTCTCTCTCTCTCTCTCTCTCTCTCTCTCTCTCTCTCTCTCTCTCTCTCTCTCTCTCTCTCTCTCTCCTTCCCTCCCTCTGACCAATGCAATGAAAGCTAAGGTTCTCAGGTTAAGCTGAAATGTTAATGATAGCATTGTACACTTGAATGCTCTAATCTGATTGGTCAGAAGGTTTAAATTGCTGGTTCATTTCATCATCTTTTACTAATCTATCGTACTATGTTTACGTCCCTCTTTCAGGGGATAAGTCTGAGTTTCATAGCCTGAAAGATTTATAATTTATTAATCGCTCAGAAGTGGACAACCGGATATAAAAGGAGGAACATGACTCCAGTTGTGCTTAAGGTACAGGGTCAAAGGTGAAAACCTGACTCCGCTTGTGCTACAGGTGGACTTTGAGTTGAAAATGAAGTGTACTTTGTTCGGCCGTGTGGTGTTCTGTTATCGTCGGGTCCTGGATGTTACGTTGAGGATGGATGGATGTATAAATTATGAAGTATTTGCAATAAAATACAGCCCTGCAGCTTTTTTACCTCAACGGTGTAGGATCTTTATCTACTAATCCTGTTTCTTAAGTCACCGTTTCCTGCTAGTCGGGGTCAAATTTTCTCGCTTTCCAGATGAGCAGTAACATGATTTTAATGATCTTGAACTGCTGCGTTGCTGAACTTCAGGTACCTCATCTGGAGTCCAAAGAATGACCCTTATTGTTTGGCCCTTTGGCTGGATATCCTGTGTATTATTGCCATGCTGAGAGTATTGGTGCTGCACAGCTTGAGAAAAGATTGAACAGAGATGGAAACAATAACAAGCTTTTTTTTTTTTTTTGCTAAAAACCTGGGGAACCTGGGCAAACTGTGACTGCCTTTGGGGCAAATGTGAGCGTAATTTGTATATTAAATGAGTAGAGATATTAGTCAGGTATTGTCTAGTGTTTTTCTCCATTGATTTTTTTTTATGTATTCAGTTTATCTGGAGGATTGTTATTACACGTGTGTGTGTGTGTGTGTGTGCGTGTGTGTGTGTGCGTGTGTGTGTGTGTGTCTACTCAACCTGCTATTCTATAAATAAAGGGTTGAACCTCAAGGACAATCTGAAAATCAGCAGTCAGTATGTGGTCATGCTGTTGCATGCTCTAAACTGCTAAATGGTTCTAAACCCACTCTAACCATCTTCTATCGTATAGACATACAGTACAGACATCGCGTGACCGTTATCAGTGTGAGAAGTCGAAGGGTGGAGGAGACTCAGACGGTGTCATTTACTGTATAGAGTGCGGACGGAGCGTGATGTAAGTGTGAAAGTGATGCAAGGATTTCCATCACAAGACCAGAAAGTGATCTCTAGTGTTCCCAGGCATTAAAGGGAGAGTCTGGTCAGAAGTGGGAAATGTCCCCTAGTGCGTTACAGACCAAAAGTAAAAGTCTAAGGCACTTTCTGTAGACCTCCATGATTGACTTTACATTTCCAGCATTTGGCAGACACCCTTAATCAGAGTGACTTACATTCTCATTTCTATATAACTGAGCAAATAAGGGTTAAGCGCCTTGCTCAGGGGCACAACAGGGGCAGCTTGGTGGACCTGGGATTGAACTGACATCCTTCCGATTGGTCGCCCGACACCTTAACTACTAGGCTACCACATTTACTGGGTTGAAACAAAGAGCTGGGTAAGAGTATCAAATTATTTCTATACCATAAAATAGCTGAAGATTGGAAGCACCGTGAAGAGCTTGAACTGGGCATCTGGTCAAACTCGGTATCGTGACTACAAGGGCCTTGGTCATAGAGATAGCAAAGAACCCAGTGGCTTTAGCAGTCCTCTGTAGAGATAGGAGTAAGTAAGTTTATTTACAGAGCACATTTAAATTTAGTAGACCTAAGGGACCTAGATGCTGAAGAGAAATAAATAAGGTCCGTAATGTTAAAAGAATCTTGAACTGAATTCCAAAATAAACTGGGAGTCAGTGAAGAAAGGCTAAAATTGGGATGATATGATTGTGAGTTTTTTTGTACCGGTCAACAGCCTCGCCGGCTGCGTTCTGGACCGTCTGCAGATGAGCTATTGAGGATTGGGGAAGATGGATATATAAGGAATTATAGTTAGTTTTTAACTGGTAATAACTGTTCTTGACAACAGAGCGAATTTGAGTTCAGAATCAAAAAGAACGGCCAACGTTTTTACGTACGGTTTGACGTATGGAGCGAGATAACAACCTAAATTACTGATCTAGCGGCTTCTATTCTTAAAAGGATCCGGAATAAATCATCTCGGAAATTATTTGTCATCCTGCTTTTAATATCTTCAAGAGGGACTGTAGTGAGGCTCCAGGAGAACCTACCTTACCAACTGAGATAAAGCAAGCAAAATCTCTTGGCGTTTTTAAATCTCAGTTTAAAACTCATTTTTTTAGGGTAGCTTTTAATTGACTAATTGTGATTTTACATTGTGCTTATTTTATAGTCTATTTTTGTTGCTTTAATTTTAATCTTTGTATTATGTGAGTATTTTTGTTGATTTATTTGCTTTTGTAAAAATGCTTTGAGATGTACTTTTAAAGGTGCTATAGAAAATAAAGGTTATTATTATTATTATTATTATTATTATTATTATTATTATTATTATTATTATTATTAATGGTTCTTGCAAAGCAACATTCTTGTTATTGTGCCGGACAAAACTTCGGCGTGTAGCTTGTACCGCAGCTTTTGTCCTAGACCCATGAATGAGGTGTCAAATCGACCGGCTCATTGAGGTGAGGGGTGCAATGACTTTTATAAGCGAACGGAATTCCGGAATTCCCGGTACGGAAGCTCAAAATGGCTTTTTTCCCCCATAGACTTCCATTATAAATTTTGGAGGTTTATAACTAGGCTATAATTTTCTATAATTAATTAATTTATATAATTAATAATAGTATTAATTAATTATATTAATTAATATAATTTAACTATAATTTTCGAGCGATTTACACCAAACTCGACCAGCTCCTTTAGGACCTTACTCCGGACAAAGTTTTATTTCAGTAGCAACGTTTGTCCAAAAGTATTGGCACCCCACCGGGTATTCACGTGTAGCCCCGCCCCCAAAATAAACGAAATCAAGAAGTTAGCACAACATGGACATGTCATATATCAAAACACTCAGCACGATGAGGGCAACTTGCCACGAGCAAGCACCATTCACATTTTCTTCAGGAAATGTACATTCCAGTTATTATTATTATTATTATTATTATTGTTGTTGTTGTTGTTGAAAGGACAACCAGCTCAGAATTATAGAGATAAATATTAACTTAATTTTAATCTTTACAATTTTTATTCTGTTCCTATGCATTAATGCTTCCTCGAATGTAATCTGCCAGGCACAGGAATAGCTTACCTGAGGAGACTTAAAGCTGTAATTGCCAGTACAGCTCATTTGCCACAGTGTTTTCTTTTCGTCTGTTGCCTTCTATAAACATCACACTCTTCTCTTTAGCATCTGTAAGCAGTTCCGGCCTTTTTGTCGTTCGCGAGCTCTAATCCACTCTTTAATTGAGCAAGATTCTTGCAAGTGAATGAGCGTGCTAACAGGATTACCAAGGAGATCATCCAGAGCTGAATGGAAAGAGTGTACAGGTCATGGTAAAGGACTGGATTATACTCAAGAAGAAAATACCAAGCTGTTCTGCACAGACCCCTGCTGTACCGCACCGCACGACCGTTTGAGACGACGGCTCGATGCTAACGACTACATCAGGCACGTAAAGGTTGTAGAGATTAAAAACCTTAACCCTAATTCTGTCCCAAATTATTATCTGTTGGTTCCCAAGAACAGGACTCAGGAATTTACAGGTAAAGTTGAATAAACATGTGTATACTAACCAAATCTCTGTGTAACAATATTCTGATCCTAAACTTAATCCTAAATCGAATTCAGGAACAGTGAATATGGAAAATATTTCTCCTTCATAGGCTTTGGTGCATTTTTTTTTTTTTTTAAATCACTGGTTAAACTATGATAAAAGGCAGAAACAAAACTCCACCACCATCCAAGAAAAACAGGGGCTGGCACTCCGGAGTCAGAGCGTGCCAATCAATTGGAGCTGATTTCTGAAAACAGGAAGGCACTCAGAGTTGAGTTATGCGTATGTTCCATTGTTGGGAGCAGACGTGCGACACCAGGCTCTCCTCTTCATGCCGGCACATCCTGACGCCGAATTTACTGAGTAACAGCAACAAGCAGATCAAACGTGTCATTTACTGTAGTATTTAAACTATAGACAGATATTATGCAGAAAAAAAGGATTTGTTAATGAAATAACAACAATAAAAAAAATTTACTTAGTCGTAAGATCGATTGTTGCATGCGTTCATCAACAATTTCCAGGACCCACCATTGTCCGCCTTCCCGGATATAAACTAATAAACCCACTAAAAAACTCACAAGCCCATAATTACATATATATATATATATATATATATATATATATATATATATATATATATATATATATATATATATATATATATATATATGTATTTTTTTTTCTATATTACTATGCACCAGTACACCAAGACTAATCTTTTGTACAGTATGTTTAAACCCATAAGAATAATATGTGATGGGTTTAGATTTAAATTTATGCAAATTTGGACAAATGATATATATGATACACCGACCGTTATTATTGCTGCGAATGATGTGTTTATATACAGCTGACAATATTCAGATAATTAGTGGATCATTCTCAGGGCAGCTATGTAGCAGTGTGACTGAAATTGGTGTGTGTGTGTGTTTGTGTGTGTGTCATGTGGAAAGGTGATGTGGATTTTAAACAGAACACTTGATTAAATTAATCCCTGCTGAATTGAGATCCAGTCCACCAACCTGAAGTATCCAGGTATCTGACACTGATATAGGACAGAAACGTGACATCTATTGTATGCCACGTGTATTTGTTTGTTTTGTGTTCACGTGTGTGTCTTTCTGCTTTCTCTCTGTGTCTGTCTTTCTTTTTATTTCTTTTCTTTATCTCCTGGGTCTCCCAGGTTCATGTTTTCATGTTTGTGTGTAATTCTGTATTGTAGTCATTCCCCTGTTTATGCTACCCTTGCGTTTGGTCTGGAATTGTGTTCTCTCGGTGCCATTAGTTTCGTGACCGCCACACTGTATTATCCTCATGTACAACCTTAACCCAGTGTAGATACATCTAACAGAATAATACTGGGTGAAATATTTCTTTGATTAAAATTATATTACAAATATCGGTGTGTATCCGGTGTTAGTGTTAAGGTGAGATTACGTGTAGTGTCTGCTATACAACTTGGTTCCTGGAATTATCTTAGAAACCATTGCAGATTAAAAACATACACTTTAATCTAATCCTGTGGTTCATTACAGACAAAACCATAATGCAGGATTTAATACTTTGTGTTTTGAACCATATTTTTTTTAAACCATGCCACTGTTGCATTATTTATTTATTTATTTATTTATTTTCCTTTCTAGGCATTCCCAGTAGAAAAGCTCTTGAGAAGTTGAACTTGTGAATTATTCAGATCTCATGCAGGGTGAGCCTGACCCAGATCTCTAACCTCGATTAAAAATAAATGACTCCAGTTTCTTATGTGTGCTAAATTATTCAGGCGCATGTGTGAATGCATTAGGCGATCATGTGATCCTGGGGCTTTTCCTCTCCAGCACTTATTTACAGTAACACACCTGATCCATGTTAAACAGAGGGGTTTTTTTAAATAAAGACCTGAGAGTAGCTTCAGGTGTGTTAAAAGCTGAAACCCAGGCACTCGGTATTAAACGAAGAGCTCACAGTTTTCCATGTAATACACTAGTCAATATTTGTGAGCTACTGTTAGCTCATTTTTTTAAGCAAACACAAACACATTGGATTCTCAATAGGGGAATCATATAGTTTTATATGAGATGTTTTTTTTTTCAGTGGTTAAATTAATTGCACCAAGATTATGTCCATTAAAAATAAAATTATATATATATATATATATATATATATATATATATATATATATATATATATATATATATATATATATAATATTTATTTATTTATTTACATATATAAAAACAAATAATTAAACGATTCCTAATTCGGATTCTATCCGATGATTCTGTCAAAGCAGAATCATCGGATTGAATCCTTTTTGGATTCAAGTAGAAAAAATCGCATAAATATTTGTTTACATTATTTTCATATTTTAAAAATGTGATATTTAGGCAAAACTGCATCTGATTGCAGTGTTTTTTTCCCTTCGGAATCTGTTTGGAACTGTTTTTTTACAGTGAACCGTTAAAAGGTGAATCACATAAAAGCGAAGTGAATCATTTCAATTTGGTTCACTTAAACGTAAAACGAATCATTTAAATTTGAATCATTTAGAAGTAAAGAGATATATTTAAAGTTGAACCACTTAACAGTGAAGCGAATAATTTAAAGCTGACCGAGTCGTCAGGACAAAACTCGAGACATCCAGTTGAATGAATTATTTTTTCTTCTTGTTGACTTAGTAAGAAATTTCATTTTAGCAGCTAAGTAACCGTGCTGCGCATTCAGAGGAGACTGATTGGAGTCCATCTGCTGATCGAGGCCATTTGGGCTTAATGAATACTAATAATGCACAAGCATCTGTTTCTCTCTGACAAAAGGCCCAACACTGATGACCTCGGTCAGCCCTGGGGTTAATCAGCTAATTGGATAAAGCACAGTGAGTGTGTTGGAAGGGTCGGGGTTTAGAAAACAAGCCTCTGGATAAAAGTGAGAACATTTGGAAGATTTACCGATGCACTGAGTAGTGTGGACTTGACACACACACACACACACACAGAGGACATTTAGTCCATAACACAAGACAGACATCAGTATGACATTTTTTATGTTAAATAACAAACCAAACAAGTAAATAGCACCTGTTTATTTATCCATTTTGGTTAAATCGAGTGTAATATTACACGGCACTTAAATTATTTTATTCTATAATTTCTGGTTGTGTGTGTTGTGTCTGACAGAAACGATCTATAGTGAGTAGAAAGTCATCTAATGATAAATGTATACCTTGTTCCCCAAAATATGTTCTGGACCTGTTGTGAGTGTACACTGTTCCAGCCATACGAACCGTATTTTAAAGACATGACACGTCTACTATAAAATATTGGCCAGAATCCTGATTCCATTTAATTCATAATAAACTCAAAGCTGGTCAATTAATTACTACAACAACAAAACTTTACAAAAAAATCCAGCCAAATCTTTTGTGAGGGTAAATAAAAAGGCATTAAGGACAGAACAAGGGTAGATTTGTAACAGTTCTCAATAATCAAGCAGCATGAAATCGATCTGATCTACACGATTTTTACTTTATATTCCTCTACAAAAATAAATAGATCAACAGATGAACTCCGAGCAGACGAGCGATATTCAAGTGCTTGATGCGTTAATTTCCTTGCAGCTTCTTCATGACGTTGCTGCCGGGCGGCGCGTTGGTGAAAACGGTTCCTACGAACGCGTGAGTGCCCCACAGGGAGTGACGGATCACTTTACAGCACCCAAGATCTTCGATCTGGAAACCCAGGTGGCGATAACGCTCGTCAGTTTCGAACAGTGTGTTGTTGGTGTAAGAGCCGAAAAACTGCACGTAGAGATGGTGAAAAAAAGTGAAGGGTTAATAAGATGTGAGATGCTTCTGTACAGCACTTTTATGCTTTCTATAAGGAATATTGATTGAATGATTCTTTAAAAATACTGTGTATTTAACTGTATTCCCTCACTGTGGTGCGTGTGTGTAATAAGAAGATGAAGCGCAGTCTTATGTATAAATGTTCGAGTCAGAATAGCATTACGAGCATCAGTACTTTAACTCTAGTGTAATGTGAATGATTCAGGGAGATTATAATGGATTATAAACCTAAATAAGTTTCAATACCGAGCAAAGGAACCATAATGCTATTTTTAGCAACCATTTATTCCATCGGGCGAGTCGACTTACCGCAAGTCCGGACGAAGGGTCGATAAAGTCGGCCCAAAAGCCCTCTGAGTGCAGAGCGTAGCAGATCTCCTTTGCCCCTTCGATGAACTGTACACATCACACAAAGCATTAACAAAGTCCTGATACAGCCTCTTTTAAAAGTGTGTTTGTTCGATTTTAAGAAGCAAACTTGCTTCTTTGAAAAGAAAGCAAAAGTTTAAAAAAGTTTTCTTTTACACTTTTTAGTAAGTGTGTGTGTGTGTGTTTTGGACAGAATAGATAACTTATTGGTTCATTGTTCACAGTGTGTCTGGCAAAAACTCAAAGATGCTGAAATTGATCAAGAATCAAGGTGTGTGTGTGTGTGTGTGTGTGTGTGTGTGTGTGTGTGTGACTTGAAAAAGCAATTTAACTTCTTTAAAAAAAAAAGAATTCAAAATGTAAAGGTTAGTTAAAACACTGCATGTGTGTGTGTGTGTGTGTGTGTGAGACTCACTTTAGCCAGCAGTTGCTCTCTCTCCTTGTCCACCTCCTCGGACCAGGCAGTCATGTCATTCTCTGTTCTCTGTGTTACAGTCAGCACCATCATACTGCTAGACGGGGCTTCAGGAAACATCGACGCAAAATCTGTGTGTTTTGGGAAGATTCAAACATCAAGATGAGTAACACATTATATGTAACCTGCAGAAACTTCAGCTTCTGTGTTTCTCCTGAATCGATAGAGTCAAAAAAAGTAAAGAAAATCCAAAATATAACCCCAGACCAACATCTGCTCTTTATACTGTGATTCAGAATAAAGAAAAAACCAAAATCTAAATTCAAACACATTTAAATTTAGTATATTATACAAAAGCTGCACAAACTTTTATTAGTCGTGTTTTGCTGCCATCTTGTGGCCAAAATCAAAATTGGCGCCATACAACAAACCTTTTTTCAGCAGTTCTGGGCAGGACTGAACAGCACACTCAACTCTGGAATGGTTGAAAAACTGCTCTGCACTGTCGACCTTGTCGAGCACTGAAGCCTCTGCGTTCTCCTAAGAAAAAGGAAACAGAGGAGCAGTGTTTAACTGACTGCTTGTTAATGCAGCTTTATATAAATATAAAGTTCCTTACGTGGAAGTCGGTGATGAACTGTGCCATGATGAACTCGTGCCTCTCGGTGTTAGACGGCACTGTCAGCAGGTCCGGTAGAGATGTACACGCAAGGCCTGGCTTCTGCTCTGCCATGTCTTCGAGCTCCCTGGCAAATCCTACGTTACCGGGAAGCTGGAAGCGTTTATCCTGAGGACCAAACGGACCCATGGTCTCATCGGGCCACACCGTCCTCGGTCCTGGATTACAGAGCAGTAAAAAAATTTACTTATTTCAACTAAAATCTGCCATTCTCACTACCCTTATTTTATGCCCTGAGTATTAATTACTTCAAAAACCAAAAGGAATTTGGAGAAAGTTGTAAATAATTCCAGGAATATTTTGTATCCCCTCAGAATCCCACTGCAATACTGTTCCCCCTTTTGTACTAGATATATCATAGATGTATCTGGAATGAGTGGATTTAAATTAGTCTAATGAGAAATGAGCCGTTATGTTACAGTGGTGTTGGATGTCTCTCTTGTAGCTTAATCTTGACTTGTATTGACTTGTTTACAAAAGTACTGAAACGTCGCAACCTTCGAACATCTACTTGCTAAAAATGTCATTTCTGATCATAAAACCAGTCAACATGTAGAATGAAGGACTGTTCTGGTCACTTACCCATATCCGGGGGTGTGACATTAATGTGACGTGCGTCTGAAAAACATCTAGTTCCTACTATGTTCCGCACGAGAACGTGAAGCCCTGGCAGGTATGTAACCATCCGGGCTCTGTTACAGAGCACCTGGTGAGCAGAAAATGCACCGAATGAATGTTCACAGAACAAAACAGTCTACAGATTGCAACAGTTACCCTGTATGTGTATTATGCTGCTCTGTCGGATAAGCAAACATCAACCAAACATATAAGTCTTCTGATTGTACTGCATTCAAGGTGACGTATGGATGCCGTGACATATCTCCCGAAAACTCAGTTACTGACTGTGTGTGTGTGTGTAGTTTTTCATGTTCTCTCAGTGCCTCAGGGGTCCTTCAAGCTCTTCAGTTTCCTCCCAAAAACATGCATGTAGTCATTATGGGCAAGTCGTGGCCTAATGCTTATAGAGTTTGACTACCAACCCTAAGATTGTGGGTTCAAGTCTCGGGCCGGCAATACCACGACTGCCCTTGAGCAAGGCACCGAACCCCCCCCCCCCCCCCCCCCCCCCAACTGCTCCCCGGGCGCCGCAGCATAAATGGCTGTCACTGCCCCAGGTGTGTGTTCACTGCCCTTACTGAAGCTGAATAACTGCTGTACTGTATTGTACTGTACTGTATTGTACTGTACTGTAAAAACCAAACATTTAGACATTATGCAGAATTATTCATTATATCTGAACTTACACTGGCCATCCTGTTGGGCTTCTCTTTTTTATTTGACACCTGTGGATGAAAAGACCCCATTATCAAGAATGATTAGAACAGGGACATTATTATTATTATTATTATTATTATTATTATTATAGCACAGGAGACTAAACAGCTAGCACAGTAGGCTAAGTGAACGGCTAGCACAGTAGGCTAAGTGAACGGCTAGCACAGGAGGCTAACTAAACAGATAGCACAGGAGGCTAACTAAACAGATAGCACAGGGGGCTAACTGAACAAATAGCACAGGGGGCTAACTGAACAAATAGCACAGGAGGCTAACTGAACAGGTAGCACAGCACGCTAACCAAACAGCTAGCACAGGGGGCTAACTAAACAGCTAGCAAAGGATGCTAACTAAACAGCTAGCACAGGAGGCTAACTAAATAGCTAGCACAGGGCGCTAATTAAACAGCTAGCACAGGGCGCTAATTAAACAGCTAGCACAGGGCGCTAATTAAACAGCTAGCACAGAATGCTAACTGAACAGAGAACACAGAAGACTAACTAAACGGCTAGCACAGGGCGCTAATTAAACAGCTAGCAAAGGATGCTAACTAAACAGCTAGCACAGGGCGCTAATTAAACAGCTAACACAGAAGGCTAACTAAACAGCTAGCACAGGATGCTAACTAAACAGCTAGCACAGGGCGCTAATTAAACAGCTAGCACAGGGCGCTAATTAAACAGCTAACACAGAAGGCTAACTAAACAGCTAGCACAGGGCGCTAATTAAACAGCTAGCACAGGATGCTAACTAAACAGCTAGCACAGGGCGCTAATTAAACAGCTAGCACAGAATGCTAACAAAACAGCTAGCACAGGAGGCTAACTAAACAGCTAGCACGCGTGAATAACCCGTTATAACATGAATATTACAGTATTAATAACGGATATAATATAACACAATGTCTGTCCTTTACACGTCATTAATATTTTGGTTCTCACCTGTATCGCTCCTGCGTAATTTAAACAGTTTATAAAGAGTAGGAGCACCTCAAGGTTCTTGGGTCACCTTTTGATGATGTCACTACGGCAATCTGCGAGGGGACGACATAAAAGATCAGGATCTATTTGATTGGTCGATTAATAATATTGTAAATAATATATATAATTAAAATTAAAAAGGTAAAATAAGACCAAATTAAATATAACAAAATAAGTATAAATCAGATAATATAGGTTGTGCATGTAGTAAATATTAGTAGTAAATAAAATAAAATAAAATGGCATTAGCTGTATGGTGGAAATAATAAATAGAATAATAAAAAATTATCTTCAAGATATGGGGAAATGAACAGTGTGGCAATTTCCCCATATCTTGAAGATAATTTTTTATTATTCTATTTATTATTTCCACCATACAGCTAATGCCATTTTATTTTATTTTATTTTATTTTATTTTATTTACTACTAATATTTACTACATGCACAACCTATATGATCTGATTTATACTTAAATCAGGCATTAGCTGTATGGTGGAAATAATAAATAGAATAATAAAAAATTATCTTCAAGATATGGGGAAATGAACAGTGTGGCAATTTACCTTATTGTCCACTAGATGGCAGCAAATTAAAAGTAAAATCATAAAATTAAAATAATAATTTCCCAAATGGCTAAATATTTGATTCCTCTTCATTTTTCGCTTAATAAAGATTATCAGCAAATATATATTCATTATGAAGATTGTTCCTTTATTAGCTGGGATAATGAACAGTTCTTTAACGAGGACATTGACTTGTGGATATTTCATTGTATTTTAAATGATTAAACTTCAGTTGATTTAATGATATGTTTTTAATTAGAACAAGTCCAGAATGTGATTTACTGATCTACTGAATATTTATTACAGTATTCTTTTTTTTAAAATTCCTTCATAGGATGGTGATGACCTTCAGCTAACCTTCAAAGCGTGAGTCTTTATTTGTAAGCATTGATGCTGTCACATGATGCTGTCAGTTGCTGGTCACGGTGTTGTGAACTGATTTGTGCTGTCAGGAGAGTCTTCCTCAGCAGGACGTCGCTGGGGGTCACTGATCTCCATCACACAGGTCCTAAAAGATTACACAGCCTCTGCTCAGGATGAGGTATTGTTCAGCTTGAATATCATCTTCTCTGTGCTCGGTACTTCATCTTCTCTGTGCCTTAATGCTAAAAAGATGCACTTTTAGGTTAGAAAGTAGCTGATTTTCCAGTTAAATGTGTATTAATTGTCAGTTTCTGGATTAAATAATTATTATTGCATGTGAATCTTTTGGACTTTGCAACCGGGATCCAAAGAGGAACTGAAAACTGCATTCAATAATTAAAGATATTAAATATTAAATCACAATAAGGTCATGCATTCAGCTCCCAGGCAAAGATGAACATGTTTAACATTGATGTCTAATAGCTGCATGATGCTGATATTGATTTAATTTGATCTCAGCTATATATTTTTGATGGAGTGGATTTGCAGGGGCTTTTAATGGTGTCCCACAAGGTTCACTTCTACGTCCTCTTTCCTCTTTATGGCTTGGTAATATCGTCCATATCGATATTGTTGTTGCTCTTCTTCACGCCGTACAATACCCAGGTTGTTACCTGCTACTCATAAGTGTCTCATCAGTACGAGGCAGCCAATCATCAAAGGTTGAATCTTAGCAAAATTATGTTCCAGGAAATGCATGCAATCAAACCTATCGGTTTACATTCTCTCTATAACCTCAGTATGTGTTTATTCATATATTACTCAGTATGTTTACAATCTATTGCACTTTATATTATATATTATTGGCATATTTACATTCCGTTACTCTTTAATAATTCCTTTCATTATATACAAATCCACATGCTGGATTATTGTGCAATAGCTTGTCGATATAAAATATTTATATACTTAATTATACCGTATAGATCATTTACAATAACTGACTTATTTATTGCTATCGCTTCGAGGTTATTTATTTAAAGTTCTAAACATATTCCTTTATGATATTTAAGCCTTTTTTTGTAGAATAAGCTCTTTCTGAATCTGGGTTCATACAATTTCTTTTGTGACTGTTAAATCTGACGAGTTGGAAGGTGGAGACCGCTATCTTTGTGTTCAGGTAAAAATATTGATGTTGCATTTAGGAGTATCTAAATAACATTTAGGGGGGCACGGTGACTTAGTGGTTAGCACGTTCGCCTCACACCTCCGGGGTTGTGGGTTCGATTCCCGCCTCCGCCTTGTGTGTGTGGAGTTTGCATGTTCTCCCCGTGCCTCGGGGGTTTCCTCCGGGTACTCCGGTTTCCTCCCCCTGGTCCAAAGACATACATGGTAGGTTGATTGACATCTCTGAAAAATTGTCCGTAGTGTGTGTGTGTGTGTGTGTGAGTGTGAGTGAATGAGAGTGTGTGTGTGCCCTGTGATGGGTTGGCACTCAGTCCAGGGTGTATCCTGCCTCGATGCCTGACGACACCTGAGATAGGCATCTATCTATCCTGGTACATACTGAAGTTCCTGATGTTCTATCCAGGGTTAACACTGGGCTTCAGCCTCAACAAGAAAATAACAAGCATGGCATGTGCTTGTCATATGGAAGGTAAAATCTCACAGGAACTCACACATTAGCATGTTAATTGCCATTATTCTGGTCTTCAGCTACATGACATGCCACATTAACACACAGGATGTGATGATTACCTGATGTTTTTCAGTGAAACAGAAGCCTTTTAGAGTATCGTTTTTTTTTTTATATGCTCATAAAATAACAATGTTGGATGACCTGCATAGTGAAACGGTCTGTTTTTTTCTTCCCCTTCTAATATTAGAAGCTATTAGATGAAGACGTCTTCAGACACGTCCGATAGGATCTATAAGTTAACACGCATCAGATCCATTTTAAATACTTCATTGTCCGTGTCCTGATCAGGTGAGATTACTAAATCAATATTCCTAGCCAGAGTTTAACTCCTGCCTTGATGAGCTCATTATGGTGGGTACCAGGATAATATTATAGTGTTGACCTCTAAAAACAGGTCTGAAAGTAATTAACCTGGCAAATTAACTCACTTCACCTTGGGGGATAAAAAAAAAGAAAAACAACCAAAAAATCCACTTTGAAAAATCAAGTTAATTTGCATATGTAGATATCCAGCAATTATAAGTATACCTTCGGGATAAACAAACCTCCAAACCTCATTTTTTTAGATAGAAAATTGTGTTGTGACAAGACACAAGGTGCTAAATGGCTAAGAAACCTGCCGTTAATACGCTTAATTAGCAGGTTAAGGCTCGGCTAATCAGATCAGATCAGTATCTTGCTTTAGGGATATTGCGACCGCTAACACCTACGAAGCCACTGGGTTTTCGTCATAATCTACAAAACACTGCGTAACTAGGTGTGGAAAAGAACCTTAGGAAAATAACCAGCGCTGTAGAAATGAAAACGTCAGACATGGTTGCTGAGCGTTTAGCGTCGTTGAAAACAATATGGCAACGTGTTGGGTATCTTCCAAGATTTGCACTGTAATATCTAGGCGATTGTTTATTTATGTACATTGTGCACAATATAACAGGGTTCAACAATGGAACTCACTGACCTCCTCATTTATTATCATAGAGCATGCCAGATTGTCAAATTGCCTCCATTATGGGTCAGTGGTGATTTAGACTAATGCTATCCCATACACTGTCCACCGAACTGTGGAATACATTTCCTTGGAAGGTGCACAGACTTTAGAGTCACCAGGCTCCATCAAGGTCCTTAGAGAGACCACTCCGCATTTCCCCGAGGCACTGAATTCCATTACGAAGGCATCGTTCGTCAATCCAATCAATGGCCCGTGGGCAACTCTGCCCACACGGACCGAGCTATAGCCGAAGAGACACTCAGCAACAAAGGAGCACGATCCAACACAGTACATTGCACTTACTCTAATGAGTTGTAATGGGAATAGCTTACGCTACCTTAAGGGCGTTCATTTAGAGGCACTCTGACATTTGTCTGCCATCTCCCTTGGGGGCACGAAGCCATCAAAGATGTCTACACGTTGTAAATTTTCAGCGTTAACAGCATTTTTTTTATCGTACCGGTTGCATCAGTGCACATTCTGTATGTGTATGAATTGAGGATGACGTGAAAAGGCTTACGGATACACTTTCTCAGTTTTTGCCTGGATAACTGACTGGAGAACCCAAATGACCAGCTTATGTTGGTCAGGATAATCTTACACTGGGTTTCTGGATCCAATAGTTTGTTGGTCTTTGGCACAATCTTTATCCACAGAGAGGTATATAATAACCCCACCCCCCCCCCCAAAAAAAAAAAAAAAAACGTCCAAAGGTTCTACTTCTTTTTTTTTTTTTTTTTTTTAAAACGTAATCTACATCCGGGGGCACGGTGGCTTAGTGGTTAGCACGTTCGCCTCACACCTCCAGGGTCGGGGGTTCGATTCCCGCCTCCGCCTTGTGTGTGTGGAGTTTGCATGTTCTCCCCGTGCCTCGGGGGTTTCCTCCGGGTACTCCGGTTTCCTCCCCCGGTCCAAAGACATGCATGGTAGGTTGATTGGCATCTCTGGAAAATTGTCCGTAGTGTGTGTGTGTGTGTGTGAGTGAATGAGTGTGTGTGTGTGTGCCCTGTGATGGGTTGGCACTCAGTCCAGGGTGTATCCTGCCTCGATGCCCGATGACGCCTGAGATAGGCACAGGCTCTCCGTGACTCGAGATAGTTCGGATAAGCGGTAGAAAATGAATGAATGTAATCTACATCCAGTAATGACGATGCCCACCGCCAGCCTCGAACGGCATGGAGTTCAGCATGAAGTGAATATTTCAGCATCCTTCTGATCTCCAAGCTGTTAATGTACCATTTACATGTTTGATCTCGCTTCACGCAGCGGTTCCTTGAAAACTGGATTAAATACAATGTGTTTTTGTAAGATATGCCTTCCTATTAAAATGTAAAGTCCGTGTTTGCAACGTCGCAGGATTTGAAACGCTGAACTCGGAATAACAAAGAGTTCATTTAAATCTGTCGAGAAGAAAAACATTCTAAAAGACATTTGTTTCTTTTCCTTGCCAGACCTTCTCAGTACTGTTTGTGTAGCCATTTACAAAACAGTCTTAAAGAAATGACCCTGAATTAAATGTATCTTTGAGTTGCAATGTGAAGACTCATTTTCCCATTGTGATGGTTTTATCAGAGAAGGTCACTGGTATCATAGCAGTGGTCTCATACCACAGTAGTTTTTTTGTCGTACACTGGAACAGTATGTTCTTCTGAATTCCTGCAGGATTAATCTAATAACCGACTTAATTACAGACCTCGAATATAACGCTTCCTTATCCACAATGACCAGCAGTGTTCCTCAGAATTCACAGCAGCTAAGATCATCAGCGGTCTGCTCACTTTCTCTTTCTTTATTGAACATTTTCTTCAAGTCATTTTTCCAGAATTGTTCATGGATTGAAGACTTCCACACATCCCCCGTAGGCTGAAAGGAAGTTTTGCACCACAAGGAAATGAAAATGTTACCAAGGTTAAAATCTATGGTTAACGGAACTGAGCTTTGAATATTTTGAATAGTTTTACTCCCACATAATTTGTGAATATTACTCTCACTCACTCACTCACTCACTCACTCACTCACTCACTCACTCACTCACTCACTCACTCACTCACTCATTTTCTACCGCTTTATCCGAACTACCTCGGGTCACGGGGAGCCTGTGGCTATCTCAGTTGGAGTTGGGGGTTCGATTCCCGCCTCCGCCTTGTGTGTGTTGAGTTTGCATGTTCTCCCCGTGCCTCGTGGGTTTCCTCCGGGTACTCCGGTTTCCTCCCCCGGTCCAAAGACACGCATGGTAGGTCGATTGGCATCTCTGGAAAACTGTCCGTAGTGTGTGAGTGTGTGAGTGAATGAGAGTGTGTGTGTGCCCTGCAATGGGTTGGCACTCCGTCCAGGGTGTATCCTGCCTTGATGCCCGATGATGCCTGACAGGCTCCCCGTGACCCAAGAAGTTCGGATAAGCGGTAGAAAATGAATGAATGAATGAATGAAGCCCAGACCCCGGGAGCCCAGACCCAATCCTTTGAGGACTACTGTTTTAGACAGCTTGTAAACTTGTATGAGAACTCCGTATCCATACTGTATGTGGACAGAGGCACTAGCTGGATCACTTGAAAGCTTTTCTTCAGTAAAATGTTAAAATACTCTGTCCTTTTTGGTCATACAGAAAATAAACAGGATGCATTCTGCACACCGAGGAAGCTCTCCTGATGTTCACTTTCTACTCAGACTTTGACTCACATGATGAATGATTGCATCCTAGAGGCTTGCTGGCTGACGTTAATTGATTAACTTGATATTTGGTGCAGGATTGGATGCAATCGATTATAAATCGTGTTTTTCTTTTAACTGTTTCCACAATTTTGTTGGAGTGTGCAGAGCTAGAATGTTCCCTCAGGGTACTCAGGTTTCCTCTCAGTCTGAAGACATGCATTGAAAGATAATTAGCATCTCTAAATTGTCCGCAGTGCATGCGTGTGTGTGTGTGTGTTTGTGTCTGAGTGTGCCCTGTGATGGGTTGGCCGAGTTGTTCCTTCTGCCTACAAGCTCCCTGTGACGCTGTGTAGGATAAAATGGATAGACGGATGGATGGACGGATGGATGGATGATAACTCTGGGTACAGTCTGTTACTGAATCCAGCCTTTCATTTAATATAATACGATATTATATGCATTTAAACCGTATATAATATTACAGCATAGCAATGGAAGCTTTTCCCAACCTGTTAAACTCTTATATAAGAAATATACTCTAGACAAAACTATACTGTACTTCACTAGAGTACCGTACCAAATGTGAATGAACGTTTGGTCTGCTATGATATCAGGATTGTAAGAGGCAGAGCAATTTTAGCTCTGAAATAGCAATTGTGTTGATTTTTTGACCTAGACACATTTGGGACTTTTAATCTAGACTGAAAGTATGATCGCCATGTCTGCTATTAAGTGGTCGCTAGATTAGCCTGCTACTAGGTGGCTAGTAACCTGCTAGCTAGTTAAGGCTTTCGTTCCACAACTGTAGGTGGTTGTTTATTAGGATTTCTGTGGTGTTTAAGACTTATGTTAGAGTTTGTGCATTATAAAATCAGGGCTCTCAAGTTTTGAAGACAGGCAAGTGTAACATCTCGACACCCCCCCCCCCCCCCAAAAAATGGAGTAGTAGTTGTGTTTGGATCACTGAAAGTATTTGTTTAATTTCCATTTATTAACTTGTTATTGCGTTAAATCTTACCCAGATAGTGCTATTTTCTGATAGGCTATTGTGTAGCCTCTTTTTTTGATTGGCTGATAAGTGTCAGGCTCGACTAATCGGTGCGATACATTTTGGGCGTTAAGGCTTATTAAATATATGATAAATAGTCAAAAAGTTTTTCTGCGTGAGAACTACGATGTGTGGTGGGAGAGCGTGAGAAAAGACCGGAATGCATGACTGTCACTCTCAATGCGTGACGACAGCCCTGGTAAAATAATGTCGATGAACTAGAACACTTCTGACGTGCCATTGTTTGATCACAAACAATCAGACACATACTGTATTATAAGAGATATTTCTCTAACTAACAACACTGAGTAAGGAATTATATAATAACAGACTAAAGACTGAGGACTAGTCCTCAGACTAAATATCTGGATCCTGTTTGCCAGATGCATGCTGCTGTGAATGTTAAATAAATACCGAAAACACTGAAATCCGGTGTTGTCATGGCGAACATCAACCCCTAACCCAAACCGTGGACATCCTCCAAAGGGATGTAACTATAGTCACTGAACTCTGAACTCTTCTTCTGGAAGGGCGGAGGAGGATGTCAGTTTTCCTCTGGCACGACACATCCTAAACGGAGCTAAACGGAGCTTAAGGTCAAATATGATGAGGTCAGTTGAAGACTGTGGTGATATACACTGGGTAAAAATGCACTAAATTAGACAAGCAGTGTATTAAACTATACAATATAAGAAATTTTTTTAGTAAAGATAAAAAGAAATAAATAATAAGAAGAAAGTTTTAATGGTGAGTAAATCAGAATATAGAAATCAGTATTTTAAGGATTTAGGATTCCTTAAAAATGACAATTCATAATTCTTGGCAGAGGTGGGATTAAGTCACACATGTGCAAGTCAAAGTCAAGTCGAGTCATTTTTTTTAATATTTGTCAAGCAAGTCTCAAATTTGCGACTTAAGTCGGACTCGAGTCAAGTCGAATCCCCAGTCTCTGAATCATTTATCTCAAGTCCGAGTCAAGTCTCGAGTCATGAATGTCAAGTCAAAGTCAATCCGAGTCTTTTTTTTTAATATTTGTCAAAACGAAGTCTCAAGTCTCAAATTTGCGACTTAAGTCTGACTCGAGTCAAGTCATATGACTCGAGTCCCCCATCTCTGATTCTTGGAATAGAAAGCAAGTCAAATTTGCAAGCAAAGTATTTGCACTATTCTAGGATTTTTTAAGGAAATCAGGTAAGAATTTAGCCCCAGCATTTTAAACCAGTTGTAACTTATTACAGCAGAACACGCAGTACTGTATTGCATCAGTTCTGTGAACTCCAACTCCCAATGTGCACCACGGCCCACAAACATCGGTCGCATAGGACACAACTCCTCTAAGGCTCACTAATGACACGCAAACACACACACGCCTGTTTCCAATCAACATTCACTCCTCTTCATCTTTTAAAAGGACCTCCGAGGCAAAGATTAGTCTCAGAAGAATATTTGAAAAGAAAGATAAATTAAAGAAGGATAATTGTTCTATGTGTTTAATATAAATACTTATATTATAAAAGTCCTCTAAAACATGAGAATAAATTTCACAAATTTATGTTGTTTAGCACGACAGAAAAGAGCTGCTTACTTGTAGATTGGAGCATGAAATAGCTCATTAGTCGTGGATCGATACGGTATTCGGGTATTTAGTAGAAAACACAAATCATAAGCTTTTATTTTGTAATAAAACAGCCAGAAGGAAAAAAATGATGCTTGAGATCAGCAGATCCAGATGATCCTGTATCAGAAGCAGATTATTTTCAGCTCTGAGCTAGACACCCCATAGAGCTGAGTCACGATGTGAGCAGCGTGTGTCTACTGAGGTGTAGACACAGTATGTGATAATTGGCTGGGAGTAACTCATTTGGGCCATTTTTGAGGTTGCAACCATAATCTATTAATGTAATAATTAGGTCCTTTTTTTTTTCAGTGCCTCCTAATGGAATTTAGCATTTATAATTGAGGCTGGTCGTGTGTAAGAAGGACCAGCAAGGCTCTAAAAATTTACAAAACAGTTCCTGTATTAATCTGTAACATAACCTTAGTTCAATATAACGAGAAAGTCAGAAGCTGTTGCTGTTACTGTCACTAAAAAACAAGTATATCAGTACTTTCAGTACCTATATATATATATATATATATATATATATATATATATATATATATATATATATATATATATATATATATATATAATGTGATGACTGAACGTTCAAAATGGTAAGGATTTAAATTATATACCATTTCTTAGACATTTATATCTCATTGTCTACACCTGAGCAATTCAGGGTTAAGGGCCTTGCTGAGGGGCCCAGCAGTGGCACATTGGTGTAACTGGGATTTGAACTTGCAATCTTCTGATTTCCTTAAATGGCAAGAAATTGCTGAAGTAAACATGTCTTGTAAAATGATCAAAGAATTTTATGATGCAAAATGGTTGCTAACGAATATACAGTATATGTAAAGTCAGATTTTCACAGCAAAGGCTTAATAACTTGGCTATGGATGAAAATAAACCTTTGCGCATTGCACAAGTCTTAGAACAAACTAGGATTAAGAATTAAGAGTTCAGAAACTCTGTGTACTGTGTTGCACCATGGGATTCGAGAAACGTCTGATTTTACTACCGCGTCAGCTATATATGGTTGAATAAAAGCTACTTGACTTGACGGGTCAGCGGTTATTTTCACAAGCTTGTCTTACTAGTTAGTCGGTGAACTGATAAAATGGTAGCTGAGTAAGATCTGTTTAGCCTTTAGCTATTTCAAAGTTTGTAATTTGTTTAGCTTTTCCAGTACTTGTAAAGATCCTGTTGAACATTATTAGCTTGGTAATGTTACCTATTTCCAGTTTTACTTATCCGGTCCCGGATAAGCGGTAGAAAATGGATGGATGGATGGATGGATGGATGGACTTATCTGTAGTCTTTAGGACATTTAATGTATGTGACTCTGCTTCTC
The DNA here is from genome assembly GCF_022655615.1 of Tachysurus fulvidraco. Classification (NCBI taxonomy): domain Eukaryota; kingdom Metazoa; phylum Chordata; class Actinopteri; order Siluriformes; family Bagridae; genus Tachysurus; species Tachysurus fulvidraco. The sequence goes on from NC_062523.1 coordinate 29,195,656, forward strand.
ACAAAAGGTGCTGTGGGTTTACTGTAAAAAGTGGGTGAATGTGTGCAGGCAGGCAGAGATGGGGGACTCGAGTCAGACTTAAGTCGCAAATTTGAGACTTGAGACTTGTTTGACAAATGTTAAAAAAAGACTCGAGTTGACTTTGACTTGACATTCATGACTTGAGACTTACTTGTGACTCGCACATGTGTTACTTACTCCCACCTCTGCAGGCAGGTGACCTGCTATGGACTGGTATCCCTTTCAGAACATGTCCACCATGACCCTGATTAGGACAGAGTGCATACTGAAGATAAATGAATGGATGTCACTGGCACTTAGAATGATCTACAGTACAGTCATAGCACCTTTATGTTATGGAGCTGTTTGTTGCGGTGAGTAATTATCATTCACATTCATGACACAGGGAGGTTAATGGTAATGCTAACCAAATGCCATGTCTCGACTTAAAAAGGTTTATAAGGTTCTAACGATGTACATTTCGGGGCACAAGGTCACTCAGTCACTATTAGAACATTGCTCTAGTCTTCACGCTTATGCAAAATGACAAGCGACTGCACCGAGCACTAAGGATAAAGAAATGCTCAGTCAGTGTGGGAGAATTCAGCTGGTTTATAAACTAAAAAAAAACACAGATTTTTCCTCTAAAGGCCACATTTATATGACATTTCTGGGTCACCACATTAAAGAGAAACACCCAAAGCCTTAAGCCTTTAGAATGAGTTGCCCATGCATGATGTTTCATAGACAGAATACAGTCACTGAAAAAGTATAAGCATATCACGTTTAATTTTATGCAGAATTATTTGCCTAAATATACATATCTTTATACATCTTTTGGAGTTTATTGCCTTTTACATAATCAAGTATGTGGAATGAAAATAAAAATATCCTGTCTATGAAGCAGAGTGCATGGTAAGGATAGTAAACGTGATGGCTAACAATAAGCCAAGAGATTAGATCATAATTTACAGCTCTTTTAAATAAAAGTACTCGTAATGCACAGTTCTGGATCATGGTGGATCTGGAGCTTATCCTGGACGCACTGGGGGTGGGGTGGGAATACACACCGGATGGGGAAATTAGTCCACGCACAATAAGCACATTGTGCCTATTAACATTATGTTAATTAAGATAGATGTACTGGATATTAGCGCAGGACATTGGGGATATTCTCTGGATTTTCTTTATGACTGTTATGTCTAAATACCAGAGGGATATTCAAATGTCTCGTTTTATCTCACACATAAAACTGACTGCTTTGGGATGAAGGAAATTCAGTGTTTTGCTACATGTCTGCTTTTGCGTATATAAAACAGTGTATGTGCTCCCTTTCAGGATGACTCTGTACCCCATCCACATGGTATACTCAGTGTTTAGATAAAGATCCAAACGAATCTATGGCTAATCATTCACCAAATCTCAACCTAACATAAACTGAGGGAGTTTATGTTTTTTTTTTTTGAAGCGAATGTGTTCCAGAGACTCTAAACCAAGGTTCACCGAAGCTGTTCTAGTTGTTGTGTAACTTCAGCAAATATTGCAGATATTTACCTTACAAATTAAACAGCTTCAAAGGACACGAAAGTGATTTGACTGAAATTGGGTAATCACTTCGAAACAGAGAATTCATGATTTTATTAATTATTGACTAATTGACCCTAACTGTATAGCAGATAACAGAAACAGATGCCTCCATGGGAACAACATCCAGACCCAAATGCAGGGATAGCAAAAGACAAGGGTTTAATTATTTTTTTTTAATGAAACAAAGAACAAAAACAAGGTAATAAGAGACAGCCAACTATGTCAAGGACTAAGTAAAAATATATGCAACACAACAGGTATAAATAGGGGAGGTGATTAATGAAACATGGGGAACTGGTGTGCAGAGGTAGGAAAGGACTTAAGGATCAGGCAGGGTAAACACTCGTGAAAGTACAAAACATAAACAGAGATAAATGGCAGAGAATATAATCAAACCCTGTCGGAAATGCTCCTTAGAATACTCTTAGCCATCATTGACACCTGAAGAAGATCCAAATGCTTTTTAATTGCATTTGTTAGAAAAAATTAGTTTTTAATAACTAACTAGACTATCCAACAGTCAGTGCTGTGGTTAAGGCATTGGGCTGCTAATTGAATGGTGGTGAGTTCAAACCCAAACACCACCAAACTTCCACCGCGGGCTCCTGATGCATGGACTCAGATGTATCCTGTCTCAAGTCACTTTTAATAAAAGCATCAACCAAATTAGATCAATCTAATGGTTGTAATAGATGTTCTGCTTTTAGCTTTAATTAGCTGTTAGAGGTTTAGCCTGAATACATTATCTATTTTTGCCTCTTTTGATTCAGTCAGGTGGTTTGGTTAGGATTGTTTTACAGCTTAAGCATGTAGTTAGCCAAAAGAAAATAGTGGCAAATGTAACTCAGGTGTTGAGTAATGTTTTATCCTACAAGACCAATTAAGAAAGAGTATGAGAAAGTTTACACAGCCTTTATGGTGCATCACTAACATGTTATTCAGATATTCAAAGGCAACAGTCATTTCATTGTCATCATTTGTCACATTTAGTCAGAAGTTATCGCATAGTACAAAAGCGAACACGGCTGCAAGGCTTCTCAGAAAGAGGACTTTTTGTTTTGTTTTGGGTTTTTTTTGTTTTTTTTGTGCATGTGACCTCATGTCAGTCATGTTGACGGTGGGGAAAATCTCTCCTGACAGCCAGGACTGAATTCAATGCAATAAGAGCCACTTCATCTCCCTGTGGCTCTTATTCCATGTCCTTGGTGTAACTTCTCCCGAAGACACTCACATAGAATAAATACATTTTATGTTACAAGCCAAATAACAGGATATCTGAAATAGTCTGCTTTTGTTGTCTCCAGATTTGTACATGAAGCTCAGGTTAACTAATGGAACTTCTATCTGATTTGGGGTCCAGCACTGAAATTATTTATGATGTCTGTTTTATCTCCTTACCAAAGTGATTGTGGAGAAGTGTGAATTGTTTGCCCGCTCGGCGCTCCTGTAGGTAGGCCGTCTCATCATTGTTGGAGATGAGGCCCATCACAGCAGTGTCGTCAGTATCATCTTGATGATGTTAGTGAAGCTAGAAGTGGCCACAGAGTCATGAGTGTACAGTGACTACAGCAGGGGGCTCGGTACACAACCCTGGGGGCTCCAGTGCTGAGGGTGAGGGGGTGAGACAAGTACTGCTTGTCTGACAGGAAGTTGGAGATCCAGCGACACAGAGACGAGCTGAGTCCCAGGACCTCCAACTTTGAGGAGAGTGTGGAGGGAATTATGGTGTTAAATGCTGAACTGTAGTTGACAAACTGCATTGAACTGATGGTGTTCTAGTTTGTCAGGCAGTGATGAAGTCTGTGGTAGTGGTTAAGGTGTTGGGCTACCAATCGGAAGGTTGTGAGTTCGATTCCTACGTCCACCAAACTGCCACTGCTGGGCCCTTGAGCAAGGCCCTTGACTCCCAATTGCTCAGTTGGATAAAAATGTAAGTCGCTCTGGACAAGGGTGTCTGCTAAATAATGTAAATGTAATGTAAAGTCTCTGACTAGTCTTTCAAAGCACTTCATCACAAAAGAGGTCAGGGCTACAGGGATTTTACAGGATTATTAAGTAAAATGTGTGTAGACACACCGAGAAAAACAAACAACTTTTAATATACTATTTGTATAACTTCAAATTTCAATTGTTCTATTTCACTCACATTCCAACCATTAATACCAATGTAACCTCCAAGTTCAGTTTTTATTGCAAGTCAAATAAAATGAATGCGATATTTTTTGTTTAGCTGGGAAAAGTAAGCATAAGTGCTGAGATCAAGATCAAGCCAAATCCAGCGGTCACAATAGGTCACAACCAGTCAATAGGTCACCATTATTTAAGGTCACAATAACTCTTTTGTAAGGATGTAACTTGATGATTCGGGAGTTTCGGGAGCTGTGAGAAAATATCCAACCTTCCGCACCAGTTCTTTCCACTCCGTGACGGTAAGCCATAAGTTGCCCCTGGAAGGATACAAATATTCTGTCATGTTCCAACCTCAGCAGACAGATATACTAGAGAAACTCACAAAAAGTGTTTTTTTTTCTTGCCACTGCCGATCCTGGGTTGCTCTTTAAAGATCTAAATTACCATCCAGATTTCTGTAGAGCTGCTTTGTGACAACTTCCTTTTTAAAAGTGTTATATAAATAAAGCTGAATTGAAGTAAAAAGCATAGGTGGCTTTAGGGCTTAAGGAGATGTATTTTTAAAGACTGAACCTTTGTTGTATTTACATAATGCTCTGTGTCAGAACACACTGTCATGATTTCAAGTTGTCAAACATCCTCTGGTGGGAATTGAGTTATTCATAAGGCTAAGATTCCATCAGAGATTCATGTTGTTGATGGCGGGGCTCTCTGGGTCTGCTTTGTGTAGACATATTATACTTTAATACAATGCCAGATGAATGAATGAATGTATGAATGAATGAATATTCTTTTAGTGTTCATTGAGTGACTGCTTTATCCTGGTAAAGGTCACGATAGATCTGGAGTCTATTCCGAAAACACTGGGCATGAAGCAGGCAATTCACCATGAATGGAAAGCTAATCCATTACAGGTCACTGTTTACACCTAGGGAAGATTTACGATATGATGTTGGGGGACCGGGATAAAACCTGTGGACACAGAGGAAACCCACATGGACAAAGCCAGAATGTGTGAAACTCTACACAAACTTATGTTTGGACTGTGGACCCTGGAGTGGTAACGTTTGTGCATTAGGCTCTCGCAGGTATGTCTCCTAGCATTCCTTCTCACCATATTCCTGAAGTGGGGGATGTCATGGCCTAATGGTTAGAGAGTTTGACTCCTAACCATATGGTTGTGTGTTCGAGTCTCGGACCGGCCACGACTGAGGTGCCCTTGAGCAAGGCACCGAACCCCCCTAACTGCTTCCCGGGTGCTACAGCATAAATGGCTGCCCACTGCTTCGGGTGTGTGTTCACAGTGTGTGTGTGCACTTTGGATGGGTTAAATGCAGAGGACGAATTCTATGGGTCACCGTACTTAGTCGTATGTCACTTCACTTCACTTCAGACTTTCCAGTTTAGATGTCATGAATGATGTTTAAATTGCTGTCCAAATATCAAGTAACCTTAGTAATGCAGTAAAGAGGCCATTAAAGTTTTTCTCAATAGCTTGAGAAATCTTTACCCATTTGTTAAAATCTGGAATTCTGGGCTTCTACCTTACAAATATCCATGTAGGCCCAAACCTTGTACTGTAAATGGTTAATGCACGACTATCACTTTGAGACACAGCCTAGATGACCTAGATGACACCTTGAGAAGTCATCTAGACTTCATCATGCTCAGTGGCTTTGAGATGGTCTTGTATTCTTCTCTAGGTCTATGCTATGAAAGCTATTGGCTTCATTTTGATTTGTTTTCTGGTTTCTACCATACTGATAGACCTCATATGTGGGTGGGATTTTTATGAACTCCTTACTGAGAAATTCAAATCGGTTGATCTTTGACTAGGAACAAACTAAGTAAGTCATCGTGTTCCATGAGATCAAAGCTAATATTACGCTTATGATGGGTATGAAGAAGATTCATTTTTTTCCAAAATCAAATCTTTGAAATATCTGAGACAATGTATTCCTTTCATTTCTTTTAGAATCCATTTTATCCTTATCAGCGTCATAGTGGATTCTGAGTCTATCCCAGTAGGAATGGGGGTAAAACAGAATTGCAGATAGTGTGGGCAGAAATACAACCTGACTGGAAAGCCAGTACATCTCAGAGCACTGAACACATGCTCATTAACATCTAGGAGGCAATTTAGAGAAGAAATCCCTCTACATGTATGGTACCTCGAGAAAACCACACAGACAGGGGAAAAACTCTCAACAGACAACAATCTTAGCTCTGGATCGAACCAGAGCCTGAAGCCTGCTGTGCTGCAGTACTTATCATGAGACAATTAATTATAAAAAATAGATGAGTTGATGTTATACTTTTTGGGGCACGGTGGCTTAGTGGTTAGCACGTTTGCCTCACACCTTCAGGGTTGGGGGTTTGATTCCCACATCTGCCTTGTGTGTGTGGAGTTTGCATGTTCTCCCCGTGCCTCGGGGGTTTCCTCCGGGTACTCCGGTTTCCTCCCCCGGTCCAAAGAAATGCATTGTAGGTTGATTGGCATCTCTGGAAAATTGTCTGTAGTGTGTGAGTGTGTGAGTGAATGAGAGTGTGTGTGTGTGCTCTGCAATGGGTTGGCACTCCGTCCAGGGTGTATCCTGCCTCGCCTCGATGCCCGATGACTCCTGAGATAGGCACAGGCTCCCCGTGACCCGAGAAGTTCGGGTAAGCGGTAGAAAATGAATGAATGAATGTTATAGTTTTTAATGGTCCATGGTTCCATTTGTCATTAAGTCACAAGGAGTGAAACATTTATAAGGAACTGCTTGTTTATGCCAAAATCTTACTGAACTCTAACTACGAGATTGCTTCATGGTGTACAGATCTCTTACGGTCGCTTTAAACTTTACCCAGCCTGTACACTCGCCGTCATGTTCGCTTGATTACTGGCTACATACACCTGGACTCACACACTTACTGTACTTACAGTATAGGTACAGTACAGTATACTGCCTTAGTGACCGTTTGATTAGTTGCATTTGAATGAATCCCGAAGAGGCTGGATCATCGTTTTAACTTATAGCAAGATGATCCCGGGGCATTGATTTTAATGCCATGTGTAAATATAGAAAAGAAACAGCAGCAGTATACTGTACCATTTGAGTTAACCCAAATGTTCTAGCATTCCGTTTCTGTATAATTGACAAATACTCAATAGAGAACAGATTGTCTTTCCGTTTAGTCATTACCTATTTTCTTAGAAAAGCTGTTTGAGATCTCATACAGGGGTTCTTCGTATCATAAATGAGTCAGGGATCACAATTACCAACCATCTGATCAATATTCTTATTCCTATGTGGCCAATCAATAACCCTTTGCTTGCACTTTTCTGACCCCATGGTTCTTATGTATCATATTTTTAAGCTTTGAGGTAGATATAACGATCGTGTTGGCCGAGAGGGACGCTTCTGATATCCGTGACCTCTGTGAATGTTATTGCATATCGCACTCCAGTCTTTTTCCATATTCTACAGATGTCAGTTTGTTTGTTACAGTTTTCTTCATCTTTTCATTTGGGCTGCTGATTAAAACCTTGAGTTTATGATCATACGCACATATGGAGCTACATCCTATTCTACGCCGACTGCTTTCGAAAGTGCACTATTAATCATATCGCTGCAGCTCTATCATCATTTGCTGAGTGCAAGAGATTATCTCATTAAGCCTTTGCAGGGAATCATAGTCAGTGGCTTGGAATCTGTCTTTATCAGTACACATGGCGAGCGAAATCTGTGATGGGTTCGAGCATAATTCTCAGCATCTGTCATGTAACATGATGGATATGCAACTAGTTTCCAGGAAGCATTGTGTAACGGATCATTCCTTGTGCAAGCCCAAGGGTTTTAACATCAGTACATCGAGCTATGTATTTGATACCGTCGACATTCCCATTCATAGCTGTCTGTACCTGGCACGAGTCTGTTGCATTTCAGTCCATGTTGCTTTATACATTTTTTTTCAGATGCTAGATATACATTCCTATATGAAGTGGATCCGATTCATTATATATGAATCCTATAGTATATATGAAAGCAGGTGACACACAGTGCAGGAGAATATTAGGCCTACTAGCAATTTAATCATATTCTGATATGCTTGTTATTGCACATGCTGCTGAATCACATAAAAATCCACCATCCTGCTGAGTGCCACTGCCGGTTCTGTAGTAATCAGTAGTATCCACGGCTCCGTAGGCTACAAGAATTACAGCTGTTTATTATGTGTAAATAGTAAAAAACTTGCCAATTTGTCCCTGAAGGATACACAGTTGCCGTCCATGTCTTGCTCCGGTGTTCGAGATTGTAGATAATTGTAGGTTATCCTTTGCACAACACCTTGGGGAGAAATAAATGGCTGTTAAATGGTGCGGATTGCTCATCGTTAAGGACTGTAACCCAATCTCCAGAGGCGTCGCCTGTAATCTACATGTATTCATATAAAATCACAGGCTCTGTCATGATACAGCTGTGGTTGTGATACTTGTTTCTGAGAAGCTGTGTCAGCATACGGTGTCAGACTGAGCTAAGTTCAACCACGATTCTCTTTCTTTGACCTCAGCATGCAGTTGCGGTTTTCAGTTGGCCCTCGTGGTGAAATCTCAGCAGGCATATAGGTTCTGTATAAAAGTGGGAAAACAAAGTCAAATAAATTCACTCCTTCGCATATACAGTAAAAGAAAGGCTGGTGGGAAATCTAGAGCAACCCAATAACTAGTATCTTCTCGCTGCAGTCATTTTTTCAGGTGAAGCTCCGCTTTACGGTGGAAAAAAAAATCACAGGCCTCTGTTCAGTTTTAAATTCCTCCATCTTCAAGGTTTGTTATTGTATATTCTGGTGGCATGGTGGAGGATCGGAACGGCACTTTTGTTGTTTTAATAAATGGTGTTGCCTGTGCTTATGCGTATGTGTTATTAAACCCATATGTTTCCACATAAGATGAATGACCTTCCTCGTACCTCTCTCTCTCTCTCTCTCTCTCTCTCTCTCTCGGTTTAGCACTGAGTCTGTTTTGCCAGCACAAACCTAGACCATCATACAGACACCTCTCAGAAACCACATAAATACACAGACGACCCACAAACACAAATTAGATTTAATATGACTGGAATGAACAGAAATTTTTAAATTCGATCTGTATATAAACGATACATTAAATCTGATATAGTAGAGGATTTTGTTTTATCTTGCGATGGCGACCTGCCTTGGAAAAGAAGAACTGTATGTCTGGTCGATTCCCTGTGCAGACATAAGTCTAATTGAAAATGAAATGTTCCTGGACCAGATTTGTATAAAAATGCTTCACATAGCAGAGAATGGTGGGACTTCGGGTTTCTATGCAGATCGTCCATCTGAATTTCTTCACGTTTTGCTTGCGCTCGGGGTGGTGCGGTGGATCTTTGTAAACAATTCCTCAGGGAGCTGGTTCTCATTTGGCTGAATGTGTGCATGTGGGATAGAGTGGCGGAGCATTAACAGAGAGAGGCCGCCGTCTCTGGCGGCCGTCCAGCCTCCTCGCATTCCTGCTCGGGGCCGTGCCTTCAGACTGCTGATGACTGAAACAAACATTGGGGGTTTGCTGAGGCCCTCCAGGTCTAAACTAAACATTAAACTTTAAATATGTAGAATACATCTTCATGAGGTTTTGAGTTTGACTAGCTTGCAAAGAGACAGAAGACAGATATCGAGGTTTAAATATATCTTTAAAGACACGGAGATGTTTATTCAACATCTCGAGATGTTACCCACAGAACTTTCTGATATCTAGCCAACTAAAAGCACAGCATAGTTTTCATGGTACATAGAGCCAATTCTTTAATCCTTTTATGAGATTAATGTAACTCCACATCTCATCTAGCCCCCCAAGACAGATTTCTAGCATTCACTAGAGGGTCTGGTACATGTTGTCCATAAACAAGGACAAGAACCTGGTCCTTTTACAAAAAGTTAAGTCATTTGGCTGTCGGTCAATTTGGTCACTTGCCAGTTCCCATCTGCCATCTAGCTCTTCCAATATATTATAAAAGCTACCAACTGGAGGGGTGAAATTTAAGGGGTTTCCTCTGAGACACATGAAGTCAGCCAACTGCTTTGTTTTGAAAGGCTGCTCGTGCAGCTTCGCAGGGCCTTCACAGGGCCTCCTTCATACATGAGCACATAAACACCCACCGTGGCTGTCAGGGAAGAGAGTAATGCCGTCCTTTCCACCCAGACAGCGCGACCAGTTAAATCACTCTCTCACTCACTCATTTTCTACCGCTTATCCGAACTATCTCGGGTCACGGGGAGCCTGTGCCTATCCCAGGCGTCATCGGGCATCGAGGCAGGATACACCCTGGACGGAGTGCCAACCCATCGCAGGGCACACACACTCTCATTCACTCACACACACACTACAGACAATTTTCCAGAGATGCCAATCAACCTACCATGCATGTCTTTGGACCGGGGGAGGAAACCGGAGTACCCGGAGGAAACCCCCGAGGCACGGGGAGAACATGCAAACTCCACACACAAGGCGGAGGCGGGAATCGAACCCCGACCCTAGAGGTGTGAGGCGAACGTGCTAACCACTAAGCCACCGTGCCCCCCCAGTTAAATCAATTAAATTCAATTTCATTTGTATGTCAAATGAGGAACCCATCCATAATTGGGCGACAACAGAGAGTGTGTTTTTATAAATAACGTCCTTTCTTAAACTATGTTTAGTCAAGTGGAATCGAAACACAAATTTCTTCCGAAATTCTTGGAACGTTCACCGATGAAGATCCGAGCGCAAAACTGACCACTACGACAGCAGGTCAAGGATGAAGCCATAGTCTCTGTGGTTCTATCCACAGCAGTCCCATGGGCCATTCCCATTGTCAGCAGCGTGCACCACCACCACCGACGAGACTTTTACCAGAGGTAGGGCATCAGGGAAGATAATGCAGGTGCCGAGAGAAGAAGTGGTCACACTGGGAGCTCGGTGTAGCAGTGGTAGCTCATCAGAAAGATCTTGTCCACCAAAGGACAGTTCAGTATTTAGTAAGAGCAGAGCACCAATCAGATCAGATTCTAAAGCCAAATAAAACATACCTATAGTTCTTTAGCATCTCATCCTCAATACATAACATAGTCACCGTCTTTAAAGTTGGCAACGAATGCTGGATTCTGGTAAATCCTTCAATAACACAATAAAAGAGGACCTGAGTCATGGAGATGATAATGATCTCCAGCTTGCTCCAGCATAGACTTAGTCATAGTCCTCTCCTCTGTTCTAGCTCAATCTTTGCCAAGGTGACCATATTTTATGATCAGAGCCAGAACAAATAGACTGAAAAAATAGCTTCTTTCCCGTAGCTGTTTCTGCACTGAACAGCTGATATGGTGTTAATAATCACCATCGCTCTGTCACTTTTCTTCTGTGTTTTGCACTATTTTGCACCACTTTAAAATCATGCATCCTTGCACCACCCAAAAACTATCATTACACTTCTGTGTGTCCATCCATATTTATTCTGTCTATTCTGTATATATATATATATATATATATATATATATATATATATATATATATATATATATATATATATATATATATATATTCATAATGACATTCCTTTATAACCTCATACCCTTATTTATTACACTGCCACTTGTAAATAAGCCATCTATGCACTTCTGGTTAGACGCTAACTGCATTTCATTGGCTCTGTACATGTACCTTGCACAATGACAATAAAGTTGAATCTAATCTAATCTAATATTTAATGATAAATATTTAATTAAAAAATATCAGAGATAAAAAAATTGACTCTTAAATGAGCCTCATCGTGTATTCCAGCATGATCACCTCCAGCCACCACATCTGTGTGTTCACCTTTAGATACCTGTTAATAATAACACTGAGGCAAATTAGCATTCTCCTCACAGCACGTAAAAATGTAGCCATCGCATCTCACTGTGGAGTTTCTCTCTCTCTCTCTCTCTCTCTCTCTCTCTCTCTCTCTCTCTCTCTCTCTCTCTCTCTCGCTCCCTTTGTCAAGGGATGAAATAAGCAATAACGATGAAACACACACTGCAGTACATCAGCACATTGCAAGCTCAGCATTTTTTTTTTGTTGGGGAGGGAGTATCTATCTCGACAAATGAATTTTTGAGATCGAAAATAAAGTCATTTAAAGATTATCTGCATAGCTGCGTTTCAAAGAAAGAATGTAACGGTTGAGGGTTTTTACCACCAACATGCCTGGTTCGTAAAACTATTTCCATCTAGATTCACTTATAATAATAAATCACATAATAAAGTTCTCAGATTGTCACAGATCATTAAATCTTTTTAAAGTTTGAAAAGAGAAAACAATCGAGCAATTACAAACACAGTCTGGAGCGAAGACTGCAAGACAAATAAAGGAGGAAAATTTGTCAGAAACATATCAGAACGCTTGGAAAAGTCTGTAAAGGCAACCGCACATTTTATGTCACATTCATTTTGAATAGATTTTCTACACATTTTTGACAAGCACGGTTGATGCTCCACAGTTCCAGGATTCCCGGGTTGATCCAAAGCTCAGGTTACTCTCTGTGCAGTGCTTTGCACATTCTCCATTTATCCGTGTGGGTTTCTTCAAGGTTCTGCGGTTCCTCCAAGAAATATGCTTGTGGGTGGATTGGCTTCTTTAAAATGCCTTTAGATGTGAAGAAGTGTGTGAATGTGTGCATGATGTTCTACGATCGATTATAGTGTCCCTGTCCAGTCTGGTCCTACGATTAGACCCCGGATAGATCTTCTGCCATCGATCCTTATGAAATTTTAGGAGACGACCAGGAAAAGTCTTTAGAGCTCTAAGAGATTTTTGACCATTTTTGGTCGCTTGTTTGGTGCGTAAACGTTATATAAGCGTGAATGAACCTCAGGAGGAGAAAAGGTTCTGTAAACCAGTGTAATGTTACATGAGTGATGAAAAAGTGCGCAGCATGGAGTGTAAGGGGCGTGTCTGTGTGTGTGTGTGTGTGTGTGTGTGTGTGTGTGTGTGTGTGTGTGTGTGTGTGTGTGTGTGTGTGTGTGTGTGTGTGCGAGCGAGAGAGAGATAAAACCCAGGAGCGGACCAAGGCTGCTATATTTGGAGCGCACACTTCACAGAGAAAACACAGACACTTGGAACTTCTCGCAGTCCCGCGTCCGCGTCTCCACCGTGTCCTGCCTCCGGAATAAGCACGTGATTAGGTTGTGACGTCACCTAAATACCATCCACATGCTGAAGGAATGTAACCGTTGCGCTGGTTAACCGGTACAGTGATGGTGTGAAATGGCTCGGGAAGCCCCGGTCCCGGTCCTGTCGCTCCTCGCTCACACGGGAAGCAGCTGAAGTTGCAGTGGTAGTGCAAGGATGGAGCACATGGCGGATGTGAAGTGTAAGATGGTGGTGGTCGGCGACAGCGCTTGCGGCAAAACGGCTCTACTCACCGTCTTCGCCAAAGACTGCTTCCCGGAGGTGCGTGTGCGTGTGCGCTTGTGCGTGCGTGTGGGTGTGGGTGTGTAACTTTGCATTGAAGTTATTAGATTAACATCTATCTATCTATCTATCTATCTATCTATCTATCTATCTATCTATCTATCTATCTATCTATCTATCTATCCCCCCTTTTCCCCCCTTCCAGATACAGTCATGCCAACAATTATCTAGTTTGTCATCAGCTTAACACTTTGTTTCCCAATCAAGGATCTTTGGTTGCTTTGCAGTGCTTCATATTAATTCAATGTCAATGTTAAATAATAATAAATGGAAAAATGACGTGTCTTAAAATGTTGATATTTTAATCAGAAAAAATATCTAGAAAATGCTTAGACTAATAACAGGTTATATTTCCCAACCTAAAAAAAAATAACACCTCCAAAAGTTTCATTTTCAAGTTGAAGCTTATTAATAACTGCATCAGTTGCATTATGAAAAAAATAATCTGTTATAATATCTACATCATGATCAGAATCCCTCCACGGTTGTATTTTTACGAACAGAGCTACGTGCCGACGGTTTTCGAGAACTACACGGCCAGCTTTGAGATCGACTCTCTCCGAGTGGAACTCAGCCTCTGGGACACATCTGGTAAGATTACTAAGCGTTCACACTAATGCATAGCTTTGCTCGCTGAAACAGGATTTCCTAAAATATGCAACTAATACAAAATATGTAGGAATTGTTGAACGAGAGAAATTGCTTTCATTGGATTATATATGATGTGATATGAATAGATGCTCAGAGATACTTGAAGGTCGGTGTAACTACTTATGTCCATTAAAACCGACTGTTTTTTTTTTTTTTAGGTTAATCCTCTTCGTTTTTCAAGTTATCGATCCCTCGCCAGTTTTAGTTTTAGTAAACATGAAATGTAAGACAGTGTAGTTACAGAGAAGTGTAAAGAGATCAGAAAAGGATGATGTTATTCCTCAGGAATGTTGAAAGCTTCGAGCAAGGATGGGTTTGTCTAAAGGTTATGAGAATATCATATTCAACCGCCGCCCTGTTTCCATATGTTAAGACTTTCCATATGTAAGACTTATGTCTCGGTGTGTTTAAACAATTCTGTATGTTGATTAAATTCCAAACATGCCTTAGTTTGTTCAATGTAAAACTTTACCCTAAGTCCTACTTTCTGTCAAAGCTGAATACAAAGGAGAGTAGGTTGGTTACATATGCTAGGTTGTACCGATTATGTAGTGTGTTAAGGTTTTTTTAGATTTGCGTCATCACCAAATGACGTGATTGTATAAATCGTTCATAATAATCAAAGTTCTGACCATATATCGATTATTATATAGTTCACTTAATTGCATAAGTCAAAAGAAACGCAATCGTGTCAGTGTCGGTGCTTTTGTGTTGCATCTACGTCTATTTTTCAATGCGTACATTAGATGTGTGTAAACAGACTTTCTCCAGAAACAGCACATATATTCTAACATTCTTCTGAAACCAGGCAAGATCGTAAGCTCAAAGCCTGGAGGTGATTACCAACTGTTATTGAAGTGGCCCCAACAGCTGTGTGCCAGCCTCGTCTACTCTGAATTAATACTCAGAGGTCGAACCATGTGTGACCTCCAGCTGATTGCTGTTTCTCTGAAGTCCCCAATGGGGACTCCAATATGCAGTACTCAGGAAGTGAGATCAACCAATGTGCTAAGTCTCTGCCTTCTTTCATCCATGTGAGGTGACCCAGACTTTATGAAGGATGCACATTACTCTAGGGTAATAACACTCGAGTGATGATTTGGACGAAACTTGCTCGCAGTGTGTGTTGCAATAAGACCTAAGATTTCGGTTGCGATAGATTTGCCAGGAAATTCCAGGGGCGTCTACTAGCATACGAAGCCAGAAAATGAGTTGATTTAAAACAGCTGTTCGGCGACTATTACGGCGAGAAGCTGTACAAAACAATTCTGTTAACCTTTTGTATCAGTATGCAAAGCAACACCAAAAGTGCCAACGCACCGAACTGCAGGGTTTGAACACATTTTGAGCTCTAACTCTAACTCTATCTTTCTAGAGCAGAGTCATCTCCCAGAATAGATTGCTAACCTAGTTTAGGGGGAGTGAACATGTGTGCATAAGCTCTCTATTTCTAGTGGGATGGGGCCTTGCAGAGGGAATCCCACTGTGAGGAAGTAAAAGAATTATGTTAAGGAACTGAATATTGGACATCCCAGTTGGATGGTGCTGAGCAGAGGTTGTAGAAGATACTGTACATGCTTAATAATACAATACAAGAAGAATACAAGAGGTTCTGTCAGACAGGTCATGATCTCAGCTTATATCTATTTTGTCTTACAGGTTCCAAAAAATTAGTAATTATTGAGTTTATGGAGAATTATTGAAAATAGCTATCTCTCCTCATCAAACCAGCGCTACCAACTACATGCTTCCTCTGAGATACGTGAAGCCACCTCATCATTTATAACATCATGCAACATGACAGGCATAGAACAAAGTCCTAACTCCCTTCTACATAACACATAAGTCCAGAAACACCCATGATTGTGAGGCCACCGAGAAAGAATAAGGCCATCCTTAAAAATATTCTTGTTTGCCGTAACTCTTAACTTTTATTTCTTTTTTTTTGCTTTAAGTCCGACCGACTTGCCGGTTGTAAATTCGCGTTAAGACCGCACAATTTTTTTTTTTACTCTTCAAACAACTAATACGAAAGCAATAAAATAATATTAATTATATTTTAGTAAGTATTGTAAATATATAAATCGCCTAGGCCTATATACAAAGGAAGGCTATGTTCTTTCTTTTAAATAAAAACCCGTGACATCATCTATGTTTACACTATTGGTTACCGGATGTCACACTATGGCCTGTGCGTTCGCTTCGTCTCACACACTCATTCAGTGTCAGAGTCGACGGTTCACACTCGGTAATGATGGCTGCGGCTGCAGTAAACAAAATGTTTGCGGTCATCGCTTACAGTCATACGGGTTCGGGCGCCATAATACATCTAATAAGTTCATTAAAACAGCTCCACACCGCTTTAACTTGGCTGGAAAAACTGAGCATCGATATAAGGTTTGCGATGATGCGCCCGAAGGCACGGGTTGAAGACCCAGTCAGTGACGTCACGATATGCTAATTTGTTTAAATTCATATTTACATAATCACAATCACCAAAATTGTACCTTTCTTTTTTACATTGAAACTTGAAAAAAAAAATATAGACCTACCACCTACCTACCGAAACTTATTTTTTTTACTGTTACTGCAAACCAAAATATTTTTAAGGATGGCCTGACCAGTTGTTCTATCTTCTGTGGTCTTCTGGTTTTCAATGGCTTTGACATAATCGAGATTAAAAAAAAAAAAACATCCCTGTCAACCGCCCAGCATGCAAATTCTCATGAACTCTAATAATGGAAATAAAACCCAACCGAATATGAAAATATTCCCATCGTAGTATAATAGCATGGATTAGCGTAAAAGCTTTGAGATATATGATGTGTTATAACTTGCGGTACGTTCGAGGAATGTGCATAGTTTCGGGCTTCCCTTCTCTGACACCTTAAAGACTTTCCCAACCCGTTCCACTAGCCATGAAACTATTCGTTTCAGTTACAAACCGGCTCTTTTTAATATTCCCGCTTTGTTAATGTCTGGGAAGTGAGGTCACGATTTAAACAGACGTTCTATTGTTGATTGTCTGTCTGTGGATCTGTTTTGGGTTATTTTCAGGTAGGTGGAAATCATATGGGGTTCGTTCTTGTTTCGACATGCCGTCTTAGCGGGTTTGGCTCAAAACAATGTGAACACGTTTTAAGGGATTGTTTTGACTCCATATAAAAGATCGACACGATGTCTGGCGGGATGTCTGAAAAAGACACGTTAAGGTTATTACTCATAACCGTTTAGAGACACTCCTTAAAGGTTTCCACATATTTTGATGAGTGTTGATAATCAGGTTTCGCTGTTTTAGTGGAGCAAGTGGTCCCTGATGTTCAAGGTAACATTAGATAGATAGATAGATAGATAGATAGATAGATAGATAGATAGATAGATAGATAGATAGATAGATAGATAGATAGATAGATAGATAGATAGATAGATAGAGGATATACAGGGAGGTAACAGCATAGATAGATAGATAGATAGATAGATAGATAGATAGATAGATAGATAGATAGATAGATAGATAGATAGATAGATAGATAGATAGAGGATATACAGGGAGGTAACAGCATAGATAGATAGATAGATAGATAGATAGATAGATAGATAGATAGATAGATAGATAGATAGATAGATAGATAGATAGATAGAGGATATACAGGGAGGTAACAGCATAGATAGATAGATAGATAGATAGATAGATAGATAGATAGATAGATAGATAGATAGATAGATAGATAGATAGATAGATAGATAGATAGAGGATATACAGGGAGGTAACAGCATAGATAGATAGATAGATAGATAGATAGATAGATAGATAGATAGATAGATAGATAGATAGATAGATAGATAGATAGATAGATAGATAGATAGATAGATAGATAGTCATAAATCTGTTATTTTACAACAAAACATTGCTTAAAAGTATAATTATTTTGTAATAGGTTGACCAGATTATGTCCCATACATTAAGTATACAGTATTTCTTTAAAAAAAATTGTTTTATTTAATTCGTTTAATAGGAATCATGCTGAAATTCCTTTGCTGGTGTGTTTTAAACCTGTACTGAAAATCTGACCTTTAAACTGAAGAGCACTTTGCCGGGGGAAAAAAAAAACCCAATGTTTGTCCTGTTGACCCAAGCCATCTGCTCACATTGACTACATCCTTACACATTATCATTTTGTCGGCAAAAACAATTGAAAGTCGGTTATTTCGCCACTAACTGTACTGTACATACAGGTTGAGGATTTTAAAAGAAGACGCCTTCTTGTTTTGTAGGCTCACCATACTACGACAACGTGCGTCCGCTCTCGTACCCTGACGCAGACGCGGTGCTCATCTGTTTCGACATCAGCCGACCAGAAACCCTGGACAGTGTGCTCAGGAAGGTGGGTACAGTGCGGCCTCACAGCCATCATTTAAATTCATTTGTGGATTTGATTGTAGGCTGTGAACTCTTCATGCCTCAGCTTAGTCAGAACAAGACAGTAGCTTCTATTGACTTTCTCACAAGGCCGGGTTTTGTGTTATCGGGTCAAGTGGGTTTATAAAAAACAGCCCAGACTCTGGAGTGCTGGTCTTCAGGCGAGTTGTTGTACCAAGCTGACACGGAATGCGATGTGTGGGAGGTCCGGCTACACTTTGAAATCCCGTTCACACGTAAGGAAACAGAAAGCGACGGCATGTTTACATTTGTACTGAGAGCTTCTCTGTGGTCGAGAGCCGTGTGACCTTCGACCCGTGATTTCACCGAGCCCGAACATAATGCCGTCGGAGTCAGAACGTGCCAAGAAGCTGAAGTTTGTTCTTCTATAACGGAGGCACTGCTTCCTTTGTTCGGTCCTGCTTTAATTTTATACTTAAACCAAAGCGCTTTCGTACCAGTTAAGCTGTAGTTATCTGGAGGTTGTGTCAGAGTGGAATTTTTTCACTTTTAGCTTAGACTTGTATTTCCAGTAAGCTTTTTTTTTTTTTTTTTTTTTCTTTTTTTTTAAGTAAATGTGCAACAACTAGGCAAATATGGCAAATCTTCTTTTTGAGGATCTGTTGAGAAGAAAACAAAAAAGTTCTGACTTTTATTTTGTATCCAAACCAGATAGAAGTAATGAGCTATACATAAAAGCTGGGAGAGGAAATTAAATGGGACTTTTGGAATTCTGGGGGATTTTTAAACCCTAACCTTAACCCATGATCACATTTGGTAGGGAAATTAGTACACAAAAGGAATTTCCCAGTAGAACACACTCGGATAAGGGTAAGTGAAAGTAAAATCCAGAAATGTCCACTAACATCAGAGTCACTTCCCTGCTGGATCGTGTTCTGCAGAAAATATCAGAAAGGCGACTTCGGGAAGAACAGAGAGACCATGTGTTTTATAGTAATGTTACAATTAAAAGAAAAAAAAAGGGAAACGGCAATTCTGTAGTCTGTCTTTAACAGAAACATGGTGTTTCTTGATCCAAAAAATAACAATAAAATAATTTGTACCCAGGAGGGGGCACGGTGGCTTAGTGGTTAGCACGTTCACCTCACACCTTCAGGGTCGGGGGTTTGAATCCCGCCTCCACCTTGTGTGTGTGGAGTTTGCATGTTCTCCCCGTGCCTCGGGGGTTTCCTCCCCTGGTCCAAAGACATGCATGGTAGGTTGATTGGCATCTCTGGAAAATTGTCTGTAGTGTGTGTGTGTGTGTGTCTGTGAGTGAATGAGAGTGTGTGTGTGCCCTGTGATGGGTTGGCACTCAGTCCAGGGTGTATCCTGCCTCGATGCCCGATGACGCCTGAGATAGGCACAGGCTCCCCGTGACCCGAGAAGTTCGAATAAGCGGTAGAAGAAGAATGAATGAATAATTTGTACCCCAAAATTGTATTTGTATTCAAGTTAAATGAATTAAATTCACAAGAAATACTGAAAAATACAATCTTCTAATATTTTCTTTTAGTGGAAAGGTGAGATTGAGGAATTCTGTCCCAATACCAAAATGCTCTTGGTTGGTTGCAAGTCAGATCTTCGTACAGACCTGGCAACATTTGTGCAGCTCTCCAACGAGTTGCCACTGACCTATGATCAGGTAAAGGAAAAAATTTCTTCAGAAATAACAGTGTGGCAAGATTTGGTGGTCCTTCAATCGGTTTTCTCTCTCTCTCTCTCTCTCTCTCTCTCTCTCTCTCTCTCTCTCTCTCTCTCTCTCTCTCTCTCTCTCTCTCTCTCTCTCTCTCTCTCTCTCTCTGTGTCTCTCAGGGTTCAAACACAGCCAAGCAGATTTCAGCTCCTTACATCGAGTGTTCCGCGCTGCAATCGGAGAACAGCGTGAGAGACATTTTCCATGTGGCCGCATTGGCTTGCGTCAACAAGAGCAACAAAAATGTAAAGCGTCACAAGTCTTCCAGAACCACCAAGAGATCTTCACACATGCCCAGTAGAGCTGAGCACGATTCAATGTCGTGTCTGCACAAGAGCAAAGCCAAAACCTGTTCATTAATGTGAAGAACCGACAGAAACTCTTTTATGAGTCGGCATTTTACTCGGATCTGTTTCCCATCGGGATCGAAAACATGGATTTTTTAATTTTTTTTGCACTTTATACAAATTCGTCGACGTCTCCAAGACGGCTATACAGTATATCGTAATTTTATGGAAGAGTCTGGAACCCGAGAGACCTGAATTAATGAAGCGCTCATTGCGGTGGCAAAAACCTGATTTCCTTTTTAAATATATGCAGGACTTAAATGACGGATTCAAAGACATCAAGCGACCTTTAAGCAGGATTATTCATTAAAATTCAAATTGTCTGCATACGAAACAGATCTAGCACCTAAACCCTTGCTTTATTTTACTGAAAGAAATAAAGGATGTATCTTACCACAGTAACGAATCGAAAACACGTGTATGTCCTTCGGCCCGAGCAGAACCCGATGGTCTGTGGTACAGTAAGTCTTTTTCAGAACTGAGGAATTTTGTAAATGAACATGAAGCAATAAATGAATCTTTAACCTCCCGTGTATAGAAATTCTGTCTTCTCTACAAAACCAAACCTTCTGTCCAACCACGGGGCTTAAAACCATTGGACCAACCAAGGAAGAAATCCAAGACTTGGTGAATCTACTTGTATGGACTAATCTTACCTTTGTCAAGCAGCTCAATTTGTTGGTAAATAAAAAATATACTGTACATTTATATATGTTCAGTCAACCGATTCTAGATGACAACCAAAGAAGGAAAGATGGTCTATTGAACATGATCAAGACAAGAATTAGCATTGACCAGGATAGACTGACATGATGAAGTCATTTGGCTGCCATGGCGATGGTTGTTACACCTCCAGAATCCATGATTCTATCTGGGTTTTCTTCAGATCTCACATCAAATATACTGGTTAAGCAGTGGTACTGGTGACTGGTACTGGTAAATTGGCCCCAAGTGTATATGTGTGTAAGATGCCTCACGATAAACTGGAATGTGTTCCCACCTCACTGTCTTTCCAGTGTCCTACAGATCCAAACGCAACCATTTGAAGCAGGTTCCTTTACTAGTATTTAATGTCTACATGCTCTATATTGATTCTACAATCTATTAGTACCCAAATCTCTTCATACTGCTCATGACCCAAAGTTCTATTAGCAGTATGAAGAGATTCGTAGAATCAATATAGAGTATGTACGGTAGTCATTAAAACCTTCATACATAGTGTCCACACTTAGGGACAATTCATTTTGTATAGTATAAGATGCATATAAGTACAAGTTCCTCCAAAATATCCCAACTCCCCACCACGAACAAAAAACAACATCATTTTAATATCTCTGGTATATTTAAATGCAGAATAAATAAATAAATAAATAAATGAACCTCTTCTTGGGGGCACGGTGGCTTAGTGGTTAGCACGTTCGCCTCACACCTCCAGGGTTGGGGGTTCGTTTCCCACCTCCGCCTTGTGTGTGTGGAGTTTGCATGTTCTCCCCGTGCCTCGGGGGTTTCCTCCGGGTACTCCCTTTTCCTCCCCTGGTCCAAAGACATGCATGGTAGGTTGATTGGCATCTCTGGAAAATTGTCCGTAGTGTGTGAGTGAATGAGTGTGTGTGTGTGCCCTGTGATGGGTTGGCACTCCGTCCAGGGTGTATCCTGCCTCGATGCCAGATGACGCCTGAGATGACGCCCGTGACCCAAGAAGTTCGGACAAGCGGTAGAAAATGACCAAACGAAGTCATAGCTTTTCTAAAACCTTATTTTGTATCTCTTAAATCAACTACAGTACATCACACATTGGTCCTAAATTGCTAGATATTAGATCTCAATGTGAACAGTTTTTGCTTAATAATTTGTTTTAATTATAGGTGTGTAATAGTTTTATAATATTAATTAATATTTTTCATTCATGGATTCAAGAGCATTGGATCTGGAGCCTATCCTAGGAAAACATGGTGTGAAACAATAACACACCCAGGATGTGTGCACCAATCCCGAGGGGGAGGGAGGGGGCGGTTAACATATTTCACTTACTAGCTCATTTTTTTTGCCAGTAGGAGGACGTTAATGACCCTGGAGGAAACCCACATGGACATGAGAGAACATGTAAAAGTGTCCACACTTTTGGAGAGAACCCCAAACTCTAGATTATCAAATTTAATAATTAATAACTTAATACTTACAGTTTGGCAATTGTGACCTTTTTTGTATTTTTTTAAAAAAAAATAAAAATACAAACCAAACACCCTTGAATCATTTTACCCCAGTCTGTATTTTTATTCTTCAGAAACAAAGTGATTGTCCAGCTTTCGCACCTTCTGTGAGAACAGCGATGTGTTTCATTGAGTTCCACTGTGTGGACAGTAATTGAACCTGCAGCGCTGTTTAATGTATCACTGCTTCCTCTTAAACCTCCCGCTGACATTTTGGCAGGTTTCCCTTCCCCTGCTTTTGTGTTGTCTGCCTCAACCGTGCTTATTCAAGCTCAAGTAAGAGGTGAAGTGGCTTAAAATTGCTTCCTTACATGCAGCGATTGCTTTCCTGCCAGCTACAGTACAGCAAATCTGACTGGAATAGAAGCTACACAATACAGGCATGTTGTTTTGTGTTATGTTCCTCAGCTTATAATGACTATAATGATAAAACTACCATGAGAGATGATGCATTTACACTGAGAAAGAAATGATAAAATCGGTGAATAATATTTTAACCTAACCCTCCTGGGTTAGGTTTCTTCTCTCAATAACATCAACTAATACATTTTCATTCATTCATTCATTTTCTACCACTTATCCGAACTTCTCGGGTCACGGGGAGCCTGTGCCTATCACAGGCGGCATCGAGCCAGGATACACCCTGGACGGAGTGCCAACCCATCGCAGGGCACACACACACGCACACACACACACACACACACACACACACACACACACACACACACACACACACTCATTCACTCACACACACTATCCAGAGATGCCAATCAACCTACCATGCATGTCTTTGTACCGGGGGAGTAAACCGGAGTACCCGGAGGAAACCCCCGAGGCACGGGGAGAACATGCAAACTCCACACACACAAGGCGGAGGCGGGAATCGAACCCCCCAACCCTGGAGGTGTGAGGCGAACGTGCTAACCACTAAGCCACCATGCTTCCCTACATTTTGATTATTTTTGGATATCTTTCCTGAAGAGCCAAGAGGCCCAGTTGTCCTGGTGCTTGATGTTTTAACGGCGAAACACATTACACACCATTTTGCTAATTGTGCCTTTAGGCAGGTTCACACTGTGTCACCACTTATGTGATTTTAATCTGCCACTGCCACATTTCATATAAGAGGCAATAAGGCCGATTATGTAACACAGAGCAGTGAATCAGCATGAAGATTCACCCGATAATTACAGTTTATTTCATATCCTATCTTCCTTATACCATCAGTGGATTCCTATCAAGAGAAATGGTATAAATGCATAAACATCTTCCACTCAGTTCATATTCTGTTCCTCCTATCCTTTTCATAACAAGCTTGACTCTTCTAGATATTCTTCTAGATACTGAAGCGAGGTTGTGGAGATTTGTGATCATTCAGCTACAAGAGCATCAGTGAGCTCAGACGCTTAGGAGGTTTGGGGTTCAGTCGTTGTTCCGGTTCATTCCAAAGATGTTCGCTGGGGTCGAGTCAGAGTCAGGGCTTTGTGTAGGACACTCGAGATTCCATTCCAACCTTCATGTACCATGTCTTCATGGAGCTCCTTGCTTTGTGCGCAGGATCATTGCCATGCTGGAACAGGGTTAGAGCCTCTGAGGTAACATGTTTGGATATTATATTGTGTTCATTTATGTAATGGATGATATAAACCAGCGGTCCCCAACCTTTTTTTCGCCACAAACCGGTCAATGTTTGATCGTTTTACCGCGGCCCGCTGGGGGTGGGGGCTATACAATTAAATTAAAATGAATAATTTTAATTTAATTGTATTTAAACATGCCTTTGTAACTCACTACAACGCTAAATCAATGAGAACCCTGAGCTTGTTTCTTTACAACGAGACGGTTCCATGTGGGGTAATAGCAGACAATGACACCCGAAGTGTGTCGCTTATGTCCAGTTTATTCCGTTGTTTTGTTTCGGTTGCCGTCACTGCAGAAAACCCCGCTTCACACAGATAGCATGTCGGAAATGGCGATAGGGATGTAAGTGCTGTGGTGACAATCTCAGGGTATTCCGCCATGACTTTAATCCAGAACACCGGCAGAGTTTCTAACTTTCTAACGACGTCTGTTTCGTGCTCATTTTTGCTAATTTGTGCGTTAAATTTGAGCAAACACAATATACACGTACACCAAGCACTGTTAAACATGACAAAGTACCGGTGAACAGAGAGAAGAGCGATACACACCTTCTCTCTCCATCAAAGCTACAACACCACTGCCGCTCGCAGCCGCTCGGCTCCAGACGTCACCTAAACCCGGCCCGATATCATGATATTTTGCGCATGCGCGGTATCGGTGCGCCTTTAAGTGACGTCTCTCAGCTCCCGGTTAACCTCTCGTCCATGGAAAGTCGCACAAACTCGAGAGAAATACACCACAGTAAATAAAATGGAAATAATTTAATGTTCCTTGGGTGGCCCGGTACCATTTGGTCCACAGACCGGTACCGGTCCGCGGCCAATTTATCTGGTTATTTGATATTCTGCTCTACACTCAGCTCAGTCTATGACTTATTTTGCTTCTACACACTGTCATGTTTTGTCCTCCACCTCTTCCTTTATAGATCTTTCTCCAGATATAGATAAGAGACCTTGAACCTGAAATGTACTGTATCTGTTGACGTGCCATTGACCGGTATATCATTCAACAGCATGCACTAAAACATGCTTTCCTGACATTTGTATAGTTTGACACTGGGTTTATGTCAATAGTACACCTTAAAGCGCCAAGATGGCACAATTGCTTACAAGAGACACATAGCAAAATGTCATGGTATTCATTTATTTCACTGTGTTTGGACAAAAATGGGTAAAAATGCAAACAGAGCGTCACTTTTTTTTTATACAACTATTACGTCTTCATGTACAGCAGTATCAAGGTGAATCTTTGTATTGACACTGATATCAAATATATTCTCTTCGTTTGAAAGTAAAATAAGTAAATGCGAATTGCCAGTACTCAAGACCTCTGAAGAACTGCCATGTGTCTCTTCCTGAAATGATTTTGAGGATAAATTCATCCATTCATTCATCTTCTAGCGCTTATCCGAACTTCTCGGGTCACGGGGAGCCTGTGCCTATCTCAGGCGTCATCGGGCTTCGAGGCAAGATACACCCTGGATGGAGTGGCAACCCATCACAGGGCACACACACTCTCATTCACTCACACACTCACACACTACGGACAATTTTTCCAGAGATGCCAATCAACCTACCATGCATGTCTTTGGACCGGGGGAGGAAACCGGAGTACCTGGAGGAAACCCCGGAGACACGGGGAGAACATGCAAACTCTGCACACACAAGGCGGAGGCGGGAATCAAACCCCTAACCCTGGAGGTGTGAGGTTAACGTGCTAACCACTTAGTCACCGTGCCCCCATTTTAAGAATAAATTGCTATATAAAATTTCGGTGATCCAAAAACATTTTAGTAAACATTTTGCTCAGAAATTTGCTCTATTTTACCAATGAAACCCGCTGAATAATCTACTCCTCTGATAGTGTGATAAAGTGGCTAATTAGAGCTGGGAACATTTTCTTCTTCAGTTTGGGGGGAAAATGAGTTTAATAAACCCCTCAGGAGCTTCACATATGCTCACAAACAGACATAGTGTCATAACATAGTGTTTTGTTACTGAGAAATCAGAGATGTTGTAATTTCCTGATATGGTTTCATTCTTTTTAATACATTTTCAGGAAACGAAAGCAGCTTTACTAGCCAAGTTACCTACAACACCAAAGAACACAAGTATACAGGGAAATATTTGGAGCCTCTTAACAATGTCAGGCAATTCAGGTGTGTCAAATGTGCTGAAGGGCAAACACTTCATATCCGGTATCTAAATCCTCCTCTGCCTTTGTGAGATATAAGGCGTATAGCAACATGTCCGTCAGACACCTTTCAAGGTTCGAGTTCGTCTTGAGTTCATGTACAGTATGCAGGCCATTTTGCGGTGTTACACAGCGCTACGTTCGTTTATAGCCGTAACGTAAAGGAAATTGAAGTAAACTACTGTATATAAATGAATGTGAACCTTCAATGCGAATGCTTTAGGCATGACAATGCTAGCTCTCCATCTTCATGCTTGATCTCACTTAGGTGAAGCTTATCATCCATTCAGCCCCGCACCCTCCTCGTCCGCTTTCTCTCCTAGTGTCGAAAAATGCCAGCGAGTCCCTCAGGACATCCCAAAGCACACCATCCCCATACAGTACATTCCCACCACCTTCAACACCACCCTGAAGGTCAGGTTACAGTACCACTGCTAACCTCATTCTGAGCCGAGCCCTTACACGTCGCAGCCGTACGTACCGATTCTGTATCCAAGGCATCATACAGTATAAGATGGTTATCGTGTTCTCAGACCAAGTTGATTTTCTTCCAGGACTTTCACAATTGTAGATGAATCTGTCCATGATAGCTGCCTCAGGGATGATGGGCAACTGTGACCTGTGTGTCTGACCTCTTCTCCTGCATAATTCAGCCAGTGATGCGGTCGAGACAGAGCAAACATTATTAACAGACAGAAAGAGCGTGTGCTCCTACCGTTGCCTTGAGCGACCTATCCGTCCCTCCATCTTTCATATAGACTACGATTGAGACTTTTATTTGTTTCTTAGCCGTCGACCGTGCACCGATATCTGACTTTTCTTCCTTACTACAGTATACCTTTGTATCGATTCAAATGTAAATACCTTTAGACCTTTAAGTTAAAGATTTCTTTAACGTAACACACATCCATCATCCTCCACCACAGGTTAAGGAAAAGAATAAAATCAAACACACATCCAGATCATCCTCCAGAACCTACTAAAGGTTATAAATGAAATACTGTGATCAAGGTTCAGTTCCTGCTCATGGTGTGTTATAGACCTATTTTTATTTCTTCTCATAATCATCGATCACACGTCTTCGGCTTCTTTCTCTCTCTCTTTCCTTTTCACTCTCTTTTCTTTCCTGATTGTACAGTATGCAGCATCCTACAGAGAGCCATAACGGATTATAGCCCCAAGGGTGCAGTCCGTCGTTCGGCAGCACACGCGGTTCAGACCTCAATTATCTTCAGATCCATCTTTGTCGCTGACGTCTTTATATGCACGTCGGCAAGGGTGAAGAAATTAATGCACTTGGGGAAGAGCTTGGGGAATATACGGGCAGTGCAGATCATTTTGAATTCACCTGCAATCATTCCCATTCTATGTAAATGGAACAGTTATTTCCTCGGTGATGAGCCTTTCTTTAGAAGTCGGCCCCCTGGTAGTCTGCTCGTTCGTTTTTGCATCCTGAGTGTTAAAGTACCTCCAAGCACTCGCTTCATCTAGAATTCTGAAACCGTTTATGTGACAGTCTGGGAAGAAAACTTAGATGACAATGGAGCTGAACTCTAGAAATGAGACAAAATTGTTTTATAAGCGGGGGGGGGGGGGGGGGCGCACGGTGGCTTAGTGGTTAGCACTAAGCCAATCGAGGTTGGGGGTTCGATTCCCACCTCCGCCTTGTGAGTTTGCATGTTCTCCCCGTGCCTCGGGGGTTTCCTCCGGGTACTCCGGTTTCCTCCCCCGGTCCAAAGACATGCATGGTAGGTTGATTGGCATCTCTGGAAAATTGTCCGTAGTGTGTGAGTGTATGAGTGAATGAGAGTGTGTGTGTGCCCTGTGATGGGTTGGCACTCCGTCCAGGGTGTATCCTGCCTCGATGCCCGATGACGCCTGAGATAGGCACAGGCTCCCCGTGACCCGAGAAGTTCGGATAAGCGGTGGAAAATGAATGAATGAATATTTTATAAGAAAATTATCTCTGTAAATAATATACTTTAACGTCTCTTTTTTATTATTCTCACTCCTACCGCTTATCCGAACTACCTCGGGTCACGGGGAGCCTGTGCCTATCTCAGGCATCAACGGGCATCGAGGCAGGATACACCCTGGACGGAGTGCCAACCCATCACAGGGCACACACACACTCTCATTCACTCACACACACACACACACACACTACGGACAATTTTTCCAGAGATGCCAATCAACCTACCATGCATGTCTTTGGACCGGGGGAGGAAACCGGAGTACCCGGAGGAAACCCCCGAGGCACGGGGAGAACATGCAAACTCCACACACACAAGGCGGAGGCGGGAATCGAACCCCCAACCCTGAAGGTGTAAGGCGAACGTGCTAACCACTAAGCCACCGTGCCCCTCTTTTTATTATTATTATTATTATTTTTTTATATTTTAAATATTCATATATTCTTTTCAAGGAAGTTCCACCTGTTCCCTGCATCCAAACCGTGACACGTTTCCCTGATTAGTTGATTTGAGCTTTTACCCTTGTCTTTTCGTGTAACGAGTTTCCATGAATTCCTAATTTATCTAGATCTAGTATTTCCCAGTTTTCAGCCTCATCTATTGCTCTGTAAAATATATTTCTTGTTGGATGCTGTCTCTATTTTTATATTTGATCCCTGCTATGAACTATGACTGATTCTGGGGACAGTGGGTAGACAGAGAATGTTCTGGATGTTGCTAATAATCAAAATGCTTACTATTTTTCCTCATATTTCTTTGGATAATTCTTAGAAATAAGTCTGGTATCTTTTAGTTTACTTGGAATGAAATCTTTATATTTTTACTTTTGGAGGAAATTAGATTTAAAAATGACTTCTGGTCGAATAACTGTAACTAAAATACGTCAGAAATAATAAGAAATAAGCCAGAGCGCTGGAGGACTTTGGCACTCCAGTGGATCTGATGTCACATCATGTCACACTATGTTTACCAGTTTAGTGAGTCTACAGCTTTGACATTTTAGCCACTGTGGAGACCTAGATATGTCAAAAATGTCTGAAATCTTTGCAAACAGGACATTTTTTTCCTGCTAGGCTGGAAAACAGGAGAATTTCTCTCAAATCAATGAGCTTTGGTGCAGTTAGGTGTCCTACAGCACAATCTGTCAGCCAACGTCAACTTAAAGATTCTGTTCGATGTTTTTTTTTATTATTATTATTATTGGGCTTGGATATAAATGGTTTTCTTGGAGAAACGTAGGTGTTATAAGCATGATATGGAATAGGTGAGATTTGAAATAGGACAAATCTGTTTTTAGGACAAATTAAATGGTATTATGTTTAAGTATAATTGAATTTTGGAGTATTTAATATGGAACTGTATGCCAGTGATTTTTATTGATAAGGATACTGGTTAAGCTTGTGGATGGATTATTGGTCCAGACGGTATCAGTGTTACAAAACCTTTCTGTAAGATTTTATCCATTAAATCTTCATTTTTTGGTGTTTGGGAGGTAGAAGGAAACTAGAGACCCCAGAGGAACCCAACACATACTGTACATATATATTAAAACACACAGAGGGACAGTAACCCAAGCCTCAGCCCCAGGACCCTGCTGGAGCTGTAAAGAAGCACTTCATGGCCACCACCATGACATGGGTTGGTAGGATCAAAGTGCCAAGGACGTGGCATGGTTAAGATTGGGTGAATATGAAATATAACGCATTCAAAATGTCCTTCATATGAGTAAATTCCTGCTTTTCTTGACAGAAGATCAGATTGTAGTTCATTTAAATTAAAAAAGGAAGGAAGGAAGGAAGAGATGGGAAAGGGAAAGAAAGAGAGAAAGAGATGGAAAAGGAAAAGAAAAAAGAAGGAAGGAAGGAAGGAAGGAAGGAAGGAAGGAAGGACCTTCCGTCCGTGCCCTTACTGTCCTTCCCCTTCCACTCCCTTCCTTCCTTCCTTCCTTCCCCTCCCTCCCTCCCTCCTCCTCCCTCCCTCCCTCCCTCCCTCCCTCCCTCCCTCCCTCCCGTCCTTCCTTCCTTCCTTCCTTCCTTCCTTCCTTCCTTCCTTCCCCCTCCTTTCCCCCCCTCCCTCCCCCTTCCTTCCCCCCTTCCTCCCCTTGTTTCCTTCCTTCCTTCCCTTCCTTCCTTCCTTCCTTCCTTCCTTCCTTCCTTCCTTCCCCCCTTCCCTCCCCCTTCCTTCTTCCTTCCTTCCTTCCTTCCTTCCTTCCTTCCTTCCTTCCTTCCTTCCTTCCTTCCCTCCCTTCCTCCTCCCTCCCTCCCTCCATCCCCTCCCTCCCTCCCTCCCTCCTCCCTCCTCCCTCCCTCCCTCCATCCCTCCCTCCCCCTTCCTTCCTTCCTTCCCCCTCCTTTCCCCCTTCCTTCCCCCCTTCCCTCCCCCTGCCTTCCTTCCTAACTTCCTTCCTTCCTTCCTTCCTCCTTCCTTCCTTAAAATAGGCAAAGAAAGAAAGAAAGAAAAAAGGTAAGGAAAGAAAAGAAAGACAGACGGACAGACAGACAGACAGAGAGACAGACAGACAGACAGACAGACAGACTTGGTGGGCATTCAGCT
The DNA here is from genome assembly GCF_022655615.1 of Tachysurus fulvidraco. Lineage (NCBI taxonomy): Eukaryota > Metazoa > Chordata > Actinopteri > Siluriformes > Bagridae > Tachysurus > Tachysurus fulvidraco. The sequence continues at coordinate 29,226,548 of NC_062523.1, forward strand.
TTAGGACCTCTAAAGCTATTTTTGACTGAAATCAAAACATTTACTCTATAAAAAAAAAGCCAGCCATTTCCATGACATTAAAAAAGAGTAAAAACCTCAGGACATAAATGAAGGACATAAATAATTTAGCATTTCTCTTTAACAAACACACAGGAATGCTTCAGCCTTGCAGAGGTGACCTCTCAAAGGTGGACATTTATTTCCCTCGAGTCTTACAGCACTATCCTGTTGATCAACACTGAAGGTGTAAAATATTGCTTTTTCCTTCAAGCTCAACATTCAGGATTCTGAAAAGTCCTCTAAAACCTGGCTGGTGACTGGACATCACATGCTGCCTTTGTGCTGCTTTTATTTTTCATTCATTCATTTTCTACCGCTTATCCGAACTACCTCGGGTCACGGGGAGCCTGTGCCTATCTCAGGCGTCATCAGGCATCGAGGCAGGATACACCCTGGACGGAGTGCCAACCCATCACAGGCACACACACACTCTCTCATTCACTCACACACACTATGGACAATTTATCCAGAGATGCCAATCAACCTACCATGCATGTCTTTGCACCGGGGGAGGAAACCGGAGTACCCAGAGGAAACCCCGTGGCACGGGGAGAACATGCAAACTCCCTCACACACAAGGCGGAGGCGGGTTTAAATTGTTTTTCTTTCAAATAGGTAATAAGGGCTTCAAGCTGGGGCTGTTGTTTAATAACAGGATCCATTTGAGATTTCTTTTGGCTTTAGTAAGGTCTTAAATCGAGATGCTGAAATGGAACGATGTTCAATTCAATTGCAAACTCATTTAAAAGTTTAGAATGATTATGTTTAGATAAAGTGGGAAGTTAGGAATCAGCCTTTTTATTACTCCATCTGCATGAAATCTAACAAATCTGCCGCCTTATAATCCCTAATACGTTTATAAGCGATCACACGTTATATTATGGTATGGTCTTTAAGAGCTTTATTAAGCCATTGTGTATTTAAAGCTATACTTTTTCCGATTTACGGAACGAGGATGATTTGATAAGCCTGCGGTTACGTTCCTAGAGAATTGTCTTTCTCTCTGGCGCTGTGCATGAATAATTCTGCTCTCAGAGTTAATCATGAGTTAATCACACCAGGGAGAAATCGAGCTCAGCAGACAGCAGAGCACCAAAATTCAATATCTAGTGTCAAAACATTGGTTAAAATAAAACCTGTAAGATAATCGAATCAATCTTTAAATTTTATCTACATTTAAATTTTATCTATATTTTTAAATTCCTGAGTAAATTCCTTCTATATTTCGTACATGAATGAAGTGTTTAATGCAGTGATCGTTATTTCCTCTTAATGGTCCAGCACAAAGAATGGCAGAAAATCTGTCATCCTTAGAAGTAAATAAACAGAATATATATATTGTGTCATGCATCCACACACACACACACACACACACACACACACACACACACACACACACACACACACTATCTCACAGACCATCAGATCTTCCAAACATTGTGTAGCAGACCACCCAAGAGGCCTTTGTTTTCCCTTGAGCTTGTCACAAGGCTCACTACGCTGTTGCTCTAACATGGAAATAAATATTTTGAGAGATCCTTTGAATCTAATACAACTAATCATGCTTTCTTTGTGTCTATCAGGTAAATATTAACCAATTATAGGCAAGTTAAAATGGTTTTAAATGCCCTGTGATGGTAAACGACGGCAGAAAATGTGTCCGGAAGGAATTTCAGAACATTTAAATGTCATGTTAAACACTTCTAGCTACTGTATGTTAACTTCACAAGACAGACCTTATAACCCAGTGTGTGCACAGAACATATTTATTTCTGTGCCACTCATATTATATTCACTGATTTCTGTACCAAAAATATACAGATTTCTTGTTTCCACTGGTGTTCAAAAAATGATGTACGTCTTTGCTTGTCTGAACATGTGCCCTATATTTTAGCTCACTTTTAGCCAGCTGTGTTTATTCAGAATCAACCGTCTTTTACATTTAGTCCTACAACAAAGATTGTTCATGCTGTTTATTTAGAGAGAGTTCTTTTCATTGTTTTAGCCGTTCTGCCGGCAGGTGTCGATTATATAAGGACTTATACAACCTCTACCAAGCCTTACGGCGGTCTTTTATCAAGGCGGTTAGGGTTTATCGTGGACGGAAAGGGAAAAAAGCTTGAGAAGTTAATATCTGGCAAGCTGGAGCATCCCCTGCGGCTAATGCAGCACCCACACATAGCGAGCACAGCTGCATGACTGCTATTATCTCGCTTCCTATCCCACACAATGCATTATCTGAGTAATGCTGGGTGTTGCTGTATGGTCTTCGCCACACCCTTCCTGTAGTTCCTACACAGGGTTTAAAAAAAATAATAATAATTACTACTTAGGGACAAGATGATTCTTTGGAGAATCCATCTGGGGGGAGGATTTCACTCAAGGCATTTTTACAGTTAGATTCTGTGCTCCAAAGTGCATGTACACAAAGTAAATGCTAGCATCTCTACTCATTAACAGTGTACATATACTGTAGTGTTACAGTTCTTTTTAAAACATTTCTTGTTTTTTGATGATTTGGGATTTGGGATTTTATTTTATCGCATCTTCAGCACTTAGTCCAGTGGTCGGCAACCCGCGGGTCCGGAGCCGCAAGCGACTCTTTCATCCCTCTGCTGCGGCTCCCTGTAGATTTGGAAAATAAATATTTCATTTAAATCTATTTTATTTTAGTTAGTTATTTTTTTTAAAAAAATCTAGGATTATGATGCTCTTGTAACATTAAAATAAATAAACCGTGTTTAATTTGTTTGTCGCTCAAAATACGCGTCATAACCGTTAAAACCGTTAAAAGTTAAAATGTTGATGTCATGAATACGAAGAGGACTCGATTAGACGTCGGACATTTTATTTGAAAGTAACCTTCAACCCAGCGTCTTTTTTATTAAGGTTAATTCGAACTGTTCAAAATATTTTTGTTTGCCTGCAGGAATAAAATTTCGTTACTCGGTAGCAGTTCATCGATTTCATAAATTAACACACTACAGTTTTTTCTATACTTTCCGTAAAGGTAAAAAAAAAAAAACGATATATGCGGCGTTATCTTCATTTTAGATGTCAAAATGGGTTTCGTGGCTCTCTGTGTTTTTTTTTTTTCTGTGGGAAACGGGTCCAAATGGCTCTTTGTGTGTTTAAGGTTGCCGACCCCTGGCATAGGGCTACATAGAAATGAAAACATGGATGTTATCCTGTAATGTCTGTTCATGTGGTTTTCCCATGGATTTTAAATCCTCACCTACAGTATAATCATTCATATAATCTTTTTTTTTTTTTTTTTTGCTATTTGACCAGTTTTAACTTGCAAGGAAGTGCTTGTGAAAACATCCATGCTTTTTTTTTAATGTCTTTTGAATGTTCTGGTGCTTCTTCACGAAGGATCGTTTTTCTTCCACTACATTCTTGTCTGGAATTCCACATCTCTATTCAATGGGATGAGTGACAGATATTCCTTTGAAAGCGCACCCTTTAATGTAGCGCTGTACGTCCTGTTCCTGTCTCGGGACAAAGCCATCTTCCTTCTGCCTCAGAGCATCTATCATTCATTAAGCAGGGGTTAGACAGAGGTACAGACACTTGTACAGGTTTTCAAAGAGAATAAAATTTAATTTAAGAAACTGTCGATTGGGTATAAGCCTCACAGCACTTATGTATAGAAAACCTGAAGCGTAAAAGGCTTTAATATTGATCTGTTAGTGACTTTGAGGAAGATGAATCCTGTGGGAGAGGAGGCAGGGTGGTATGGCTGATTTATATGATTTTTTTGGCTGGCGTTGGAATCACCCTGCTGTTACTACTCGTGCCTCTCAGCTAGGTAGTATTACATCTGCCAAACCCGAACATTATTTTATTTTAATGAGACGTCGAGACCAGCTGATGCTGTTTAATTATCAACTGGAAAAAGCAGTAAATAATAACATCTGATGTTCACATGATATTTTTGCCCGAAAGGAATAAAAGGAATATTGACTCAGAGATTTCACAGAGCAAAAGAGCATAATGTTAAAGCTAATAAAAACACTACTGCTAAAAACAAGCAAGGAAATGCAATTGATTATGATAAACAACTAACCATGCTTGCCTTGTTAAAGTGCAATCCTTCATTCATTCATTCATTCATATCCGAACTATCTCGGGTCACGGGGAGCCTGTGCCTATCTCAGGCGTCATCGGGTATCGAGGCAGGATACACCCTGGACGGAGTGCCAACCCATCACAGGGCACACACACACTCTCATTCACACACACACTCACACACTACGGACAATTTCCCAGAGATGCCGATCAACCTACCATGCATGTCTTTGGACCGGTGGAGGAAACCGGAGTACCCGGAGGAAACCCACGAGGCACGGGGAAAACATGCAAACTCCACACACACAAGGCGGAGGCGGGAATCGAACCCCCAACCCTGGAGGTGTGAGGCGAACGTGCTAACCACTAATCCACCGTGCCCCCTAAAGTGCAATCGATATATCAATTTAAACTTAGTTACGCCGAGTCTCGGCCGTAGCTAATCACCGCCAGACCAAGATTCAGAATAACTACATGATAAAAAGAGTTTGTTCTACAAACACAAAATCAACATCGAATATCTGACATTTTGGACACGGAATAGATGAAGGTTATGTTTATTTTAGCTCGAAGAAACCTCACTTACTTACTGTGTTGACTAGCAGGCTAGCTACTGTAGCGCCAATTGAAATTGGCGTCCGTTTTTTTCCGTTTCATTTTCATCTGACTAGATTTCATATTTTAAGTAAAATTCATATTAATCAAAAACGTATCACTTGTCGTGTCTCCTGATGACGTCGCTAACTTTAGTGTAGTAACTGCTTAGAACTAGGACGCTGCTTGTCCAATCAAATAAGTGATAGCTGTTGAACAATAACTCTGTAGATGTCAGGGATCAGCGCAGATCCGTCAGGGATCAGCGCAGACCTATGGCCATGTGCGTTTGTGTCTGTTTGTGTCACGTGATTGACCCGTCCACGTCTGCTCCTCCCGGTCATCACACCTGTTCCCTATTGTTTGTGATTGTCCCTGTCTGTATATACGTGAGCCGCATTGCCTTAGGCAGCGCGGCTTCATTAATAATAATGTTAGTGCCCCGTGTAGTGTGGTTTATGTTTGTCTTCCTCATGTATTAAACCCCTTTCATTTGAAGCTATCCTGCGTATGGGACCTGACAGTAGACTCCTTCATTTAATTTATCTTCTACTACTTGCATGGTGTATTAGTTGAATACTTTGAGAAATTGTTTGTAGGACAAACTTAGACTTGACTCATTATGATATAAGCCACTACACTGTGTAACAGTACGGGATAAACTGGAACTCGACTCGACTCGATTGAACCGACATCAAATAAAGGTCATTAAAATTTTTTAGAAAAAAATACATGTTTAGACACATTGTTCATCATAATACAAACTCACAGTATCTTCACCACTGGCATAAATAACATCTGATTGGCCGATGCTTAGGAGATTTGGTTTTGCACTCTGTACACCGTCCCACTGGGGGAGATTTTTCACCAGTTCAGACAGTAAAGGGTCAGCTTCAGAGCACACAGCCTTCAGAGAAGAAATATTTGTTAACGTTTTTGTTTGTCAGGCTTTGCCTATTGAGTATAGGATAAACTGACATGTTCTTCCTACAGGGTCTGTCCCCATGAGGTCCAAGGCTACACACATCCCTCTGGTTGAAAATGCTGTCAACACCTAAAACCTCAGGGTTTAAAGTGACACGGAAACCAGAGACTGTAGAACACTTGCTAAAAGATTTCCAAGAACATTTCAACACAATATATTTCAAGTCATATCATCGCAAAGATGACTTCATTTTTATATCCGGAATACTGTACAGTATACTGTCAAGTTTTGAATGTTTGTGACATTGTAGTCTAAACTGTCTGGAGTGTGTCAGTGTGATTTTTCCCTGGCATGTGTTGGCACATGTCCAGAGTGTCCCCTGTTTTGTAACCCCTGGGATATGTTCAAGGTTCCGTGTGACCTTGTGTAGGATAAGCGTTACTCTTTCTAGATCTCTATTTAAGACCCTGTCTAGATCTCTATTAAATTTAAGCATGTTATATTGTACCGTGTTAACAGCATTGTGAAAAAAAAGCCCATATTTGTCTCATAATGTCTAATCTATTCTGCTGAAGCATGTTTTCGGACGTATCAGTAGGTTTCTCACAAGTCGTGGTGTCCTTATCAGCTCGATGTGACCCACCGAATACGTCTTGAATTCATGCATAAATATCGACTTTTCATATATAATTTGCTATAATTTGAAATGTAAATTGTTACATGAAATAAATTAAAATAAAAAGAATGCAAAATAGAAACATTTTCAGCAGTGTACCATTTTATATTATAATACATATTCATAATAATACATAATACATACAATACATTGATAAATGAGGCCCATTGTTGCATGGAAAGTTCCCTTAACTGTTCATAAATTGTGTCGATTTTACAAAATTATTTCTCTAAATGTTATATTTATACATAAGTCCTATTTTTCCTCGTTGAAACTGGAGCTTGTACTGCACATTTGTTCTCATTTCGTTCTCACACAAGCACAAACGCTATTAAAGCAGTCTATTGTCCATGTACATCGGCTTATAAACACCTCCTCGTTTTATACCCACAAGCTTCATTAAAGACATCTTGCTACACACATCACCAAACAGTTAATATCCTAGCAGAAAGTGCAAAATGATGGTCTTCTTTTTCTTCTTCTTCTTCTTCTTCTTCTTCTTCTTCTTCTTCTTCTTATTATTATTATTATTATTATTATTATTGTGCTTGAGTAGGAATAGCACTACTTGGAGTCCAGCGAAGGTCGAATGTGCATATTAAGAGTTTTCTAAAGTAACATGAACTTCTTTTGTTGGTTCCTGGTGATGACAATAATACAGTGTACATAGTTTTGGACCTAAATTTGATGCAGGATATTGCAACAAGACCTTCTAGAAATGCCTGAAGACTTTTACATCCTTGTTGTAACACCTTCGGCATTCTGTGTGTTTGTGTACAAAGGTGTGTTCTGTTTGTGTGCAGCTTCATGGGTGTACGTTGTTTTGCAACAACCTACAGTATGTGCATGGCTTAAATCTACAGGATTTTTGGATGAACACCACAAATCTATGGAAACTGTATTAATACCGAACTGAATCTGTTCCTGTTAAAACTTATACTTCTAGTGCGCTCGTCATGACTCGTTAATTAAACAGCAAGCTATAATGAAATAGAAATAGAAACTATAGGTGATTAATTTTAGAAAGAATAATACTTAATTTTGGGGGGCACGGTGGCTTAGTGGTTAGCACGATTCCCGCCTCCGCCTTGTGTGTGTGGAGTTTGCATGTTCTCCCCGTGCCTCGGGGGTTTCCTCCGGGTACTCCGGTTTCCTCCCCCGGTCCAAAGACATGCATGGTAGGTTGTTTGGCATCTCTGGAATATTCTCCGTAGTGTGTGAGTGTGTGTGATGGGTTGGCACTCCGTCCAGGGTGTATCCTGCCTCGATGCCCGATGACGCCTGAGATAGGCACAGGCTCCCCGTGACCCGAGAAGTCCAGATAAGCGGTAGAAAATGAATGAATGAATGAATGAATGAATCTGAAAATAATTCTATATGACTTTATAGATTTGTTTAATCTTTAGTTTAATATATACATATACTATATACAAATCACCTGATTTATTTTATGTTTATTCATTTTATCTGCTTAATTAGCTTAATTGTTGACAGGAACGTCAGGGACAATTCGCTTCCAGTCCACAAGGGGGGGTGTGATCCTGGCAGGTCTTGTCACCTGTTCGTAATCATCCCTAACGTGTTGCTCTATTTATACCTGCCCTTTTGTATCTGTCTTTCTTTGTCGTTGTTGCTTGTTTTGTTTGTGTGTTTATGTCTTGTATTCTATATCCTACATTTGGGCCTGGTTTTGTCTCTTCATTTAAGAATAGGGTTTTTTAATTTGGTCTAACTGACAAAAACTCTGACGTCCCTTAGATATAAGCTGCACTTGTATCATGCAAATGATTAAGCATTTAGAAACAAGACAGACCTTAGCTTTATATAAAGCTTTTCTTGGCTTTTCTTTCCTTTTGGTGGCTGCATTGTTTCGCGTTGTCGAAGTTGGATACCGGTCCGGAAAGAGCCTTACAAGAAATTTTATTGGTCCTAATACTGTTTAAATAGACAAATGGTTTACAAATGGACAAAGCTTCAGTGTATGTATATTGAGGCCAGGAGTACCGTGAGTACCGGTACTCAGATCGAGTTGGATTTCTGTCGATGTTTGTTTTGCTTCATATTACACACAACTCTAATTTATGCTGCAGTTAAATCAGACGGAGGTCAAAGATCACGTGCAAGTAAAATTGTGTATCTGTGTATGTGCAAGGTCATCCGTGCGTGTACCGAGCATCCATTTACGTGGACATTTAGCATAGATTTCAGAAAAATCTGTAAGCTAGTCACTGCTAGTCCTTTACTTCTGTCTGTCAACCTGATATCATTGCATTTGCTAAGAGGGCCTTCTGTAATCCTCATACATCATGAACATGACTTTAACCTCAAATACGGCAGTAAATTGTGAGTCAGAGATGGACTGCTTCCAGCAATATCAAGAATTAGAGGACTTTAATAAAATAAAATTGTATCCAGTGATCAGATTCATCTGACCAGAGAGCAGCTTTGGTAGGAAGCCTGGTGACATCATGTCTCCCGTAAATGAATTTAAATCACGATAATCTACTTAAAGAATATTGCACCGTTGACAATGTTAGATCTATTGTATCTAGTATCTTTTTCGACTGTAGGAAGGATTTTTATTTTGTTTTATTCAGTTTTCATGATGAGCACGTTTCATACCTTACCAGTTGGAGTAAAAAGAAAATCAGTTAAGGATCTCAAGTTATTTATCCATCCATCCATCCATCCATTTTCTGTACTGCTTATCCTACACAACATTGCTGGGAGTCTATCCCATGGGACTTGTTTGGGCTGTCAAATCTTCACTATGGACAGTTAAGTGCTGCCTACAACGCTTGCCTGCTAACCACAAAGCCACCATGAATAATCCTATGAGAGAAAAACAATACATATGCATAGGAAGTTGAAGCCTTACCTGAAAATTGCCCCTAATGATTCGGATAGAAATGTACAGGTAGTAGTACCACCAAGGACACATCTACTGGAATTTAAATATGAATCTTCCAGGTTAAAAATGAGAATATTGTCGTGTTTAAAAATAAGGCATAGGAGATATTTTACATTACAGACCACTGACACAGTGCTAAAGCTAATTAAAGATTCACTGCATTCACCTTCCCAATTAAGCTATATATACAGTAATACCTCGAGATACGAGTTTAATATCGTATAAAAACATACAGTAATAAAAGAGAATGTTAAAAAAATAAACTGGTTTTACTATAAAGTGGATTATTTACCTCGGAGATCAGACGACTCGAGCTAACGGAAGACGCGCACGGAGGTTGAGGGAGGAGTAAACAGACGGAGGAGTTAGGAGGAATTTTGTCTCGTACAGTACGTACACTTTCACTTCCGTTCACTTACTCGCTACTGTACACTCTTAATGTACTGTACACTTAAATGGAACTTAACTAAACTTCACTAAAATGAATGAACTTAACTGAACTTAAATGCTACAATTTCTGTTTCCTTTACATTCATTTCGCTTAATTTTCTTCATCGCTTTTCTTTTCACTTGTTTTTGCCTTTTTTGTCACTCTTTCCTCACTAACATCTGCCGGTCGTCTTAATAAAAACCGGCTCGGATGTTCGTATCTCACACGTGGTTGTTGGGGATCTTTGTTTCGGCGGCGGCGGCTCGGATGCTCGTATCTCAAAAATTTGTTCGTATCTCAAGGCAAAAATTCGAATCACAGCTCGTATCTCAAGGCAAAATTTGTATGTCAATGCGCTCGTATCTCGAGGTATCACTGTGTATATATATATATATAGTACAGAAGATACTGATGTCATAGGGCTTGAATATGGATTTGTAACGTACTATATAACTGATACTGATATAACTGATGTCCTGCCAGCAAAATGCCAAAATCATTAATAGATTGTATCGATGCTTCATAAGGTTGCCATGAAATGGAGTCTGGAGTCCTGCTGAACTTATGTCATCTAATTAATCTGACTGACGGTTATTTGGCTATTCTTTTAACCCGAGGTGGCTTCGGTGACCTTTCCAAAGTCTTGTTGTGTCTAAGTTGATTTACTTTTTTTATTTACTCCGGTCAGTTTCTAAGTAATTCGTAAGTAGCTTATAATTAATTAATAGGTACAATTACAACCCTAAATCATTATATTTCGCACTTTATATTGAAATAATATAACATACATGTAACATTTTATCCCAAGGTTGTGAATTGAAGTGTGAAATATATAATATAATATAATATATATAATATAATATAAATAAATGGTTGATACAAACCTTTAATCCAAACCCGACCCCTATCTTGTAAAACAAATGGCGCTAATTAGTTTGCCCTGTGTGGTTAGATATACACTAATTATGGCCAAAGGGATTTGAAATCATATCCACTAAAATAGATCGAGGTCAGGGAACATTTAAGGTGCATCCATGTATAAAATCTAGTGATTCGTACTTTATGGACCAGATTTTACAACATATGAGTATTTTATTAAGTAGGTGCTGCTCCCTGAGGACTTGGGCTGCTTTTAAAAGCTGCAAACAGAGAAAAGAAATAAAAAAAAATTAACAGAAAAGAAGCAGAAGGAGTGCATGATCTTTATTTGAGCTCAACCTTTATTTGACTGATTGTAATGTCACTGTGTCGTGACACTGTCAGATTCTAACTGGTGAAAATGGCAAAAGCTTTCCTTAATGTCTTTAGTAAGATGCTGGATGTCATGAAGTGTCGGAATTAATTCGTAGTGAGGTCAGAGGATTGTATGTGTGGAACTGTGAGGGCATTTGGCTCCCACCTGGCTAACCTTTACTTCCCTGGCTCTAACTCAATATTTTTCTGCAGTTCTGTCCTGTTTTCCTGTAACACACACGTCAATGTTGATCTGTCAGGTTCCATACAGTAGTTCTTATTTTAGTGCTATATTTAATATTAGACTCATATGCTTACATGTATTCATTCGAAGTACCTATTTATCATTCAGCCCATTGAAACTAGCAGAGTTAGGGATTATTGAGGTTAAGCATCGTTCAGTATGTCAAGTAAATAAACAAATAATAATTGGGATGTGCAATGAAATGTTCTGGAAAAAAAATCAAGCATGTTTTTAGTTAAATGAGTGTGTGTGTGCCCTGCGATGGGTTGGCACTCCGTTCAGGGTGTATCCTGCCTTGATGCCCGATGATGCCTGAGATAGGCACAGGCTCCCCGTGACCCGAGTACTGTAGTTCGGATAAGTGGTAGAAAATGAATGAATGAATGAAATGACTGATTTCTAGCATGTAATGTAATCTTAACCACATAAATAATTAATGCAGGTAACAGCAATAACCAAATATTTGCTGGTCTTTGACGTCCAGGTTTGTTGAACTGTTGTTTTTTTTTTAAGGAGGGGACTGAAAGAATTAGTCATCTGATATGAGGTTTTTGCTATTGTGGAACTTTATCACAGTAATGTCCCAAACAACTGGTCTAGAAACATTTTACATACACTCTATAGGTTAAATGTTGGTTTAAGTTTGTGTTGTTCTTTTTCCAGCTTGATTTACTAGCGGTTTTGTCATTAAAAGTCTAACACCATGCCAGGTTCGAGTGCCACGATGTTTCAGCTGAAAGACGTCAAAGATAGTGAACTGATTTATTTATTCGTTTAAAGGCGGGGTCACCGATTTTTGAAAGTCAATGTCTACATTTGAAATCACCAAAACAAACACACCCCTATCCCAAATGGGTCCCACCCCTGTATCGATAACTCCGCCCACACATGCATACGTAACCCGGGCGACTAACTGAAAGAAACGTGTCTTTATCATAGCTGAAGGTAAGAACGATACGATTGTAGATAAACAAACAAGCAAAAATGACACACAAGCATAATGATGTAAAGGACAAAGACATATATTAGTTCTGTGTAACAAAGCAAAACCAACGTTACTCACCTATCGAGAAGGAAAAAAGCGCCTCGGCGTCTTAAGTAAAGTCGGCCACATATTCACAGGTAGGAGTTTCCCGAGTCGATAACTCCTGAGCTAAACGCTGTTACTACACAAAACGCGGTTGTAGCTGCCTCTCTACATTACTACGATAGAAAAGAGGTGTTATTTGTGTAGTAACAGCGTTTAGCTCAGGAGTTATTGACTCGGGAAACTCCAACCTGTGAATATGTGGCCAACTTCCTGCTCCTTCAGTTCTCTCCAGCGCTGGAAAGCTGATCCTATATTAACACGTCCTACTTCTTGTCCTTATCGTAAGTCTTTCTTCTCTTTCTTTCTTTGTTTTTATCCTCCATGTCAATGTTAAAACCGCTTTCTGCTAATGTCACACATGCGCACTGAACACTCTCCGCCGCATATCGACAAGACACGCCCCTTTCTGCTCATTGGCTACACATTAGTTTTGATTTTTGTTTATTATTCGGCCCGACTCGGAGACCCTGCCTTTAATTGCATGTTTTTCTGGTGCAACTGTCACGAGCACTTTCCGTTTGCCTTTTATATTGCACAGGTTTCCTTCCTGCATTCTCCAAGTCCTGTGCTGAGATTTCCCATTCAACATGCCCGATGATCATTGTTAGCATTGTCACCAAGGCTCCTGAAGTTTTATGTAGGTTGGGCTGCCAACTGAATGTAAGTAAGAGTTTGATTGTATTTTTTTAATAGATATCAGACATCTCATTCTGTATGAAACTGCGTAGATGTAAAAAGTAAATGATGAATTACTTCCTGTAAGGGAATGACTCAGTGTAGTATAGCCAAGGAATATATAATGCACACACACACACACACACATACACTCACATGGTTGATTCATTACCAGCATTATATTCATCTTCGTCCTTGTCCTCTGAGCAAAATAGGGAGCACCTAAATCAAGAGCAAGAAAAAAGAATTAAACAGACTTTTGCTTTGTTAGTATTCCTGTTTCATCTAAAGGCAAAACTAAAGCCATTTTGTACATAAGAAAGTAAAGTCTGTTTGCTTAGAGATAAGATATGGATTGAGTGATTCTTAAGTTTGTTCCACTAGATCATTCATTCATTCATTCATTCATTCATTCATGTTCTACCGCTTATCCGAACTACCTCGGGTCACGGGGAGCCTGTGCCTGTCTCAGGCGTCATCGGGCATCGAGGCAGGATACACCCTGGACGGAGTGCCAACCCATCACAGTGCACACACACACTCTCATTCATTCATTCACACACACACACACACACTACGGGCAATTTTCCAGAGATGCCAATCAACCTACCATGCATGTCTTTGGACCGGGGGAGGAAACCGGAGTACCCGGAGGAAACCCCCGAGGCACGGGGAGAACATGCAAACTCCACACACACAAGGCGGAGACGGGAATCGAACCCCCAACCTAGGAGGTCTGAGGCGACCGTGCTAACCACTAATCCATCGTGCCCCCCCTCCACCAGACCAGTGTGGCAAAAAGAAAGCTCTTGTACTAATCTGAATCGAGGATTATCTGTACCAGGTCATAGAGCTGTGTTGGATTATAAAGCTGGCCATGAAAGCCGGAAATATTACGGAGTTATGAGTGACACAAATTCCATGATTTTATTATACTTCAGGAACAATTTTGGACACGATACTAGCTGGTAGTAATATTCCATATACTTTATTCCTGGGTATATTTCAGTGCTAATGCTGAAATGCTATAGAGTGGCACGTTTGCACGGTGGGTATCATTAATGTCTGTGCTGTGTTTCACATCTCCTCTCCATATCCATAACATTGGAGTTGGCTTTGGACCGCAACCATGACAATCAGTTTTCCACTCAAGTCTTCAACAAGACAGATTTAGTGTTAAGTTTTAGAAGGAAATATTTTTATAATCGCATCTCTAGTGTCACCAAGTTCCCTTCTGAGTCTGGTTCCTCTCAGTGTTTTTTACTCATATCATCTCAGGGACATATCATCCCATATTTTTCAGGGACTAAATATCTCAGCATTTCCCCTGAGTTCTCTGATTTCCTTCTATCACCCGAAAAAACGCACATAGTTTTATTAGCTACTATTTTAACCCTACATGGGAAAATATATGTGCACACTTTGCTCCGCAATGAACTCATGTCCCATTTATGGTGTGTTAGTGTTACTGTGATAGGATCTTCCATCACAGAAATACACTGTAGAAGAATGAGTAGAAAAATTACGTATCCTCATAATTATGATATGCTACTTTTTTTTTTACCTTTAACAAAAGCAACTAGGGGGGGCACGGAGGCTTAGTGGTTAGCACGTTCGCCTCACACCTCCGGGGGTTGGGGGTTCGATTCCCACCTCTGCCTTGTGTGTGTGGAGTTTGCGTGTTTTCCCCGTGCCTCGGGGGTTTCCTCAGGGTACTCCGGTTTCCTCCCCCGGTCCAAAGACATGCATGGTAGGTTGATTGGCATCTCTGGAAAATTGTCCGTAGTGTGTGTGTGTGTGTGTGTGTGTGAGTGAATGAGTGTGTGTGTGTGTGCCCTGCGATGGGTTGGCACTCCGTCCAGGGTGTATCCTGCCTCGATGCCCGATGACGCCTGAGATAGGCACAGGCTCCCCGTGACCCGAGGTAGTTCGGATAAGCGGTAGAACACGAATGAATGAATGAATGAATGAATGAATGAATGAATGAATGAATGAATGAATAGCAACTAGCTAGCTAGGAAATATTGGGAGCTGAGTACATCCAACTACATTTCCCAGAACACACCACAGTCTACAAAATTTTGACTAATTACTAATCACACACACACACACACACACACACACACACACACACACACACACACACACACACACACACACACACACACACACCTGTATTCAATTACATAAATAAAAGGCTTAGTTACTTACTCGCTGTGTTATAATGTTCAGTGTGTCCTTGCTAGACTTTAATAAGCTGTCTTGTCTCTCATATTTTGTACTGTATTGATTGTGGTTCAGGATTTTGTCCCATTGTTGATATTTACTAATCACCGAACCTCTGCCTTTTCTTGGATTACGGTTTTGAAAAACTATTTTGGATTTGTTTGGCTATTTCTTTATTAATCTTTCAAGCAGGACTTGCATCTGTTTTAGCAGTCCTTACCTTAACAACAAAAAAGCAATTCTATCCAGCTAGTCTATTATTATTATCGTTAGTATTATGTCTGATCAGCTTGCGTGGTAGCAGGCCAAGATGGTTATGTATGACTTTGCTCACTTGGCTATGAAAAAAACAACCAAATGTAGGATTAGTGATTCGTACATAAGTCATGCTGTGCCACTCCGTCTGGTGGAAAAGCAAATAGAGATATTTAAACACGGCACAGTTCTGTTCGATGACCTATTCCAGAATGATCTTTGTTAGCAGAAAGCCTTCAGTGTGCTCAGTTATTATCATGAAATCGGTGACATGAAGATGACATGATATAATTTGTCTCCTGGGTCTTTATTTCTGTCGGTACGATCGGAATATCGATCACGTTCCCGTGGAAGTCCTGCTTTTTTGAATCATTTTGTGAACCACACCATAAAATCAAAATAACAAAGGTAATGTTTGCATTTATATGGTTAAATCTTTATATATCCAGGTACAACAACTGAAATGAAATGAAGCCGCTTTACAACCAAAAGGAAGATATTTAAAGCTGCCACTGTCACAAATCGTCCCTTATTATGTGTGTACTGTATCTTTATTACCTGGTCTGTTTATGTACAGTATTTATTGTCTACTTTACATTTACATTTACAGCATTTGGCAGACGCCGTTATCCAGAGCGACGTACATAAGTCTCTGACATTGAATACATTAATGCTGGTTCATTAGGTTACATACTTAAGATACCATGAGTTTAAAACATTTGTTCAAAGTTACAATGAAAAAGTGTCAAAGTTGTTTTTTTTAATGCAAAAGATAAGGAAAGAAGTGCTAGTTGATGTGTTTCCTGAATAAGTAGGTCTTCCACCGCCGCTTGAAAATAGCCAGTGACTCAGCTGTCTGGACCTCTAGGGGAGGTTCATTCCACCACCTTGGTGCCAGAACAGAGAAGAGTCTTGTAGTATACTTGCCTCTTACCCTGAGAGATGGTGGAACCAGATGAGCGGTGCTGATAGATCGGAGGTTGCGCGGTGCAGTGCGAGGAGTGATGAGGGCTTTTAGGTAAGATGGAGCGGGTCCATTTTTGGCTTTGTAGGCCAGCATCAGTGTTTTGAATCGGATGCGTGCAGCTACCGGAAGCCGGTGGAGGGATCGCAGCAGCGGGGCGGTCTACTGAGTTCTAGCTGAACGTCTTTCTATCTAGGTAATGATATAGTAGAAATATAAATCTCTTTCTATCTCTCTTTCTTAAACTGTCGTGTCTGTCTTTTATAGCATAATCAGATTTCTTTTGTACCTATAATTGTGACATCATCCGAAAAATCAGCCAAAGGTTCACCACATAGATAGTAATAGTGGAGCTGGAAATCTTTATTATATAAGACTTTAACTTACTACACTAGCATCTTCCTGCAAACTGCTGTACAAAATCATATCCTGCCTATTATTTGTGTGCTTTCGTGTTCCTGAACCTTTAACAGATGTCTAATAATCGATATACGGTTTTAGACCTTTTGGTTTGACTACAAATCTGGACCAGACTGTTTAATCCATACCACAGCTCCACCGGTACAGTATTATAAAGGCTTGTGGAACATTTAAGCCCCAGATCACGTCTGCTACAAGCTGTTTTTCCTTGTAGGACTTGGCAAAAGATACTAAGCGCAGCATCAAAACACCAAACACCAGATTTGGCAGAGTTTCTACCCCCAGGCAATCTGCCTTCAGAAACATTCTGACTCATTTCCAACACAGACTCGAGACACCTCTTACAGATTTCCACTTCTGCGTCTATACTTAAACATTTTTGTGTGTTTTTTAAATCTCACCTGAGCTCCTTGAGCTTGTTATCAGTAAAATCTGGAAAGGATGTCTCAAGAAATAGACTGAAAGTGCACTTGCTGGAAGATTTGGCAGTCTTGCTGTCTATTAAGCGCTTTTGTTCTTGTATCTGTTTTATATACGGTGTGTTTTTACATTAAGAGGAGACTTTGATTGATATAGTGCTTTTTGATCAAACACTAGATAGATATTTTAGGAGCGATAAGCTGTACCATGTCTGGCAATTTAATTTAAAAATGCACGATGAAAGGAGGCTTAGTGGTTAGCCTGTTCACCTCACACCTCCAGGGTCGGGGGTTCGATTCCCGCCTCCACCTTGTGTGTGTGGAGTTTGCATGTTCTCCCCGTGCCTCGGGGGTTTCCTCCGGGTACTCCGGTTTTCTCCACCGGCCCAAAGACATGCATGGTAGGTTGATTGGCATCTCTGGAAAATTGTCCATAGTGTGTGAGTGTGTGAGTGAATGAGAGTGTGTGTGTGTGCCCTGTGATGGGTTGGCACTCCGTCCAGGGTGTATCCTGCCTCGATGCCCAATGACGCCTGAGATAGGCACAGGCTCCCCATGACCCGAGATTTGGATAAGCGGTAGAAAATGAATGAATGAATGAATGAATGAATAAATGAATGAACGATGAAATGAAAAGCTGGTGGGTCTTTGATGTAGACTGTGGCCATGTTGCTTGATTGTAAAGATTCAGACAAGATGATAATATTCTTCTGACTAATCATCTATATCCTATTATAGTCAAAAGTCAGAAATGATCAGTGTCGAATTATTGTAGCTCCCAAGATTCGTAGAGGGGGGCACGTTGGCTTAATGTTTAGCACGTCCGCCTCACACCTCCAGGGTTGGGGGTTCGATTCCCGCCTCCGCCTTGTGTGTGTGGAGTTTGCATGTTCTCCCCGTGCCTCGGGGGTTTCCTCTGGGTACTCCGGTTTCCTCCCCCGGTCCAAAGACATGCATAGTAGGTTGATTGGCATCTCTGGGTGAATGAGATTGTGTGTGTGCCCTGAGATGGGTTGGCACTCCGTCCAGGGTGTATCCTGCCTCGATGCCCGATGACGCCTGAGATAGGCACAGACTCCCCGTGACCCGAGAAGTTCGGATCACGGGAAGAAAATGAGTGAGTGAAAAATTCGTAGAATCTGTAACACACTTCGTCACACTGAAGCTGTTCTTGGGGTTATTGTAGTTTTTTTTTCCTTTAATTTATCACCAGTTTGTTGGTCCGAAGTAAGATTGAAGCTACGGTATGCCATCCAGTTCATTAGAAGGTCTTCATCACTTCCTTATCAAAGTCAATACTTGGAATGTGCATCAGTCTGCCAAACAGCTGGTGCCTCATAATGAATTAGTGTTTGAAATGGAATGCTGGATGAAGTTTAATCCAGAAATTTATATACAGAAATTAAATGTTGCGTACCAGACTCTATAGGGGGAAGTCTGAACCTGGTTAAAAATATGCAAGTGAAAGGAAAGCATTGTGAACAAGGCAAATTACGGTGCCTCGTGTGGACACTTCAGAACACAGAGACTCTATTTTCTTTTGGATTAAATGGAAATAATGTAAAATCTTAAATAGCACAGATTTGTTTTATTTCATACTCACATTTGGTGTCATATTTAATTCTTTGGGTTGTTGATCGGACGACGAGGCTCAAGCCTCACCACCCCTAATCTGTTTATAAATGCTAGTGTGTCATTTTTTAGCACAGGCTATTGGTGTATATCGTTTTGTCTTTTGAACATGAACAAAAAATACAAACGTGCAAGAAGACGGAAATGACGTGACCGCACGTGATTGTGTTTCAAGCTGTTCCTATGACTACGTGAGTTTGCAGATTGCTTTCATTATCAGTCAGCACACAGCGTCTGAGATCAAACCCGTCATGCTGCGGCTAAACCCAGCTCTCCTGCCAAAGATATCGATGCTGCAGTATATCGATAAAAAGATCAACCTACATCTGTGCTTGATTGGACCCAGACCGGCATTGTGTCCAAAAATGCGCTCTAGATATTAAAGCTTCTGCCAGCCTGCAAGTCCTGCACCACTTGCTTTTGGATGTTTGCAAAGAAGCAACATCAAGTCAAGTCAAGTCGAGTCAAGTCGAGTCAAGTCAAGAAGCTTTTATTGTCATTACAACCATATATAGCTGTTGCAGTACACAGTGACATGAGACAACGTTTCTCCAGGATCTTGGTGCTACATAAAACAAAGACAGGGCTATAAGGACATGTAAGTAGTCTTAGGTACATAAAGTGCAACTGTGCAACCTGGTGCAAACAGTGCAGGACAAGACAAACAAGACGGTGCAGGACAAAAAACAGTTCAGACATTAAGTTACAAGACAATACAAAAAGTACAAAAACTACAATACACAAAAGACAATAAACAGTAACAGAAACAGCGCCGACCGACTGGTGTATATACTGAATGTTCAAACAATATTTTGTGCAGTAAAAGAATGAACAGCAGCAGGTTCTTATCATCAGGTCCTTTGGATTATATATGGAGTTGTGCAAAAAACAGCAGATGACTGAAATATTGTATAGTATGTGCGAAATGGCTGAGATATTGTACAATATATGCAAAAACAGCAGAAAAGTGTGCAAAACAGTGTGTGTGTTTTGTGAGGGTCTGTGCAGTCCATACAGATCCGGTCGTGAGGGCCCGAATGCTTCGGTACCTTTTTCCAGACGGCAGGAGGGTGGAGAGTGTGTGTGAGGGGTGTGTGGGGTCATCGACAATGCTGTTGGCTTTGCGGATGCAGCGTGTGGTGTAAGTGACCATGATAGAGGGAAGAGAGACCCCAATGATCATCTTCGCTGTCCTGAACATGAAATTCCTTAGCCTTGTTCCTCACTGGGGGGCACGGTGGCTTAGTCGTTAGCACGTCTGCCTCATACCTCCAGGGTTGGTGGTTCGATTCCCGCCTCCACCTTGTTTGTGAGGCGAACGTGCTAACCACTAAGCCACCGTCCGTCCGTCCCCCGTCCTAAGCGTCAATTAATAAATTTAATTTAATCAGCAAATGACTGACCAGTGTGTCAGTTTGTAAATAAAGATTTATCCTAATATGATTTGCCAATACGGAAAGTGGGCGGCTGCATGGATTTGATACCTCTGCCCTAGAGTATTACGTTCTTCATCACTTGCACATCACTTGCACATCACATGCACATCACATGCACATCACATGCACATCACATGCACATCACTAGCACAATTTAGGACTAGGTGCTAGCTGTCCGTATATCATCCAATGGATATGCAACGGATATATAGCTCATCTTGACGATTA
Organism: Tachysurus fulvidraco; assembly: GCF_022655615.1. NCBI lineage: Eukaryota > Metazoa > Chordata > Actinopteri > Siluriformes > Bagridae > Tachysurus > Tachysurus fulvidraco. The sequence continues at coordinate 29,247,037 of NC_062523.1, forward strand.
ATTATGTAATAAATCTTGCCACTGGTTAGCTTTTAGTATAAAATAAAATCTAGCGGATTTGCTCGTGTTAATGTGATCTTCTCGGTCGTCATGTACTGTAAAAGCCAGAGCAGTTTCATTACTGGAGCGTGAAGTACTTTGACATCTAAGCAAACTGAAAAGAAAAGAAAAGAAAAGGCAGAGGAATTATGGGGCCTGTAGGACATTTTAAGAAAGTCAGCACTAGACAATAAACATCATCGTCCATTAAGGGCAAGTGCAGTGCTTCTTCATATGGTGTGCGGTCTGAAAGCCCTTTGAGTCACTGTTTAACCGTCACGAGGCTGACAAAAGAGGCCGAGTGCCAGCTTTATGGCATTTTAAGCCTCAAGCATGAAAGGAATGCTCTTTTTATTTATTTATTTATTTTTTTTATTTTTTTTAACTAATGGCCAGATGAATTTTCAGAGGTTTCCTTTTTTGACCCTTTATTAAGATGATATTTCAGCTGCTGGCCCTTTAATTCCAGAGAACTTTATATACACAATGATTCCCACATTTTGAGGTTTTTTTAGCCCAGACATTTGGTGGCACCAGACGTAACTGCTGTAAACATGTCTTACAAAATCCTTGTGGTACTGGGAACGAGAATAAACATCACCGATGGCAAAGACGAGCAGATACTCGAACCGGTTCGGCCGTTCGGCTATTGCCATCGCGTGTGTTAGTTTCTTTATTGCAAAAAAAAAACATGATGAGTGATGATTTGGGCCGATTGTGAATTAGTCTCCAAACTGTGACAAAATATTAGAAATGTATCCAGAAATATTGAATGATAATCAAATAGAAGAGCTCAGATGTTGTATATGACTTTTCGTTATGAGCGAATGAGCATAGTAACATTTATTAATAACACGATATCGGACATATTTTTGGGAGAACTGATTATTTTACATAGACGGAGATACGTACATTTTAGACACATGGAGACCTGCCAAATTTACTGGTGTTTTTTGTTGTGTTTGTGGATCTGAAATGTTCTTCCTCGAGTCTTCTCAGGGAGTTTTTCCTTGTTGATGCTGCTTCTGACTTGTTCTTTAGTGAAAGTGAAAGTGAAAGTGACGTGACATACGGCTAAGTATAGTGGCCCATACTCAGAATTTGTTCTCTGCATTTAGCCCATCCAAAGTGCACACACACAGCAGTGAACACACACACACACACACACACACACACACACACACACACACACACACCGTGAACACACACCCGGAGCAGTGGGCAGCCATTTATGCTGCGGGGAGCTGTTGGGGGGTATTTGGTGCATTGCTCAAGGGCACCTCAGTCGTGGCCGGCCCGAGACTCGAACCCACAACCTTTTGGTTAGAAGTCAGACTCTCTAACCATTGTTCATTAGGTATCAACAATACAAATCTATACATTAATCTAAACATCCTTCTTTGTTGCAATGTCTGTTCTTAAAAGTCTACCACACAACAGTATTGCAAAAATAAACATTTAAATAATAATTGCCCACTTGGATTAGTGAAGTAACATTCATTCATTCATTCATTTTTTACCGCTTATCCGAACTTCTCGGGTCATGGGGAGCCTGTGCCTATCTCAGGCGTTATCGGGCATCAAGGCAGGATACACCCTGGACGGAGTGCCAACCCATCACAGGGCACACACACACTCTCATTCACACACACACACACACACACACACACACACACACACTACGGACAATTTTCCATGGATGCCAATCAACCTACCATGCATGTCTTTGGACCGGGGGAGGAAACCGGAGTACCCGGAGGAAACCCCCGAGGCACGGGGAGAACATGCAAACTCCACACACACACAAGGCGGAGGTGGGAATCGAACCCCCAACCCTGGAGGTGTGAAGTGAACATGCTAACCACTAACCCACCGTGCCCCCTAGTGAAGTAACACTAAGTAATGATAGCCTTAGGCTATAGAATGTCCTTGAAAACAATTCTCCTGCCATTTAAATGCTAAATATACTGCCAATGACATGCTAACGTTCAGGAGCTCCCTTATTGTCCTGCATAACATGGTGCCATTTGAAACAGAGCAAATTAAAGGCTTGTAAAGTAAAATACCATCCTGTTTTCAGCATTTCATTACCGTATCCACTTCTAACACTAAAATAAGACAATTCAACTGTGTAAAACGTCTTAAAAACGGTGTATATGTTTACAATCCCAAAGGTTCCCAATACAATCCCTTGAATGTACCCGTAACTTGCTATGGGGTGAAAACGATTCAGCTTCATTACTTAAATTAGCTTGCTTTAATCAATTCAGACTTAATGATGAAGTTACAGTGTTCTACATCGTAGCATAACTTTTTTTTCCATTCGTGTCATTTCTGTGCACTGGCGTCCGTGGGATCTGAAGATAAAATGGTCATTGATCCATTTGAAAACCAACTCAAGCCAGCGATCAAGGCACTGAATAGACATGGAGTGTCAGCACAATTCCCATTCAATTGTCACAATATCTTCCCCAGTATCCGTATAAGTCACGGATAATGACCTCCAACAGCAGCACAGTTTGGTTCCAGTCTATAATGCGACAGGCCTTATTAATCACAGTCGACAAATCGTCAATTCGTACTCCATAGTGGTGCCTTAATTGCTTATTAAACACGCAGATAGCTGGAGCGAAACATAATTAGTCTTCCCCATGCATGGATGCATTGCAGCTGGGGGAGTGAGAAAGAGGGGATAGATATAAGTGTGGATGTTCAATCCACTGTAATTCACCCCCCACACACACACACGCTTTTCCCATCTCTCCCTAGTTCCTAAACCTACCCTGAGGGGTCTTCATTTTATAATTCTCTACCCCCCACCCCCCCCAATCCTGCCACAGCATGATACGTCTCCATGAGGCCTGAATGCTGTTTGGTCCTTCTAATAAATCTAAATAAATTATAGTCTTCAAGTGGAGCCAACTCCATGGGGGATTGTTATCTTTTGTCTTCATTTCCTTAATTTTTTTTTTTCTGTGTTCATCTTGCAACAAAGATGGATGAGACAGAGTATAGGATATTTACAGAAACCTCCAATGCAGACCCATTTTTCGAAGAGGGTTTATATTTCACGCGAACGGACCAGACGTGGCAAGCGACGCCGAACGGAGGGGTACGAACGGAGTATGAACAAATTCATCCGAGCCCCGCTTCTGCATCCACGAGAAGGGATTACGGAAAGCCGAATGAACGCGCACAGCAGGATGCGGTTGCCTGAGGTTTATCTTTCCTGGGCGAATTTCCATTTCAATGGAGAGCTGGAAAGAAGAAGACGCTGCTGTGGTGTAAAGAGTGACAGAAATAGAAGATACAAAGCTGACATCTATTTCATAAACAAATATCGACGAATGTTGCGTCTTCTAATAGCATTACGGTGATTTGCGCTGATTTTTTATACATTTATGTATATTAAGCTACTGATTTTTGACTCGGGTGGCAAACTTCATATGATAAACTTCATTTAAAGCTTGGGAACGGTCAGAAGGGACAGATCGATTAATTAATTAATTGTATATTAAGCTAATAATTGCTTGTAGCTTGAGGTGTGTAATTAGAATATCTTTAATCGTTCTGAAACGTCTCTATTATTTTTACAGAATGCATCATTTTACAGACTTTTCCGATTTTTCATGACAAATATCTCTAATCCAAATGACAAACAGTGAGTCGAAGTGTTGTCAGTGGGGGACAACCAAGGACATGCTGCCAAGGTTCTGCCCGGTAACAGTCTGGAAAATGGCCATGACTGGCATAGCAGGGGAGCAGATGGGCCGAAAGAGACCGAGAGACCTGGAGGTCAAACCTGACGGCAACATATGGGAAAAGAATCAAAAGAAAAAGCTGCATGAACGATTTTCTCAACCTTCAGACACTAAAGGAGATGAACAGGAATAAAGGAGAAGGCGATCAAACACATGATATATAATCAAAATCAGCGCCGCGTCGAGATTCAAGTGAGAATGCGTGGCACTGTGGAAAATCTTCCCATCGTACGAGAGGAGTGCGTGAACACAAACAACTCTGATTACATCATTTCACACAAAATACAACAGAACAAGGTGAACTCATTCCTGCAGCACCGATATATTTAACTCGGTTTTTTTCCCTCCACGTCGCACAAAGCCGTCTTCATCGGTTTTAATGACTTTCTCGACCGTCTTAAAATCTCCACTATATGTTATAGTATTCCGCCGTTTACTCTCCGAAGTGCCATCAAAGTGACGGCACTCAGACCTCCAGCCGCAAAGAGGCTTATATAAAACATTCAAGTCTCGGGTTCATGAACGAAAAAGTATTTTTTCTACCATTGAAAGTCAGCTCTTTAATTAATCACAAGACTGAAGGACCCAGTCGTAGCTATATATCCTTTTGGAACTTAAATGCTTCGTCTGTGTATGTCGGTGGTTCGTCCTCATTTTTCAAAGTCTCATGGATCAATGGTTTTCTCAGTAATGAGCACAACTCAGCTGTAGTATGTGGAGATATGGACTGGGTTACTACAGTAAACACTATAGTGAATACGGTATATGCAGTAAGTGAGCGGTTTGTGCAAAACTTACCATCTAATAAAGGCTTTATTTATTTAAGTGTCACATATAGATTACTTTACGGCAGAGTAAAATAATATTCTCCTTGCATAGCACAGCTTTGGAGGTTGGAGTCTGAATGCAGGTTATGCTATAGATGATCTATGGAGCGGAGACGGTGAATCCTAGCAGAGATCAACAAGCCAGAGCCTTAACCACTTGATCTACCACCAACCAAACAAAAAGTTTCTCCCACGACCCCATTTGTAAATCAAGTGACCCCACGTAGGGTTGTAAATCCCTGGTAAGGAAGTTAGTGGTCTGACCCATTCACTACAACCACCCGAGCAAATAACTGGGCTATTTCCTAAGCTGATTAAGATCACACGTGCTAGCTTCAATGGACAATGCAGAAGCTCTAGAGATAAGATCAATGTAGTAAATACACTGTTGGCCTTACACATGGTATAGACAGGAGGCACGACATACAGTATGATGCAGTGGGTCACCTTTAGATACTCTTGATTCGTGCTTTATGTCTTGGGTAGTAAGGTTTAAAACGACGCGACAGTAGACAGAGGGAGGAAGAGAGGAAAAATGCTTGTGCAAGATCACATTTAGACGGCTGGATTCACTGAAAAAGCGGAGGCATCCTGAGACCGTTCGTATAAACATGCGGTCAATGGTGGGCTGGTTATCCTCTATGTACTGTAACTGAAACAATGGAGCTTGATAACATCAGTGGCTCCTGAGAACACTGAGTATTGTTTACCGTTTCACCTCAAACACAGAGATTCCCATCCCATCTTCCAGAGGTCTTCCAGAGGTCTTCTATGCTCTTTCGCTACACATAAAGTATATGACAATTGGTTTGTGGCCATAGATCTACATGATTCACACCTTCACACCCATTACACTCTTAACACTTTACTCATATCAGCATATTTTTTGGGCATCAGTTGTTTCACAATCTAATCCAATGCAATGCAATGTACAGTAGGTACAGTAGTTCTTCTGCTTCCACACAAGCAGAACTATGAGGCTCTGTTTGGCGCTCGCAGGAAAGACGGGCAGCCATCTTGTGCCCCTTTTCCACCGAGGCAGTTCGAGTGCAGGTTCGGAGCCTAATTTAGAACCAATTCTTTCTGTTTCGACCGCCAAAGCACCGCCTCCGAACCAGGAAAAGTGTTTCTTAAGTAGCACCAAAACGTTACTGGTCTAGACTTAAGAACCGCTTGCGTCAGGAGCTGTGGGCGGGGCTACCGTTAGCGCGTTTGATAATGTACCTTAAGTATAATAATGTTTAATACATTTTTACTTTACCGCGATATGATACATTATCAGCACACATGATAGTAGGTAGCTACATGCTAAGGCTAATTTTTTTCTGTGTTAATGATAAAATAACGTTATGTACTTTATCGATCACAACCTCCGTTTATACAGATTACACAGAGCCGCACGTACACGTTTTATTCGCCGCGTTTGGATGCCGATGTGTATACAAATGTAGCCATGAGCATTAACAGTAAAGCAACATCCGCCATTGTTGATGCGTTTGTGTTTGTCGCTGCTGCGCTAACGTTGCTGTGTAACGTGACACGTATACAGTGAAGTCACACTCGGCGCTGTGATGCTCTCTAGCCGGTGGAAAGGCAAACCGGTTCTTAGAAGGTTCGCCAGTGGAACCAACTTTGAACCAGCACCAGTGCTAGCTCTGAACCAGCACCCGAGTCTTTCCGGTGGAAAAGAGGCATAAGTGGCCATCTTTTATAGACGACCCATTTGGTCATAGTCGTAGTCATAACTGATGACTGCTTTGACATTTGTATCTGCAGGTAAACGAGCACACGGAAATCTCCACTCATACAGTGCAGTGGTGGCTCAAGTGTTCAAGGCTCTGAGCACCAGCGCAGTGCTGGTTAAGGGCCATGTTCAAGGACCCATCAATGGCAGTCACTGATGGATCCTCGAACAAGGTCCTTAACCCTCTGTGCTCCAGTAGCGCTGTATCACGGCTAACTCTACACCCTTGACTCTAACCTCCGACGTTGGGTTATTTCACTGTGCTGTAATGTACATGTGACAAAATAAAGGCTTCTATTCTATACCAAAGTAAAACACCCTGTATGTGTACTTTAGTAAAACCTGCATAATAATGAACTATATGTTTGTTTGTAACTAGATTTCATTATAAAGTAAATGCATTTCATATTATAGCCAATCATATATAGTACATTTCTCTCCATATCTCTCTTTCTCACATTTCTTGAAGACGTAATTAAAGTGGGCTGTGTACCAGACTGATGCAATGTGTTCCTGTCATTCTGGTAGCCCTTGCATGGAAAATGCAGTCCAGACTAATTAGAGTAAAGTCTATACATACAGCACACACACACACACACACACACACACACACACACACACACACACAAGTGGTAATTACTATGCAGTGAAATTCAGCCTCAAATCCCTCATCACAGAAGTGAAGGTCAGAACACAAAGTGAATCATTTATTCAGCATCATGTGGCCATTTTATGGATGGAGTTGAAGACTCGAAGCCCAGATTTAATAAGCTTGTAAACATGCACTTGTCAGTCAGTGAAAAGCTTTTTTAAGCGTTGCGTTCGCCATTTTAGCTGCATCTCATACTTGGAATATACAATATATAAATATTCATGTTCGGTGTAGAAACACTGAATTAGAATCGCAGGTTTATGAACCCGGCTGTGCCTTTTTTCTTCCAGATCAGATGAAGGATGAGTCATTTAACAGGTGCACAGCTTTATTTAATTAAAGCAGCATGTCTAAATATAGCTCTTATAAATATAACCATCTGCCTGTTATGATGGCCGTACAGTACGGCAGCCCGCGGCGTTACCTTTGATTTTGTGCAGCTGTTTATTAGTGAAAATAATGGGAATCTTGATGATCACGTTAATCAATGTTTCTTGAACTGTGTATGCATGATTATGTAAATCCTGCGGGGTTTAATTGTTTAATTGTTTAATTGTTCATGATCCTTGGGACCGTTCCATGAGATCACATTAACGTAGATTCCTGAAGCCGAAACCCAAATTCCAAACCTAATTCTCTCCCAATGTGTCTTCTGATATCTGTCCCAGGTTCATCAGACGCTCGGATCCAGTAAAGAAATCTTTGACTCATGACTCAGACTCGAACCAAAGTATGAAGCTGATGATGCTAATTAATATTCATTCATTTTCTACCACTTATCCGAACTTCTCGGGTCACGGGGAGCCTGTGCCTATCTCAGGTGTCATTGGGCATCGAGGCAGGATACACCCTGGACGGAGTGCCAACCCATCACAGGGCACACACACACTCTCATTCACTCACACACACTCACACACTACGGACAATTTTCCAGAGATGCCAATCTACCTACCATGCATGTCTTTGGACCGGGGGAGGAAACCCCCGAGGCACAGGGGGGGAACATGCAAACTCAACACACACAAGGCGGAGGTGGGAATCGAACCCCCAACCCTGGAGGTGTGAGCGAACGTGCTAACCACTAAGCCACCGTGCCTCCCTTGCTAATTAATATGAACTAGCTTATCCGAGTTAAAGGATGTGATTTTATATGTATTGTTCTGTCAGGTGGCTCAAACATCCTTTCAAGACCTGTGAAATGGAGATCAGTGACCCCACCGCAATGGGTCAAGGCCAAAAAGGTTAATCTATATGGGTCAGTCATATTTTATCCCCTCTCCTGCTACAGTATTAAATCCATAAAACCATGTCCTGGATGACCAGAACAAAGCATGACCTTTTATTTATATCCCAAAGTCACCTTGTGTTGTGGGGAATGGTTGATAATTACACAGCGAGATGTTTTAATGGAGTAATAAGGCAGGGATGTTTATGCAGAAATGCACAGTAAAAGATAGCGATTTGTTCTTATTTAGAATGAACGAAGCTTTTGTTCAGGTTGGTAGAAGGTTTCCGTCAACGGTGCATCAATGCAAGACCCTGATTTGATGTGAGGTTCAATTGTTAATGAACAACAAAGATGGAATGAGAGAATAACAAAACCATCAGTAGATTTTTAGTACAACATTTCTAGTGTGGTGGATTGGGGGAACGTGGTGAGGGGTGTTCGTGTCTGCTCGGGTCCCTGTGGGTTTTTACTTTTTACTAGTTTTCTACTTTTTCATGATTTGGTATCTAAAATACTTTAAAAATCTCAACGTGGCATATGATTTTAATTCACTTTAAAAGAAAATAGAGCAAAAAATTCACCATGAAAGACATATAAATATATTAATTATATAATAGATTTATTGTAACATTTAAATCATTTACTGTGTTGGTAAAATTATTTAAAGACGTTACAGTTACATGACTAAAAACCAAAGGAATATTCCTGATATCACTGATTTACTAGTCTAGAGAAAAGGATGACAATGACAGACTTGTTTTTATAAAAAAAATAATAAGGTGGTGTCAGGAGGAGTGTTTAAACAAAATCTCTATTTCTATTAAATCTCTAAAAAGTTCTATTTAGCTTTCCTTTGTTCTGTACAGCTAATTCCATTTTTTATCTATATTTATTTCTATTTTCATTTTTTTCCTGTACAGCTAAATCTATTTTTTTTTATTTCTCCTTTTTTTCTGTACAATTAATTCCATTTTCTTAATTTTTTTATTTTGTTTTGGGTTTATTGTTTTTTTTCTATTTTCCTTTGTTCTGAACGGCTAATTCCATTTTATTTTGATTTTATACATTTTTATTTCCATTTAGTTTTCCTTTCATCTGAACAGCTAATTCCATTTTATTTTATTTTATATTATTTTATTTTATTTTGGCTTTTATAAAAATTTCTATTTAGTTTTCCTTTGTTCTTTCCTGCAAAAAATCCCATTTTTAATCTATATTTATTTCAATGTTCTTTTTTTCTCTGTACAGCTAATTCTATTTTTTTTATTTCTCCTTTTTTTCTGTACAATTAATTCCATTTTCTTAATTTTTTTATTTTGTTTTGGGTTTATTTTTTTTTCTATTTTCCTTTGTTCTGTACGGCTAATTCCATTTTATTTTGATTTTATACATTTTTATTTCCATTTAGTTTTCCTTTCATCTGTACAGCTAATTCCATTTTATTTTTTTCATTTATTTATTTTTTATTTTGGCTTTTATAAAAATTTCTAATTAGTTTTCCTTTGTTCTTTCCTGCAAAAAAAAAATCCATTTTTAAATTAAAAATTTTTTCAATTTTCTTTTTTTCTCTGAACAGCTAATTCCATTTTATTTTATTTTATTTCATTTTATTTTGGCTTTTATAAAAATTTCTATTTAGTTTTCCTTTGTTCTTTCCTGCAAAAAATCCCATTTTTAATCTATATTTATTTCAATTTTCTTTTTTTTGTACAGCTAATTCTATTTTATTGTATTTTATTTTATGTTTAAATTCCATTTTTGACTTTTTTTTTTTAACTCATCGCTATTTTTATGATGTGGACAGTCGAAAAAAAAAAAACTTTCACCGCATGTCACAGTACATTTTTTAATAAGTGCAATTCATCTAGGAATAATATTTTAATTAAACGAATAAAAAGATTTACTCCATTTGTAAATCGTTTGACTTCGCATGGGAGTCGTTAGAGAATTATTTTTTTTTTGCTTAGTGCTGTATTTCACTAATGTCATGAGAATGTTGGTAATAAAATAATAGTCTTGCAATGAATCATAAAGATATCCTTTAGCTCATTTTCACTCTAACCAAAACTGCCAAGGCCACAAATCCACATCTGGACCGTATCACAGTTATGATTTCATACATAAGTCTCCTCAGTTGTGATGCAGTTGAGATCCACACCAGTGGAACATTCCCACAGTCCAAACAAACTGACACCGTTTTCTAATTGCTTAATTACTGCTGAAAGATTTTTTTCCTTTTAAACTACAGTTACTGTTTCAAACAAGATTCTCGGGTTGGATAAAAACGGCCCGAGACGACCATCATGCTGTGGTCCGAATCCCCTGAGAAGTCCTAAACATCTGGAAAATGAAACAATGCTGCAGGAGATTATATTAAAAAGGAGTCAAAGTTAAAAAACTGAAGTAGAACACTTTGGTGTTGTCCTGGTGTTTATCTGGAGACACAGGGCTCTAACATAATTCTATATGCCAGAACTTCTAGTACAGCTTCTTTCTCAGGTTTGACTGACAGGACACACAGTGGCTTATATTCACCCAAGGTGACCAGGACGTCCATATAGCACTCTGAGAAACAATTTATCTGTGAAAAAGAGAGAGAGAGAGAGAGAGAGAGAGAGAGAGAGAGAGAGAGAGAGAGAGAGAGAGAGAGGGAGATTTTTTCTGCCATACGTCAATGCAGGAAATCATTACCTTTCACAGCTGTACGTTTAGAAACATGTCTGTTAAGTTGGACACCAAACTAAGACTCTTGTATAATATCTGCTGATTAATTACGGATCATACCGACATTAAGCCTCGATGTCTTACTTTCTTTCATGAAATTTACTATCTAAAGTCCACGGCCCATATCCATAAAGACTACAGATACAACAACGTTTATCTTAGAGAGAAGGCGGGGCTTAACCTGTTACTAGGTGACTTTCTTTTGAAGACTGTGATTGGTTGTCTAATAAAGAAAAAATTGGAGAGTTTTTAAAATCCGGTCTATTATAAACCTTCACTTTGTCTCTGTTTTAAAATATTAGAGACTATATGGTGTAGGGATTATGTTGGTGACCGATCGTATTAGAGATGTTCTAACATCTGTATGTTATAAAGGTAATAAATGTAAATGTTAACATCTCAGACACCGAGCAGAAATGTCATAGAGACAAACGGGAGATATTTCAGAGATATTAAGAGTCTCTCTAAATGACATGATGATGTCTGAGATGTGATCTGTAATCTGATCGGTCACAAAAATAATCCCTACACGATCTGATCTGTATCGTCTTATTAACTCGCTCTCATTATTAAATATTGTATACGACACATTTCTTCTCCCTCTTCACCTTTCAGCCATTTTCTCCTCTGATAAAGAAACTCTTCATCCTCTTAAAAGTCCTCCTCACTACTAATAACACTTTCTGACCTTATGAGCTCTTTTAAGGGTTAAGATGCTTTAGGAAGAACTTTTATCTTTACTACGATCTGCTCTTTCATTTTAAATGGAAATTTTTTTGGAATTTCATCACGGAGAAACTCTACGCACTAAGAATCTTCATGAATATCGGCCTTGAATTATAGTGATGAAATGGACAATAACTTAAAAAAATTATGAAATTGTAATGTTGCATAAAGTGATAAATATTCTGCATTCACATACTTTTAAACGACAAAAAGGTTCATCGTCATTAATTAGTGACTTAGTGGTTAGCACGTTCGACTCACACCAATCGGGGTTGGGGGTTCGATTCCCGCCTCCGCCTTGTGTGTGTGGAGTTTGCATGTTCTCCCCGTGCCTCGGGGGTTTCCTCCGGGTACTCCGGTTTCCTCCCCCGATCCAAAGACGCATGGTAGGTTGATTGACATCTCTGGGAAATTGTCCGTAGTGTGTGAGTGTGTGTGTGAATGAGAGTGTGTGTGTGCCCTGTGATGGGTTGGCACTCCGTCCAGGGTGTATCCTGCCTCCATGCTCGATGACACCTGACATAGGCACAGGCTCCCCGTGACCAGAGAAGCTCGGATAAGCGGTAGAAAATGAATGAATGATTATTACTCTTTAATACTCTATAGTAAGCCAAAACATAATAGTTTAGCCTTCACCCTCCCTCCTTGTGATAGTGGCAATCTAGACAGTGGAAAATCGTTGGACATGTGGACCATAGCTACGATAAAGTATGATGACGGGTTGAGTTGTGGATGTGTGTCTTGCTGATGTTATGCGTCACTGTGCTCTTTCTTCTACAGGTTAAATCGAAGGCTTTCAGAATAATAACCTTTCACAGAATATATGTGGAACCACAAAATAATGAATACAATTTCCATTGCTTATGGAAATATATATATATAAACTACTACATACATATTCATGGATCATTTGAAGCATCTTGAGTTTAATGATAATCTTTTTCCCAGAGTTGAACTGAGTCAAATTTAGCTCGCTATTATCTGCCTTTTATTATCTATGATAATTAACTGACTTGTCCCAACACGCATACCACAGCAGCACCGAACGCACGGCGGGATTCAGTGGTCGAGAAGAAACTGAGAAATTAAGAATTTAACGGTTCATATAATGGTCACGTCTTGGTCTACGTCTTTGTAGATGTTAGAATCAGGTTATCGTGTATTACAGCATACACACTCACTAGCTAGAGATGCTACTGCTTGACATCTACCACCCTGGGAGACAGAAGGCTACCATTTGTTCTTGTGACACATTCTGAAATCCAGCCATCATATGTTCTCTGTCACAGGACAGCTGAACCATCTAACGGCTGCTTTCATCTGTTGGTTTGTGTCACTTTTTCCACCAAGACAAAGACAGTTGCCTCACTTGGGGACCTCCCATGGACCTCCCACATCTAGATAAGTACCGAAGTGTACTGAAGTGTACAGAATCGTTTGATAGGAGCAGAGGCATTATTTGATTCTGTAAATCAGGCAAATGGTAATACATCAGAGGTATAAGTCTTTGTGAACCAAACAAAAAGGAGAAGATAAAACCATTTATTTTTTATTCCCAAAGGTCACATGTAAATTTGCCCTAAAGTGTCTGCGATTGAGGAAACCTGCTTACCCGTTAGCCAATCAGACATCTTTCGATGCGAGACAAGCATATGTTCGGATGGTGACGAGCTGCAGAAAGGCCATCATGGAGAAGATATAGAAGGGGGGCTGGAAATTTTCAACATAATGGATCAAATTCCACGGGAGCCGTCATGCACCGTGTCACACTTTGTTTATGGAAATCGTTTGGAAGGAAGGTGGCTGGAAATAGGCGAGTAAGGGAGAGTGATTGCGCAATGATAAACCCAGAGACTGGTCTAGTCTGGGTAACTCAACAAAGTCCCTTATTCTCCTTCAATAGACCAAATAAATGGAATACGGGCGAAAATCGAGATAAGCCTGGAATTGTAGATATCTTTTATTGCTAAGCATTGCTAAGGTTCACAAAGACACACAAAATACCATTTACGTCTGACTCATTCAGCCATAAACGTGTATACAGAGGGAATTATTTAGCTTTTAGCTTGGTTAGCTTTCTCATATGATAAAATAGTACAGACCTCAATCAGAGATGTTTGTGAATAGCTCTGGACAGCTGTGGGTGTAATCCTTCAAGGCCTTGAATATTATTCAGACAATGCAAACAAAACATTAGCGAGGCATGAAATTTTTCCATCTCGAACGTCAGCAGCAGTCCGCTCACAGTAAATCAGCCTGCATGCCAGAGTTAATAGAGGCGTTTTATTTCCAGCGTGACTTTAAAAGCCACCGTTTGCGTCTGATGACCCTAATTTAAATCATCCATCACACCACAGACTCGGTTTTTTTTTTTTCACTCTTATGTTTACAAAATTCAAGACATGGAATTGAGAAGCTGTTCATATCCATTACTAGCGGAGTTGAGCGCAAGACGGATACCGCTTTACCGTGGAAACGGCAAAGCGTGAAATGCTTTCTATTTAACTGCAGATTAAGCTGACGAAAAGCACTCATAATATTTGGGATTGATTAATTACAAATGATGCCTGTGTAGATGTGGGATTTACGGTGGATTTTTACGCTCGGGATTGTGAGCGCTCGCGCTATATTAAAAGAAATTCATCTTTAAAGATTTTTTAAATAATACATCAGTTGTTATTGTTGCCAACTCGAACAATAATCGTGATCCGTTTCGTTTATTTATCCGACAGTAAAAAGAAAAAAAATAGCACAGGACGAATCGTACTATACACTGCATTTTATTAAAAAAAAATGTAATAAATATTGCAGAAACATACCATAGAGACATACAAATGGATTCCAACATTCAAAATGTAAAAGGCTGACACGCTACAGCTAACACTGGATATCGGAAATCATGGCATAAACCTGCAAGCTGAATAAAAATTCCCAGGAGGACTGCGAGGCACCTGTCTGAACGAAGGTTAGGCCATCCATAAAAATATTCGTGTTTACCGTGACCCGACCGACCCAATTATTTATTTATTTATTTTTGCTTTAAGTCCGACCGACTTGCCGGTTGTAAATTTGCGTTAAGACCGACCTTTTTTTATTTACTCTTCAAACACTAATACAAAAGCAATAAAATAATAATAATTATTATATTTTAGTATTGTACTGTATATATATAAATCGCCTAGGCCTACATACAAACGAAGGCTACGTTCTTTCTTTTTAAATAAAAACCCGTGACATCATCTATGTTTACACTATTGGTTAACGGATGTCACACTACGGCCTGTGCGTTCGCTTCGTCTCACACACTCATTCACTGTCAGGGTCGACGGTTCGCGCTCGGTAATGATGGCTGCGACTGCAGTAAACAAAATGTTCGCGGTCACCGTTCAAACAAATTTGTTTGTGATCTATATAGGCAAGATCTATATTAGGGCAAGTCGTGGCCTAATGGTTAGAGAGTCTGACTTGTAATCCTAAGGTTGTGGGTTCGATATATGTCTCCTAGCATTCCTTCTCACCATATTCCTGAAGTGGGGGGTGTAGTAGCCTAATAGTTAGAGAGTTTGACTCCTAGCCCTATGGTTGTGGGTTCGAGTCTCGGACCGGCCACGACTGAGGTGCCCTTGAGCAAGGCACCGAACCCCCCAACTGCTCCCCGGGTGCTGCAGCATAAATGGCTGCCCACTGCTCCGGGTGTGTATTCACGGAGTGTGTGTATTCATGCTGTGTGTGTGTTCACTGCTGTGTGTGTGCGCACTTTGAATGGGTTAAATGCAGAGAACGAATTCTGAGTATGGGTCACCGTACTTAGCCGTATGTCACTTCACTTCACTTCATATAGCCTGCCTCAAAATGAGGTTTGCGATGATGCGCCCAAAGGCACGGGTTGAAGACCCAGTCAGTGACGTCACGATATGCTAATTTGTTTAAAAACAAATGATTACCAACGTAATCACCATCAACAAAATTGTACTTTATTTTATACATTGAAACTTGAAAAAAAATATATATATAGACCTACCTACTTACTGACCCTTTTTTTTTTTTTTTTTTTTTTTACTGTTACTGCAAACCAAAATATTTTTAAGGATGGCCTTATTTAAGGTAGTGACCGATACGTTGGGAAATAATCCCTTAGCTAGGTTGTGTTCCAGTTTGATACTGGGTCTACTGGTGCTTCAGGCTGTATGAGCATCGCTTTCAACGTGGACTAAGGATGTACTTGAATATTCCGTTCCCCTGACACTAGTCGAGTAGGTTTCTTCAAGGGGATATATATATATATATATACATATATACGGATTTCTTCAGGCTAGCCATTTTTCAAATTGCCAAAATGGGCCAAAGTCAGCATATTGCATAGCTGAGATGATTCTCTTACAGGAAATTCCAAACACTGATGGATTAGGCAGAGGTATTAAAAGGCTCTCAGGCAATACTTAAAACCCAGGCCATGAAAAGCTTGGGTACACCAACACACAAAGACAGCGAGGCACTGGAGTTGGACACAGTACTAAAGTTGGTTCCACAAGATCCAGTCACTCATAGAGATATGCTCATCAAGCCAAGCCAGAACTATCACCAATAATATATCAAACACTTAAGACTGCACATAAAGCATAACAGTTTAAACAGGAAACCCTGACACTAGAACACACACGCTTGACTTCGACGCTTCTTTGGCTTTTTCTAAAAAGAAAGAAGAGAAACACAAGCACTAAGGTTCTGAGGTTAGCATCACCACGAAGACAGAACCGCTGGAAAGCTCAGGCAGACTCCTGTTGTTTCCAGATCTACAAAGTATCGAGACTTTGACTGACACACATCCAATTCTCATCTGGACAAATCATCAAGGCAAGAAGATGGGGAAAAAAAATGGAAAGACAACCGAATAAGAAGCCAGGTTTTATCCACAGTGTTAGTCACATCATTAACTCTGTTAAGTGCCTTGATTTTGTCTTCTGTGGGAAAATTCCACAGCAGCTCGTTAGCAGTGTGAATGTGGCTTTCCTTCAAACATTTCCATTCCTTTTTTAAAAAGTACCAAAGAAAATCAACAACAACAAACACAATCAGCATTCACCATAAAGTTCCTTGACCTGTATTTCAAATATGTCTCAAAAATCAAGTCCTCCAGCAATTCTCCGTGTAGATTATTCAGAACTTCCTTCCCAATCTTCAAGAACCGGGATTCTTTTGTATTAGCATAGATGTCTTTCCAACACCTGGTGCTTTTCTGGTGCTGTGGTACGTTTGATTTTGGTTAGCTTATTTCAGGTGGGGCAGAATAGACAGATGCAGAAGGACATAAAGTGCAAAGACATCGTCCTGCATCCCTCGCTGCTTCATACAGTATGAGTAGTTGTACCGATATCCTTGTGATTTGTTTTGACACCCGTCGATGTTCTCCAGATCTTCACATCACTGTGCAGCTCTTGGCCTTATCTTTACGCATGTCCGAGTTTACTGACTCCAGATAGGGTCTACTGGGCATGTGCGAGGTCCTCTTTGTGGCTCTGGATGACTTCTGGCGTTTCACATTCTTATTGTTCTTGTTGACACAGGCCAAGGTTGCGACGTGGAAAATGTCCCTCACGCTGTTCTCCGACTGCAGAGCGGAACACTCGATGTAAGGAGCCGAGATTTGCTTGGCCATGTTTGATCCCTACATGAAGATATAACAGATATTCAATCACCGGTCGCCATTTTTCTTACACTCTTTCTTAAAGGATGAACACATCTGAAGTACTCACCTGATCATATGATACAGGAGTTTGCCTGTGATTTGAAAGTTCCACCAAGGTGCTGAGATCTGTGCGCAGGTCTGACTTGCATCCTACTAACAGCATTTTAGTATTGGGGCAAAATTCTTGGATCTCTCCTTTCCACTAGAAAAAAAAATCAATTATTTAAAATCATTCTTAATCAGATGTAATGGACAGAGAGGTAGCCAGAGTTATATGACTAAAGTATATTCAATGTTCCTCTACAAACATTGAGGAACATCAATTCAACCATCTTCTCATTTTAATACACTATTGTTTCTATAGTAACAACTCAATTCGCAATTGATGTTCTAATGTTTTCTGTAAAGAGATGTTTTTGTTATATTTCTGGAAGGAGTCTCCAGTGTCGGTGCTTTGTATCAGTTTGCTTGCTTTGTAACAATTCGTGCTAATCCATGCTAATACAGTACAGTTCTAAGAGGTGTCATTTGTTAATAAGCTAAATTTGGTAATCATGATGTCACGGCATGGTGTTACTCCATTCCACATCACTTATGTAAAGCACACAGAGAAGTGTCAACGACAACACAGGTCAAAGGTCACGGGGCACTCGACCCCACAAAGACTTCATATCTCTCGTACCAAAACGTACAAACACAGCCTCATTAACCTATCACTCTTTGTCCTCGTGTGAGCAAGCAGGAATCAAAGCAAAGCACCCAGACCTCCCACACATTCTCTTTCAGCTCCGTATGACCTCTCATTTGACCCTGCGAAGTCTAGACTCTCTCCCATAAACCACTTGACTCAGTAAAACCAAAACAATCCAAATGACCGACTGTGTGAACCTGCTTCACTGAAACGATCTAAACCACAAATTAAAGCTCTAGTCATTACAGACCTTCTTTAACACGCTGTCCAAGGTTTCTGGTCGGCTGATGTCGAAGCAGACGAGGACCGCATCCGAGTCGGGGTAGGACAAGGGTCGCACGTTGTCGTAGTACGGAGATCCTGTAAAAACAAAGGTTAAAAACACAGAAAAATCAATAGTACGCAATGCTACATCTTATACTGTAGGTTAGTCCAATTTAAATTCAACTATAGTCAGCTATTTTAAAGTTACCGACGATCTCATATTCTTTCTCGTAGGAAGACGTTCCTACAGTTCAATCGAGGATCCAGCCAGAGCGAGGATTATTAAATGTAGGTTGTTTTAGACGTTGTTGTGAGAAAACACAGCAGTACAACTGGGAACACCAGATCTTTCTTATTTTGTGGTAAGCCTTTTGACGTTATTGGGGTTTACCACATAACAGCAAAGATGGCAGACATATGGGTTGGTTGACTTCTAGAGAGGTTTTTTTTTTTCCAGTGCAAAATGAACAAGGTTTGTTTTTATATATTAGTAAAAGGGATCGATGTGGAGGAGGTTTAACTCTATCTTTCCACCTCTACCATTAAAAAGGTAGTGTATAGTCTGCAATCTTAAGATCATCAAGAATAACAGTCTGCTTTTTTTTTTTTTTAGCAAGACAGCCAAAGAAAAAAGTACAAAACACTTTCATTTAAATAGATTTGATGAGAAACACACAAACAAACACATGACATAGATGGGAAACAAACAACCGTGTTTTTGTTTGTCAGACCGAAAAAATGTTGTTGTTTTTTTTTTTTTTCCTCAACACATCAGGAATAGCGATCAAACCCGAAATGTCATTACCATACTCATAAATTCAAACCACCGACATGCAAAGAACACCGCTGTCACCGTTCAGTTTCCTGAGACAGTCCACAAATACTCCAGTCTCGGAAGCGTCTGCACTCCGTGGTTTTCTAGGTCACAATTAAGACTGGCAAGACACTCTGTTTGCCTGATGTCTGGAAACTCGAGGTCTGAAAGTAGGAACGTCGTTCCGTTGAAAGGAATCTGTGGAATTTGTCTTTTTTTTTTTTCCATTCAGATGGAAGACCACGTCCAATCCGTCGACTCCGAACGTCGACGATGTACGGCTCTGAAATCTGGTGTCAACTTTTGGGAACTTTGATTATTTAAGTATGAGGTAATTTTCAGGAAACAAAACCCTCAATAAAAAAAAATAATAATAAAAAACCTTCAATAAAGCCTTGCTTAAATGCCTTGAGAAAAAAAATCTAAGACTAATCCCAAGCCACTCTGATCTATTCATTATTCAAGCCACTGTATCCAACAACAATAGTAGGTTTGTCTTGGCTCAGACACAAAATGGACACAATATGTAGTCGAAATTTTTTATACCGATCCAGAGCGTATCCTGCCGTTGAATTCATTTATGCTACTATTCAGACAACAACAACAACAACAACAAGATGGCCGTCACATAAAGCTATCTATTGGTTTTGTAAACAAAGTGAACCAAATGTATTGTAAACACCAGACCACCCACAACTACCTCCTGAATGGATCTACCTTCTTTGTCTTTCCATGGAAACAATGGCTTCTCATGAGCACATGTAATGTTTCAACCTAGACTGTCAACCCACAATCACCTCATGTTTCCACAACAAACAGAGAACACATTCCGTCTTTGCCTTCCTGTGGTCAAGTCGAGGCACATCACGACCTTACGTGATTGAGATCACACCTATTTTGTTCAGAGCAGGAATCCCTGGAACCCTTTCACACTCCACCCCCATTCCTCTAACCCATAATGCACTGGTGTCTTTCACTGTGGGTTTCTCAACAATATCCTCTCGAGAAGTTTGGCGCACTCCAGGAGAATCCCTCAACAAAGTGGGTTAAGCAATAGGAATGTCTTTGGAATAGGAACCCCCTCAAGAGAGTGCTCAAAGGCTTGGAAAAAAACAACGCCAGTGGGTTTGAATAGCGCTAAAATTAGCCAGCAGCTTGCCTTTTGTTCCAGCCTACTTTCAAATTAGTGGATCCTAAATACTGTTTCCAATCTTTCTCAACATACTACATTATTACCACCAGTACATAGGGCACTTTCACATTTAGAACTTCCAAAAATATATTTGTTTATATCTCTCAAATGCTAATTTTCACGAATTTAACACAAATCAAATCAAATCAAATTTTATTTGTCACATACACATACATACACGGTACGATATGCAGCAAAATGCTTTATGTTACTGACTGGTCTAAGAATAAATAAATAAATAAATAAATAAATAAATAAATAAATAAATAAATAAATAAAAAAGCAAAAAAATAAAATTAGAATAAAATAATAAGAAATTATAAATTATATACGAAAACTACATTAAAAAAATATATAAAAATATGAAATATATGGAGAATATGAAGAAATAATATATATACATATACAGTACATAAATGTGTATGGTTTTTAAAGATTGTCCTTAAAGTGAAAATATACTTATTTTCAGTGTATTCACAAAAAAAAAAAAAAATCATACTCTTTTCTAACAAATCCATAGATTTCCCTTTGTCTGCACAAAACAATTAAATTTCAGATTTTTTTATTCTTTTATTTTGGCACAGACATTAAAAGCCATTTTGCTGCATGTGTATGATTATGTATACATGTGTATGATTATGTATACATGTGTATGATTATGTATACATGTGTATGATTATGTATACATGTGTATGATTATGTATGCAACTAATAAAATTTGTATTTCAATTATTAAAAAAAAAAAAAAACAGCTAATTTGAATGACGACAAGTTTTCTCCGTAGTGTTTTGGAGGTTTTTTCTTATAATAACCTATATAATAATATAATATAATAAACGGATGGATGGAGTTGTGTTATGTTAGACGGCTGTGATTATGTAACACTTTAGATAGGAGTGCTTCACCAATTTGGGGCACTTAGATGCCCAAAATCTCTCTACAATAGACAGACTAAGAACATTGTCTGTCTTTATGGACTGTCAGGCCTTCCCACTCTCTGATGACCCTCTCGCTATCCATCACCATTTGTTCCACTGACAGTTAACCTCAGCTTAACCATGTTTGGCACGAACGCAGCATCTTATCCTCTAGGACATTCTTCATCTAGAAGAATCCTGAATCCTGAAGTCTCTTACTACACTTCTTTCTTTTCTATCTATTTAGCTAGTTGACTAAGCTTACTGTTCAGTGTGTTTACTTCAAAAGCTAACGGTTCGTGACTTCCTGTAACAAAAGAAAACACATAAACATGCAGCTCTTAAGCCGTTTCATGGAGATTTAAAATATTCTCATATTCTCAGTCAAAGTAGAAGCTCCATAGGCAGCATCCTATCAGACAGAAAGGACGTCCTGTATCACTCTGTGACTCTAATTCTTGTTTATCTGATGCTTACTGTGCCTTTGACAAAAGCTAAGTCACAGTCTTAGTCACACAGAGATGTTCTATCAGAAAATAACATAGAGTGACTTCATATTAGCAAATTTCCATCAAAGCAAACTAGTCTGGATCCTAAAGTGTTGCCCGTTTCTAATCTTTCAGACTGCCTTGACATGTGTACATTTTTATTGCGTTCACACCATCCATGTTTGTGGCCACGATCGATCCGCTTAGCTGCCCTCTGTGTTACTGAAATCAGCTGGGAAAAGAAGCAGGAGGTCAAACCCAGGCAGCATTCTCATGCCCCCTCCTCCAGCCCATAACGGCTGATGTTAGCAGACAGCTGGCAGTGTCAGTCTATGGGGAGAGATATGCTCCGGAGTGTAATCACCTCCAGACTGCAAGCTCCGAAGCATGTGCCGTTAACTGTAGCTAATTGTGTGATCTATAGGCGGTAGAGCCGTATCTCAGACAGTCGATGGAGTCTCTTAGACCACAGACTGATGGATTTACAGTATACGCAACTCTTCAAAAATCCATGACGCAAACAATAAGACATGTGATTTATGGTATTTTATGAACCCAAGACCTGGAGCGGATTTTAAGCTAAAAAAAACAACAAATCATTTACATATCTCGTGCTATTATATAAGCATTTTTTTAGGCAAAGAAGCTCCCTGCCCTGAGGAATTATCACTGTCCTAATCTGCATCGTAGGCATTCCAGAGAGCAGAGTCCCTGCATGCCTCTGCTAAATGAGCTCAGTTCTTCAGGCTAGCTCAGCATCTCGTATGACCCTGAAGCATTCACATTTCGCAGCACCTAGCAAGCAAGGTTCTGGTCATTCATCATACAAAGTCCTTGAGAATTTCCCTCCTTTTCCTTTTCACTCAGCGCTACTGTAGGTTTCAATTCTACACTAATTCTACACACTAATCTTCTGAACTCTTTAAAACTCAGCAGTAAGTTGGAATGTAAAGGAGTTCAATGACCGACGCCGAGAGCTTCCAAAAACATTATAACAAGCGTCAGACCGACGCGACAGACAGACGAAGCACAGATTTATATAAATATATATTTCCGTATATAGATTACGTATAGAACCTGATTATTATTTCAGGGCAGTGAGCAAATGTAAAAATATTGCATTCTTACCTGATGTGTCCCACAAACTGAGCTCGATCCTTTGTGAATCGATCTCAAAGCTGGCTGTATAGTTCTCAAATACTGTCGGCACATAATTCTGCATGGAAACGAACAATTAGAAATTAGAGTTAGAAATACAGAGGTAGTTTAATTCTAATGTATATAAATAACATTAAAATTGTATTTTTATTTGTTTTATTAGTTCACGAAAGGTTCCAAATAAACCCCAATGCCAACAATACCTTTGTATCTTTAGTACTAAAAAAAGTGCATGCTGGCTTTTCAGTAGTTATTCTGTACTGAAGATGATCTCGGAGGTAATAACATAAAGTAGGGGTAGATTGTAAGGTACAAAGCATTAAAAAGTACCCATTTGCTACCATTTATTTCTGAATTTATTGTGAACGACTGGAACAACTTTGCATCTATTGGTTCCAGTCTTCCTGTCAAACTATATTCACTACAATGCAGAAGAAAGGGAGTTAAAAAAAAAAAAAAGCATGCAGAAGATCATTACCTCTGGAAAGCAGTCTTTGGCGAAGACATGGAGCAGTGCTGTTTTGCCGCACTGACTGTCCCCAATCACTACTATCTTACACTTAACACTCTGATTTGGGTCCATTCCAGACATCAGGCTCGAGTTACTGTCCTTCATGGATCTATGCGATAGTCCTAAATGGTATGGAGGTCACAATGAAGTCCAGACAAAAGCACAGCATCCCCCGATCACTTGATCCCGTTTTTACAAACCCTACTCCTGTGCTGCAGCCTGTTCAGCGTCCCTCATGCCATGTGAAAGCAGTGAGCAGCCGCATGCCTTCCTTACACACACACACACACACACACCCCCAGAGTCTGCCCTCCTTTTTCTCCCTTTCACTACCACAAATTGCCTGTTTATACACACGCACAGAAAGAGCGCCCTCGATTGCCAACAATCATTTCCAGCACCCTTTTTTTATGGGAACCTGATCGCTTGAAAAGAAACTGATGAGCAAAATTACCTTCTTTTCTAATCTCTAGCAAAGAGGGTAATGACTGGAAATTAATAACAGGGAAAGCCAGATGGGAAGTCCAGAATAAAAAGAAATCATGCTTTTATATGATGTAATAGTTTAAGTATTTATTTCCAAAAATAAACGTATTCATTCATTTATTTATCTTCAGTAAGAACCAATCCAGTAAAGATGGGAAGCCAGTTTACTGTATTGCACACACACACACACACACACACACACACACACACACACACACACACACACACACACACACACACACACACACACACACACTGTCCTTTATACAAATTACAAGCAAATTACAGCAGCCAGTGTGACAGTACTTTGTATAACATATGTGTCTTAATGTATTAGAGTCAAGGATTTAATACACAGTAATGAGCTAAATCTGATGCTAAGGGAAACTCTGTGAGATGTGAAGCGACATCTCAGCCCACTTCATAGTGCCACCGTAAGCATTTATCTGTATGTAATTGACCCCCAGTCATTTCCCCAGTCATGGTCGTATCCCTGAGTGCTGTATTACTTTTAGGTTTACTTCCTTTCAGTGTTTATCCAGACGTCGATTTCTAGACGTTTAATCGATTAAATATTGCACTTGGTATTGTTGACTCATCAGAATTTACCGGTTCAAAAGTTTGTCCAAATATTAATTACAGAAAAGTTTTTTTTAATTACACAGTAACCAAGAAATTCAGCCGATTCATATGAAAAAAAAAATCTAGCTGATGTCTAGCACCCAGGGTTTCTGTAATAGGCCCCAGATCACGATAGCCACAACCATCCTGATCATGATGAATTACTGATGATGGATGAACGTATGAACATAAATGAAATGCTTTGTGTCCAGCTATAACCATATGAATCACAATTAAACCTCTTGACATTGATTTGAATGACGGTTACAGTAAGACGCGACGAGTTCATTAGCTTTGCCTCGTGGCTGTTCTACAGAGGAGTTACATAATGAGAGATCGGCTCGTCGCCTTGCATCAGCCGTGTGTTTTACCGCAGCACGTCATTGTATCTTCACTACGAAACCTGCCATTAACACAAACTACTTATTTTAATGCTGACGATCTATGAAGCAGCGGTCAAGATAATGAATGTTTCCGCTATAACCCGATCAAAGGTTCCCAGACCTTTCACGACTTAATAACGGACACAGGAGAAGAACAGGGAATTGATTCGCCAGCGAAACCTCTCATGGATCACATTGATTTGTTTTGCTTGAATGGTAGCTGTCTTCAATAACGGTTAGCACGACAGCCAAATAGAGTAACAGGATAAAAGACTCTTGATGCGGTACCCATCCCCCTCGAAGGGTAAAAAATGCTGCTCTTCGATTGTTCTGCTGTCCTTCTTCAGGACAAAACCACAGTATATACTGTACTGTACACACGATATATTAGGTGCCGTGTCCCTTTGTGTCTGGTTTCGAAGAATTATTGATATCCGTTGCGCTTCGGAAAATATCATTTGAAACGATGAATATAGACTGATGAATATAAATAGACATATATGAAGAAAGATACTTCTACAGAAATACATATTATAGAGAACCTTAATATTATAATAATATTTTAATTATGTCAAATTGTGTTTTATATATAAGATATAAATTTTAAACTTTTGTTCTGTCAAATGTTAAACAGACTCCAAGGCAGAAGTGACAATGTGACACACACACACACACACACACACACACACACACACACACACACACACACACACACACACACACACACACACACACACACACCATGCCCTTCCTGCCAGTGAGAGCAGATGGACATTTGAATGAAAGATTGAAGCTGCACAAAAGAAGGAGAAAAAAAAGGCAGATGGGGTTGAAAAAGAAGTAAAGAATGGTCTAGTTAAGAAACAGATGATTCCCGGGAAAGCAGGTGGGAAAGTTTGCATTCATGGAATATGAATCTGCATTTGTTATTTCTAAGAATCAATCATTTTCCTAAGTGACCCGGCATGCAATATATGAGGGAGGAACATCACACCGTCCCATGGAATGCCTCAACCTGGCTAAATATGGAGTTAGAGGGAGATGATGAAGCAAGACTCTGGCAGATGTAGCTAGGGAGTTGTAGGACTTTGTCCCTGGCACAAAGTCACCGTGGATTCCAATTGCTATTCATCATCTGTAAAGAGAATTATCCCTGACTCTGATTCACCTTTCATGGAAAACACTGCAACTCCTGTATTCCACGTCGGTACAACGTTAATCATATGCAAGAATGTATTTCTAAACGTATTCGAATCTCGTAATGCGAGTGTGAAAACAGGAAAGCTACGTAGTAATAATGCCAAAAAAGAGAACATGGAGTAGTTTGGCAGTCGTCATGCGGTTTGCTGTGCTTCACAGATGGGAATTTCCTGTGCCCAGGGATGTAACTATGGCGACAGTCTGTTTTTGTTTTGGCCTTAAAAAGAAAAAGACTAAAAAAAAAAAAAAAGAAAGAAAAGAAAGTTTAAACCCCACAAGTTGCTCAGAATGCCTCGGAGACGTTACATAGTTTTTTTAAACCATCCACCAGCAACCTCGGATTAAAGGAGGATGAACGGTTTAAAATACACACTTAGAAGACTAAGAGTTGTTGGTTTCCCTAAAGACCCACAGAGAAGGAAACTGAGCAGAAAACACCTCCGCATCGCTATCGAATACCGAGTGTTTTAACATGATTTAGACAGACGTACGTTTGTCTCGAAGGTAGCGGTACTGTACGTGTGCGTCTGATGTGAGTCGTGTCTGATTATGATGATGAGTTTCAGCTAAATCAGTGTGAGGACTAAAAGGACTAAAATAATCAATAGATCTAAATAATAAAATATATATTGTGTATATACCGTGATTTTATATTCAAATTAACGTTTATATTTTAAGTATTTTATATGAAAAAGTATTATTATAAAATTATAAAATAGATATTGTGTGTATATACTGTAGCCTATATTATTATAAAATATAATTATACAATTATTTTATATTCAAATAAATATTTATATTTTAAATATTTTATATGACAATTATTTTACATGAAAAAAATATTATAAAATTATAAAATATATATTGTATATTATTATAAAAATAAGGGGGGCACGGTGGCTTAGTGGTTAGCACGTTCGCCTCACACCTCTAGGGTTAGGGGTTTGATTCCCGCCTCTGCCTTGTGTGTGTGGAGTTTGCATGTTCTACCCGTGCCTCGGGGGTTTCCTCCGGGTACTCCGGTTTCCTCCCCCGGTCCAAAGACATGCATGGTAGGTTGATTGGCATCTCTGGGAAATTGTCCGTAGTGTGTGTGTGTGTGTGTGTGTGAATGAGAGTGTGTGTGTGTGCCCTGTGATGGGTTGGCACTCCATCCAGGGTGTATCCTGCCTCGATGCCCGATGACGCCTGAGATAGGCACAGGCTCCCCGTGACCCGAGAAGTTCGGATAAGCGGTAGAAAATGAATGAATGAAGGAATGAATGTTGTGTATATACTGTATATTATATTAGGTCTCTATTCTTTTTATATATTTGCATTTCTTTCTCTTTGTTGCTGTAACAGAGAAATTTCCCCATTGTGGGACAAATAAAGGTATATTTTGTCTTATCTTATCTTATCTTATCTTATCTTAAAATAGGCATTACTAGTGGATAAGAAAAAGACACTCTGGGCTTTAAGAATTTGCATGTTTCATAAGTATTTCTGTTTATATTTAGACTACTAGGGGGAATATATTGGATTAAATAAACAAATCAATAGTTAATGTAATCTAAAGTAATTTAGGCTTGTAGTGAGAGAACAAAAATCAACAAATCTTAATCTTTCCATGTTTAACCCTATCGGAAACGACGAGAAGAGAAAGTGTCGTATAGGCGCCATGACTGTGTTATATTTCTAACTTGACATTCAGTTTAGAAATGATCTCACTCTCAGCCAGCTGCCTGCGGTGTATATTTAGCATAGCGGGTGATTACTAAGCTGTGTTCCTTCTCCATGAAAACAATGAACATAACCTTTGTTTGTTTGAAGGTCACATGTTGTGAGGCAACAAAACCGTAGATGATGTCTGCCGTATGCAAGCTGCCTTAAGAGCCCGAAATGAAACAAGCGCTTATTTGTGCCAAAGTGGCAAGATGAATAATTACAGCTTTATCCGTTTCTAGGAAAATAAAGGAGCTAAGAGCTTTTGTTAGACGGATCTAGAGTTCGTGCACTCTGGTACGTAGACCTGTAAATGCCACGGGCTCATTGTTATGCTGGGAAAACGTCACCTCGAAGGCTGTGATCTGGAACGAGTGTGAAAGGGAATGACATTTATAAGACATGTACAGAATGATTGCTAGAAAAGCGTTGAATACGTGGTCAGTCGGGTCCAGAAGAATATTTTGGATCAGCACACACGTGTCGTACTGTTATCTGAGACCCAGATGGTGTGAACACACAATGTATGTGAACGTGTAATCACCATGCCAACTCCTGAGATGTTAGATCATACATTCCCAGAATGGTAGTGTCTGGACTCATGGGGCATCGGGTCCGATTTCAGGATTCTTCATGAATAGTTCACATAAACAGACCTTATTAACAGAAATTGATTATCAATGCGAATGAATTTTGTAGTTTAGATCTCTGGCATTATTATTGGATGAAACCAATCATTTCTTCCCCTTAAGATCTGTCAAGGGACAAGATTCTGTCCATTTAATTACTAACAATCAACATGCCATTTCTAGAAGGCTAAACACCAAGTCATGCTATTTTTCTCTCTCCATCTGGTGCCAAAGGTGCTGGAGGGGTTGTGATTTCCTCCTCTTCTTCCTCCTCCTCCTCTTTCTAATCCTCCTCGTCCTGCTAGCAGTAAGATAATCACATGCATTCTGATGCGGTCTGTTCGCACAAGGCTACAATTACCCCCTGCCTCTAGACGGCACTTAGAGCCGACAGCACGAGCCCACCAAATGGCTGCGGCAGCCACAGCAATGCATTACACACTCTACACTCTTCAGTCAAAATAATGGCCGCATTTACAGGGTTGTTATGTCTGGAAATCTTACGTTTTTTGTTTTTTTTTTGGTTCAATACTGTTCACTACTTGTAATTAAAAGTGAACCAGTGGAGAAAAATGTAGAAGCGTATGTACACCGAAGGCTTAGGTATGACCATTTCATAAAGCTTTTTTCGGGGTACGTTGTTTTGTCGTCAAAACCATACAGTATTTGAGTGGCATTTCACTGGATGCTGATTTGCATGTTACTTATATCGCTTGACCGTTCCCTTCAGCGATCCATCTCTTTCCAAAGCCATTTGGGCAACAATCCATCTAATCCACATTTGCTGCAGAGATATTGGCCCGATGTCCTCTAAAGAAAATCTCTATTAATCAGAGACTGTTTTCATATCGGGGGCACGGTGGCTTGGTGGTTAGCACGTTTGCCTCACACCTCCAGGGTTGCGGGTTCGATTCCCACCTCCACCTTGTGTGTGTGGAGTTTGCATGTTCTCCCTGTGCCTCGGGGGTTTCCTCCGGGTACTCCGGTTTCCTCCCCGGTCCAAAGACATGCATGGTAGGTTGTTTGGCATCTCTGGGAAATTGTCCGTATTGTTTGAGTGTGTGAGTGTCTGAGTGAATGAGAGTGTGTGTGTGTGTGTGCCCTGTGATGGGTTGGCACTCCATCCAGGGTGTATCCTGCCTCGATGCCCGATGACGCCTGAGATAGGCACAGGCTCCTTGTGACCCGAGAAGTTCGGATGCGCGGTAGAAAATGAATGAATGAATGATTTCATATCTACTGTAGCATATAAAAGTTAGCCTGTGCCTTTGGGGGATTTAATGAAGTGCTTCAGTCCATATGTTATTGGAATTTCAAGCTTTGTATCTAACCGTTCACTCAAGTATCCCTTGCATTCACACATTTAATGTTTACCTCGGCATATGATCAAATTCTATGCAGTAGAATTAATAAACGCAATGGGGTATGTTGTGTTTTCTTGGAGATCTTGATTTGTATGACGCGCTGATCATCAGACTGAGACTTAGACTCTTACTCCAACATCAACCTTGAGAAATAATAATAGTCATTTATTAGTCATGTCTGTAAGATATCCCGATCTTGCAAAAGCATCTTGACAAACATTACCAAAATCTTTGAAACAAGAGTTTTCCCGTCAGCTCAGCGTAAGACCTCGTTCCATCACGGAAGCTTACATGACGTTCACCACTTTTTTTTTCTTTCTCTCCACACGTGTTTCTATTTATCTTGACCGTAACCTGTAGACCAAGTCAGAAGGATACTGAATACTGCAACAAAGAATACCACAGACCGGAGTAAAAGACACTGACACAGATATGTTCTAGCAACATATTTCCATGACAGATGCTTTTTATTCAGAATATAAAGAGATGAAAGGATCAAGAAAAAATACATTTTCTATGTTACTTATGATCTAAAGCAGAATGTGAGTGGAACGTAGACGGTGTCCGCCAAAATGTCCGATTGCATGAATAAATCGTTTCTAGATTTGTTGTTGTTGATCTTCGGTTGCTCCCTGCTCAGAGTCGCCACAGTGGTTCATCTGGTCCTCGTATTTGATTTGGCACACGATTTTTACGCCGAATGCCTTTCCTGATGCAGCCCTCCCATTTTATCTGGGCTTCGGACCGGCACTAAGAGTTAACCCTTCAGTCGCTGGGTTGGATCCCTGCCATACTAGTCTAAAAGTACTGTTTTCTTAGTAGGATGAATTTTCTCTCTATTTATACTCTCTATTTTCCCGGCATTTCAATCCATGTGATATTAGAGTTAAGTTTGGAGGTCCTTCAAGAAGGTGTAGTCTCAACTGATCCGTATTGTTCCTTTTTTTTATTTTTATTTTTTTAAATCTTATCAATAAATACCACAGATGGTGTGAAGTGCTTCAGGAATTGTTATCATGACTCCATTCAGGGTTTTCCTCTCTCTGTTTCCTCTCTATGTTGCCCGAGGCTCTTTGTTCATGTTCACTGGGTTGCAGACAGAACTGAGGTGATATTTCAAACCAGTGAAGGTAGGTGGCCTTTCATCATCCTAAAGAGAGGGAAAAGATGCAGACTTGGGGGGAAGGGAGAGACGAAGAGAGGGAAACGAACGAGAAGTGCAATTTTTCAAAAATCCACGGATTCGTCAAAAGCAATCGGATCACGTTTTAAACCGTGCTTTAAGCTACGGTGTATTTCATTAACAGTGTTAGAGCTCGATAGTAAATCATCATCTCAGCACAGAAGTTAAATCTGTTTGAGTTATGCAGAGCCTTTGACGTACCTCTAGAACGAACTGCAGATAAAACGGCGGGATAACGGAGAACGATGTGGGATCACCTGGGCCGCCGCTTTAATTGGCTCTTTGCTGTGGGGAGATTTCGACTCTGTAGAGACACCATCTCCCAGTGAGACTGTCTCCATCCCATAATTATTCATCGGGCATAGGGTACAGATGCTGCTGTGTCTTAATGGTCTGCCAATGCAAAATAAATAAATAAATAATAATAATAATGCTGTCTAATTGCATATGTATATAACACCGTATACTCTATATACCTAAGAAGCAGTGACACACACGTGATTTCCAGTTACATAAAACTCGATATTAATCATTAAAAATCATATGCAGATTTGCTAATTTCAAAGAGACCTTTGTATTGACATCGGACTTGGCTAAGTAATGGCCGGCTCCCTCCCCTGGCGTCATGATAGATGTGCCACTTAACCAGCAGAACAAAGAGACAAAGCTTTTCAGATATGTCGCCTCATTCGTTCTGTCGCCTTTACACGAGCTGCTCATTAAATTCTAATTAAAACGAGTGACAATTAGGCCGTCTGTACACGACAGAGTCGTAAAATGTCACCTCGCCGCTATATTATGGTCTGTTCAGAGCCTGAGATATTGCAAATAACTGGAAGACTGGAACATCGACAATGACTGTGCGATTGTAAAATATGTATCATAATATCATAAGGGGTATCCGAGTCAGACTGAACGGTGTATTAACTAGTTCTCCCTCAAACTTGTTGACCGCCCGTGGCGACAGGAAATAAGACATTACTCAAACTGTCATGTCATAATTGAATGTCAAATCTCCCAGAGGGACCTCCCACACGTGAAATAACACACGACCTAAAGTCTAGCATGGTTGGCTTTTTCCACACTCCATTCGGTGACTTATAGGCTGAAGGATATCACTAATGTTGCACAAAACATAACAAAACCATGTTAAGGAACAGACTCGGTTATGTTTAGTCATACAGAAATGTACCAGAGATCATGGGATGCTAATTCTTGTATCCAAGCAACCAGCTGGGAATCTCATGCAAGAAAGTCGTGATCGTAGAAGCCCACAGATCAAGAAGATATGGACAAGGTGAATAGTATTCTAATCATAGAGTATACAGTAATATAAGAGGCAAACCTAGAGAGCGTGGGAACGACGCAGCGTACTGTATAATTATTTAGAGATTGTATAATACCTTCAGAAAATAACACACCAAATGTAAGCAGACGTGTGAACGTATCGTGTTCAAGGGTTACATTTAAGTGAGTAGGCACAAGGGAGTGGAGCTCCTACACCGTCAGGTAGACCTAAACCCTGCTATTATATTTTGGATGGAGTCATGAATAATGAGCATTATAAAGGTTCTGTAATATAATTTCACACTATTATTAGCGAAATGCTTTCGAATCAGTGGAAAGTGTAATTATTCCAAAGCATTTGACAGACAATTCTTGTATGATTTTGATGCTAAAATACGAGATAAATACTAGATTTATTACAAACTTCATTACATTCCCATTACATCACATCGAGCAAGTCTTAATCTTCTTACCCCAAGCGTTTTGCCGTTTCTTTTTTTAGTTCTGCATTGTTTTATATATCTCTGTGTTTTAGGTAGCATCATGATCCTGCACCGTGTGTATATAAATGAACGGGCAATAAGAGCTTCTTGGCTTGACGTGAAATAGGAGACACGCTTTTATACACACGACATCGTTTACACACATCACAGACAACACGACACAATCAGCAGCTTTATCTTTATATCTTGTGCCTGTAAGCAGAAATTGGTAGAGGTGGAAATACTACACACAAAGTAATGCTATAATGCTAACAAACCCTAAATAGGTATAAGAGTCTATACATAGAAGATGACTTTGAAGGAAGAAAGAAAGAAAGAAAGAAAGAAAGAAAGAAAGAAAGAAAGAAAGAAAGAAAGAAAGAAAGAAAGAAAGAAAGAAAGAAAGAAAGAAAGAAAGAAGGAAAAAAAATTTGATAAAGCTAGTCAAGGGAAGATATTTTTCAACTAGATTTGTACAGTTCGTCACAACAAACTTTGATGTTGGCTTTGACGAGGCAAGTATTTGCAAAGGCCGGTGCTTTTTGGTGGCAAGTGGATATAAGGGTCAGTGTTACTTTTGGAGGCAAGTAGACATAAAGCTAGTGAAATCTAGTGCTAGGGTGCCAAAACATTCGGTGGCAAGTGGAGACGAGTGTCTGACGTCATCCGAAAACCTGTGAAGCAATTTCCCTCCTTGGGCTGAGTGTTTTGATATGCCACATGCCCATGTTGTGCAAATTATTTATTTTCATGTGACATCTCGTTACCTCACGTGACGTCATCAGAATACATGTGAGGAAATTCCTCTCATTGTTCTGAGTGTTTTGATATGTCACATGTCCATGTTGTAAAAAGTTTTTTGATTCTGCATATTTTGAAGGCGGGGCTTCGGGACAAGGAGCTGGTCGAGTTTGGTGTAGATAGTTCGAGTTGTAAACCTCCAAAGTTTATAATGGGTGTCTATGGTAAAAAAAGAGGCCATTTTGAGACCCGGTACTCGGAAGTACCGGTACTCGGATCGCTTAGAAAAGTAACAGCAACAAACTTCAGACCTGGGTCTACAATATATCCGAATTTGGTTCATGTGGCTCAAAAGCCCTAGAGTTACTCTTGATAAATCTTTGTCTAAGCTTAAATAGGAAAACAGAATGTCGGCGTCTACAAAGCGCCATAATTAAGGTAAGCTCTAAAAGATTGACGCCTGCGTTTCTTTCACAGCGTATCTGCGTTTTTCCAATTTAAAACCTGTTAGATTTCCAAAAATAAAAGACGATGTCTTGCCAATAATGATGTAAAACACTACCACCAAGTTTCGAGTATCAAGTTTATTGTCGTGTAAAAAAAAATGCATCAAGAAGCATCAACACACGATAAGATTCTTGTGGCGTCCTCGTGTTGTACTCCTGCTCAGACAGGGCAAACCTAATAAGTAAAAAAAACATTAAAATAAAACAATGTATGCAATCATAACATGACATAGTGGGAATTAGATATTGTACATTCGGTACTAGAAATTATTAGCATAATATAGCGAGCATAAATAGTGACGTCCTTAAACGGTGCATACTGTACACCGTATACGGTCAAGGTATGGAGTGTTAGTACTAGTGGTGGTGTTATCGGTTGGAGTTCAGTATTCTGATGGAAGCTACTGTATCGTTTAGCCTGCTGGTGTGGGATATGATGCATGATGGAGAAAACAAATGATTCATAAGAACAATAAATCACAAGCATGAGTTTATTTTAAATGCTCCTTGAATGATCCTAAGACTGAACAAATGTGATATTTGATTTATTCATGAAGTAGATATGGGGGGCACGGTGACTTAGTGTGGGATGTGGTAGCTCTGTGGTTAAGGCATTCGACTACTGATCGGTAGGTCATTGGTTCGAATCCTAGGTCCACCAAGTTGCCAAGTTTATAACCCTAAATTGCTCAGGTGTATAAAATGAAAAAAAAAAAAAAGTAAGTCACTCTGGATAAGAGTGTCTGCTAAATGCTGTAAATGGAAATGTAAAATGTAGTGGTTAGCACGTTCGCCTCACACCTCCAGGGTTGGGGGTTCTATTCCCGCCTCTATTCCGGGTACTACGGTTTCCTATTCCGGGTACTCCGGTTTCCTCCCTGGGTCCAAAGACATGCATGGTAGGTTGTTTGGCATCTCTGGGAAATTGTCCGTAGTGTGTGTGTGTGTGTGAGTGAATGAGTGTGTGTGTGCCCTGCGATGGGTTGGCACTCCGTCCAGGGTGTATCCTGCCTCGATGCCCCGATGACGCCCGAGGTAGTTCTGGATAAGCGGTAGAGAAAGAATGAATGAATGAATGAATGAAGTAGACATCATGCTTTTTAACAGTTTTATAGGTCAGCATTTTCTGCCAGACAAGATGCGCTTCCAGTTATCACTAACATCATTCCTTCAGTTCTTTCTCCTCCATTCCTTTATTCTTTCTCTTTAATTATTTTAAGAAGTAAAATAAATAAATAAATAAATAAATAAATAAATGCAGCTACACACGTTACAGAGCCCCCCCAGAACGTCCATCGTCTTGAAGACCGGTCGACTCTTTGTCCACGTCCAGACGTTTGTACCTTATCGTCACCATAGCAACGATTAAACATGATACAGTACAGGTCTCTGTTTCTACAGAATCCTTAACGTATCAGACGAAACACTTATTTAATCACATTTAAAGTAGATTAATTAGTACTACTGATCGTACGGTCTAATTTTAATAAGAAGATTAATAGCCGTTTTATCTCCTTGACCTTCAGTGAGGAAACTGTCCTTGGGGGCTAACGTTCATGATCTTCTCACACTCCTCCTTCCAATCATGCATAAACTGTTGTCATGTTTTGAATGACTAGAGACATCAGTCACTGACACCACTTTCCATGCATGATAAATTCATGAGCTGAATAGAATAGCTTCATACATTTTGGATGTTGGATGTGTAGCTGAGTGATCTACATGAGCGTTGGAGAGATGGTGTTGGTGATTAATCATGTGTACCATTTAAACTGCTCTTTTTTTGGTGTAAATGAACTTCAGTAGGTGTAGAATGTTGCAGATGCTGACTGAGGGGTTGTGGGTTTGTGTAACTGTCGCTGCAATCGGTATATAAACTGTTTGCTTGTCTTGTTCATGTGAAGGTTTTGTACGCTCAGAGTTTTAATTATCGCTCGTAGCCCATATCTTGTCTTCTGAATATTGCTTTAGATAGATCCAAGAAAAGGTTTTTGTATTGATGTAAAAGAAGAAGCATTTCGTTCGCCTCACACCTCCAGGGTTGGGGGTTCGATTCCCACCTCCGCCTTGTGTGTGTGGAGTTTGCATGCTCTCCCCATGCCTCGGGGGTTTCCTCCGGGTACTCCGGTTTCCTCCCCTGGTCCAAAGACATGCATGGTAGGTTGATTGGCATCTCTGGAAAATTGTCCGTAGTGTGTGTGTGTGTGTGTGTGTGTGTGTGTGTGTGTGAGTGAATGAGAGTGTGTGTGTGCCCTGTGATGGGTTGGCACTCCGTCCAGGGTGTATCCTGCCTCGATGCCCGATGACGCCTGAGATAGGCACAGGCTTCCGGTAACCCGAGGTAGTTCGGATAAGCGGTAGAAGACGAATGAACGTTTATATTCAGTGCTACAGAAAACATTTTATAGACTAAAGAAGGTTTTTCTTCTACAAAGAATCTTCTGTGCAATAAAAACATTGAGTTTTGTTAAAACATGGGTGCATCTTGTGACCATTTAAGACTCTTTATTTTTTAAGAGTGTATAAATTTCTTAAATAATAATTTCCATTTCTTCTGGTTAGCTCAACAGGAATAAAAATAAATTTATATCTGGATATCTTTAAAGCTGTTTTGTGACAACGTCCATTGTTAAAAGAAGGATATAAATAAAATCGAGTTGAATTTTTAAAGATCTGCAGAAAGAACCCGAACATTGTCTTTACTGCGTATTCTTAGGATGGCAGGACAATGGTGTTGGTATACATTTGACAGCGAGAGTATACTCAGACTTCAAAACACATTGTTTCGACATGTCCTCGGTTTCAACGTAGAAATTAAGGCATGATGGATGGTTTGGAGGAAAAAAGAAGCTCTGGTGGAAAACAAAAGACCCATATGAACGAAGAAGGGGTTTGGAAGAGGATTTGTCTGCATGGCTTGGCTCAGGAGAGAGAGAGAGAGCGAGAGAGAGAGAGAGAGAGAGAGAGAGAGCTTGGCATCAACTGAGTTGTTGCAAAATCCAGGCATTTACATGGAAAACAGGATGTTGCTCCTTCGGTTAAAACAATTTACTGGAATGTTTTGGCCCACTAACATGCAGATTGGGAATCACAGTGATAATGCACCTCAGTCTTTGGAAAGCTGGCTAAATGGAAAACTGGCAATGACTAAATGTTCTTCTCCAACATTTTTCCGAATCAGACACAAACACACTGCTTCGACAGCCGTTTCTCCCGGGAATATATTTGCAGGATGGGTTAAGATTATGTAAACCGGTTCTGGTTTGCTTTAGACAGGTACGTTGGATTACATTTTGTAGGAGCTCTCAAGTATAAAGCTCATGCCATGGTAGTTCAGACTGCCATTGACCCATGGTCATTCGTGTCACTGGATCTTTTACTGGTTGTCTCAATAATCTTAGAGGTTAGAGGGACAGAGCGGGTAGGACGGTTTAGAGATAAGGTGAAAGTGTTGAGCTTGAGATGGTTTGGACACGGACAGAGGATGGATTTGGGGTATATTAGGAGAAATAATGCTTGGGATGGAGCTGCCAGAAGAAGGCCATGGAGGAGGTTTATGGACGCGGTGAGGGAAGACATGCAGGTGGTTGGTGTGACAAAGGAAGATGTCGTGGACAGGTGGAGATGGAGAAAAATGATCTGCTGTGGTGACCCCTAACGGGAGCAGCCGAAGAAAAAGAAGAAGAAGAGGAAACCTCTGCTGTGCCACTTGAGAGCCTTAAATAAAATACCACAAATGTGAGTCGGAACGTGCACTTCATGCATTCATTCATTCATTTATTTTCTACCGCTTATCCGAACTTCTCAGGTGTCATCGGGCATCGAGGCAGGATACACCCTGGACGGCGTGCCAACCCATCGCAGGGCACACACACACACTCTCATTCACTCACACACACACTCACACTACGGACAATTTTCCAGAGATGCCTATCAACCTACCATGCATGTCTTTGGACCGGGGGAGGAAACCGGAGTACCCGGAGGAAACCCCCGAGGCACGAGGAGAACATGCAAACTCCACACACACAAGGTGGAGGCGGGAATCGAACCCCCAACCCTGTAGGTGTGAGGCGATCGTGCTAACCACTAAGCCACCGTGCCCCCTGGAACATGTACTTGTAAGGTCTAAATAAAAATGGTACAAGTTGCACATTATTGTGGTATATGGTATGAGCATAGAAAGTAGTTTTTTACACCATTCTTATCGCTCTTTCTATCAGTTAAGATCGGTTGAGTTTCTTTCTCCCATTTTCCCAACTTTGCAGGAATGTTTGCAGCAATCTGTTGTGCAGATGCAGACATTTAACTGCTCGTGTTAGCTTTTACAATAACACCGGAATGCTTTGATCCAGGAGCTATTAGCGAGTCCGTAAATGTGTTTTGCTTTTATTTATTTTAATTTTTTTAGCAATGGTGCTGTAAATAAAATGCTAGCCTGATGGGGGACTGGAACTTTTTTACTCATGACCTTTAACAAATAAACAAGTCATTTCCAGCCACAAGATGATCACTATTTTTTTTTTTTACTCCTGTCTGCGAATATCGCTTAATTCCATCAGCTGTCAACTGAGTTCCACAGAGGCTTAAAATCTCTACCACACACAAGATATCAGAACCGGAGATGGACTATAATAAGAATGTACGTTTGTGTAAACGTTTGCTCAGTTGTGGTTAAGCCACGTCGAAAAATCGTACTTATTAAAACCTTCATGGTGAAACCTTCTTTTCGGGTATAAAAGAACACACACACAGTCATCTACAATCCAATTTTATCTGCCATTTCAGTTTCTCATAATACGGGCTCAAACCGGAGGATATTATAGCATCGTCATGCCAACCATATGCTTTTCATTAATGTGCTGCATTACACATTGTCCATTATAAGCAAAGGGTATTTTTTTAACAGTTTCTCATGTATACAGTCACTGGGCACAGAGTTTTGTAAGTTTTTTTTACATTGGCATATTTTGGAGTCTGCCTTTGGTCATTAGCCTAGCTGCCCTGAGCTGTAATTGTTCAGACATACTCTCCATATTGTGTAATGTTTCCACCAAACAATGCTGAAGTCTCTACTTGTAATTTGTCCTTTGCATGTGATCTGAAAGCTTTGTGTTTTTTTTTCTTGTTATACGTAGAATAAAGTGAAGCAAAAAAAAAATACAGCTTCTTAATAATTTGGTCTTTTTTTTTTTTTTTTAATAAACAAAACAAAATATTTCGACATTTTCATCACCAGTCCCATGTTTCTAAACCGCTTCTAATCTGTGTACATGTTAAAACATCCCTCAAGACTGGACAAGGTCCAAATCTTGGCCTGGGTTCATTCATCCGACAGACTTTATCGGCCTTTAATCAAGAGGACAGCACCATTTCCCCTCCAAACGGCCGTGAGCTTTTATGAGGAAAGCGGATATTAATTGTTGGCTGCCTTTCTGGAAAATATTCCCTTTGCCTGTGGAGTCATTGACACATGAATGTTTTGCAGGGAACCGTAGAAGGCAGAGAGAAAAAAAATCTCTCCCGGGGCTTGAAATTGTGCCAAAAACTAGGCATAAATGCTTACTTAGAGCTTGGTACCGGTAGAACATGATATCTGTTGTGTTTTTACTATAAAAGCATATAAAACAATTGGGCAATATAGTAAATATGGCTGGATGAGTGATGCAATGAGGTTTGCATTTGCCCCATTGTGAACATACCTAAGAAAAATGACAAAGAATCAGATTTATCTAATAATACAATCTCCGTTGACCTGAAATTCCTTAAACTGTGACATCACCAAAAAATCTCCACAGGCACGGTTTTGAGCAGATATATATTGAGGTCATACTACACATCAGCAGACAGAATCATATCTTCAGATTCACAGAAATGAGCCCCAAACGTTCTGGAACTGAGATCTACCAAAGTGTGGAAGAAAGGATCTGCTCACGATCCACAACAACAGAGTTCATGAGTGAGGCATGGTGGAGGTAGAGTCATGGCTTAGGTTGCTGGAACGTTCTCCCTAATCTTTATCGACGATGGAAGTCATGATGGTAGAAGAACAATGAATTCAAATGTTTACAGGAAAACATCGCTGGGCACACACACTCTCATTCACTCACACACTCACACACTATGGACAATTTTCCATGGATGCCAATCAACCTACCATGCATGTCTTTGGACCGGCGGAGGAAACCGGAGTACCCGAAGGAAACCCCCGAGGCACGGGGAGAACATGCAAACTCCACACACACAAGGCGGAGGTGGGAATTGAACCCTGACCCTGGAGGTGTGAGGCGAACGTGCTACCCACTAAGCCACCGTGAGCCCCTTACAGGAAAACATATCCAATCTAATTAGGAAGAACTTCACAATGCAGAAAGACAATGACCCCAAACACACGACATAACGAAGGACTTGAAAAAACATTCAAAAAACATGCAACAACTGAAATAGGTGAAAAACGAAAGCAGCAATTTGGTGACAAACAGGTTGCCAAATTGATGCATTTATAAGCATGGAATTTGCAACCAAAATTAAGTGTTTTTCCTTCCAAGTTACTCTGACTATCTGTTCCGATACTTGTTTTTCTGTGCGGTCTGACTCCATAGGTGTCACGTTTTTAAGGTGTTCACCACAATATCATTAATTGAAAGGTAATGAAGGAAATTTTGAAATAATTTTTTTTTCTATCTCAAACCCAAATGTTTTCAGTCTATTGCAAAAAAAAAAAAAAAAAATTGGTCTACCCATTCCAGTACTTTCAGAAAGGACTGTATAGAGCATTACTGTCTGTTCCCTAGCATGAGCAAAATGAACAAAAAATAGAAATGACCTCGCAGCTGTTTTCAGAACACGGCTCACAACACGACATTACAGACACGAGGAGCTACAGTATTAGTGAAGCTGCAATCGCAACCCTGCTGTAACCGTTCGACGTACATGAACCTATTATCAACTGAGTTAACATTTCACTATGTCCGTTTAGTATCCCTGTCCATTCCGTTCTATCGTATCGTCCTCACGGTACGAGGAATGCATCTGTGCGTCGCGTGGGAACGTCTGGAGCCTTGACTCGGGTTTCATGCGTCTCGTAAAAAACTCCACCGTGTGGATTTATTATAGAGAGGTTTAACTTCTATACAATCGTACTGTAGGCTTGCTGTCAGTGCCAGGAAATTTTACTCTGTTTAATTAAACCCTCAACACGTACACACTTACAGTACACACACAGGTCTAGGGCCTAAATGAATGTTATGTTGGATGTTCATGATCGTATTCGGCATTATATGAGAGCTGAAATACAAATAATTCTTTTTTTTTTTAATCATAAAACTTGTCATCGTTTGCTTATTTTTAATAGAACATGTCGGTTATTTCGCATATATTCCGTTTAAAAATCTAACACGCAGAATTATCTGAAGCCGGATCATCGATGATTTATGAACACGGGTTTCTTCTACTGTACTAAAGACAATCCTGATGACTCAATCACTGACTTGATCGAGTTAGAATATAAGGAATATTATGTAATATCACTTCAAATGATGCAAGCAGGAGAAAAAAAAATACAGCTTATAAGATGTTTTACAAACGGATGCAGTTAAATTCTCCATTAAATTCTCTGTTCAGAAAGTGTCGGCTGTGTTTGTTTAATAAAGAAAAACTTCTGACGCTTCTAGATGTTCTGATTCATGGTGGGTAAAGGAACCATCCCATCTGGTCACTGATTCTTTTCCCATAACACCAAAGCCATTTCACGTTTTATCCCATACTCGTTTTTAGAAAATGATATCATTTCCTGTTGCTGTTGGAATTCTTTGCACTTTCGCTGCTGAATTGTTTACAGTGTAAAAGTATAAAGGTCACGTCGACACGACCGCCCACGCGGCGAGTTCACCCACGTTCTCTCGACGTCGACCGGAGAAACGAATAACAAACACGGAGCTTTAAGATTTATTATTCGGAGCAGATACGCATCAGACTAATTCGCATGAATTAAGCCAACATAAATGTAACACACAGAGTGACCTACAGCACAACAGGAATCGCACGATATCCTTTTAAAACCTCAACACGCATAAATGAACTTAAATAACAGACACAAACTTTATTACGGATTATAAGCGGAGAACCTTTTAGGTCGGAACGTCTCTAGAAATCTGCATCTTAACGCACACTTAGACAAGCCAAGCCTTGGGCTATGTAACTCGCTAACAATGATATAATATTCCATCGTATCCCTTATAATATGATAATATTCCCTTGTATCCTTTCATTGCTTTGATTCTTTCCCATGTTGACATGATTGCATCAAATCCAGGATTTGTTGCAGAACCTTTAAGCGATACGTCCTGCACATCGGATTATCTGATATTCTTTCAACGTTACAAGGTTTGCAAGAATTTCTCCTAATGCAGCATTATTTTATTAAATAATTAATAAAAGTCAAATCAAGAAGTTTTTTGTTGGGTTTTTTGTTTTTATCTAAGAATTGCAAAATAACATTTATTTTTAAAAGTAGATTGTATTCATATGTATAATTTTTAAGTCGGTAGAGATACTGCATTCGTTTTTTTAACCACCATACATACACACATGCATACACACATACACACACACCCATACACACATGCATACATATACACATACACACATATACACATACACACACCCATACACACATGCATACATATACATATATACATACACACACACACACACACACATATACACACATACACACATGCATACACATACATATATACATACACACACACACACTCACATACATATACATACATATAGACACACACACACACCCATACACACATGCATACATATACATATATACATATACACACCCATACACACATGCATACATGAACATATATACACACACACACACCCATACACACATGCATACATGTACATATATACACACACATACACACACATACACACACCCATACACACATGCATACATGTACATATATACATATACACACACATACACACACCCATACACACATGCATACATGTACATATATACATATACACACCCATACACACATGCATACATGAACATATATACATACACACACATACACACTCCCATACACACATGCATACACATACATATATACATACACACACACACACACACACACACACACATGCATACACATACATATACATATACATAAACATACACACATTCATATACATAAACATACACACACTTATACATATACAAACACATACACACATACACAAGCACACACACGATGGCGGTAGCTTAGTAGTTGAGGCATTAGATCACATTGTCCATTAGTGGGCCCTTGAGCAAGGCCCTTAACCACAAATTGCACAGTTGTATAAAAAAATGGACAAAATGTAA
The DNA here is from genome assembly GCF_022655615.1 of Tachysurus fulvidraco. Lineage (NCBI taxonomy): Eukaryota > Metazoa > Chordata > Actinopteri > Siluriformes > Bagridae > Tachysurus > Tachysurus fulvidraco. The sequence continues at coordinate 29,290,436 of NC_062523.1, forward strand.
GTCTCTCTGGATAAACGTGGCTGCTGTAAGATGCTGTAAACATCGTCACTGGTCTCTATAAGTCATTTAGGAGCATCAACCATTTAAAGTTTTAACCCAAATATGGCTTTGACCTGAAAATACTGTTCTGCCCTGATTCCTAAATTCACCCATGAGAGAAATATGTTGACTGTGTTTCTGCACTTATTCAGGGTATTAGAGTTTAGCAGTCTGTCCAATACTTTCCACAGCACGAGATTAGTCTTTTTTTCCTATTTGATCCTCTAACCCGCTTGCTGGAAGACATCAAGACCTAAAATGAAACATAAAAATGTCAGCAACAGTGATATTCAGCAGAACACTTTTCACACATTCCTGCCTCGCCTTTGTGTCGTATCAATTCTCCGCTGCAGTCCGCTTGTTATAGATAGCAGAGTGATGGAAATAACATGCTTTTCTGTCCATCTTTTCATTTTGTTTTAAATCTGTCATCGTTCACAGCGACTCGTCAATTCCTCGATCTATATTTGCATCTCACCATCTCATGGTGCTGGGAGAGATGAGTGGGAGGTGGAACGATGTTACTCTACACCAGAGCACAGTGGGAGTTCTGGATATGTGCGACGATACACTGAGAATAGCCATGAAAAGTTTTTGACTACAAATTTATTTACTACATGCTGAAAAATCATCCGGAATTGTGTGCCGTATCTTAAGAAACGTTTTATTGGGTCCACAGATATATCGTATAACGAATTTAGAATAAACCCTTCTCGCCTGTCTGGAAGGGGGAACTTCCTCTTCTGGTGGCTTAAATGCCAGCCGAGGCTGCTGGGATGTCGGCCACAGACCACCGAGGAGAACAGAGCAATTTCACAGAGGGAGGCGAAGCAAGCACAGGCCAAGGTTTAGGCTACAAAGCTCTTGGTGCATGTGTTGGTCTACATCCAGAAACCCTCGATTGGCTGTTTATAGCCTAAACTGCATGCTGCACTACGACGCTCAGATCGTAACCCTCTTTATAGGCTGGATTTTGTTCCACTTGAATGCAGGGCTTAGTGAATCATATTGACACAAAACAACATAAATCTGGAAGATGCTAACGCAGCCAAGCATTTCCCTTACTGTGTTTATTTGGAGGAAAAAAAAGAAAAACTTCATACCAGCCACAATTATAGTGAACTCAGGTGGTAATAATGATCCCATAATGTTCTAATAAAGCATTAAGTTGGGATAAAGGTAAAAATAACGTTCACTCGTTTATCGCAAACTGTTGTAGAAATGACATTATTTCCTGTCCAGTGTCACCTAAATGAGGATGAGGTTCACTTCTGAGTCTGGTTCCTCTCAAGGTTTCTTCCTCATATCATCTATCTATCTATCTATCTATCTATCTATCTATCTATCTATCTATCTATCTATCTAATATATATACATATATATATATATATATATATATATATATATATATATATATATATATATATATATATATATATATATATATATATCTGATGGTGGTATATTCCTCACCACCATCAGCTCAGGCTTGATCAGTAGTGATAGATGTTATGGATAAACAATTACTTAATTGTAAACTTTTGGGAAATTGCTATACAAATAAATTGAATTTAATTGAATTAAAAATGTCAGAAAGTTAAATCATACCTCATTGTGTCTTGTACTGCAATGTAGACATGGACTTTTTTTTTTTTTTTTATACTGTATTGTTCAAACCGTCATGGCTGCCATGGATTCAACAATCTCCAGCACTCCCAAGTTCACAGTCTTTTAATCATGTTCACTTGTGTTCGGTTACGTACGTTTGTCGTAAAACATGAGGTTTATTCTGTTTTTCGGTCATTTCTGTGACTCTACGATATTTTAAACTATTGTTTTGTTTCCCATCTTTGTGTCATTCTGGCACTGGTGTGTCTGTTCCTCTTAACCTTTTCCTGCTTTTGACATGAGTTTTCCTAACGTTTATTATGCATTGTTTGCTGTGCACACAGGCTGCATTTGCGTGCCAATAATTTCGCCCTGTTCTTAAAAATTTATTTTTTTTTTGTTTGTTTTTTTGAGTGTTCCATTACTTTTGATATTTCATTATTAAAGCCCTGTGTTTCAATCCTACCTCTCTAGAACGATTTGTGTCAACTGCTGTGTACAGTCACTCAAAGCCAAATGTGTATATATTGCTAGTTTAATAACCTTACTGTATTACTGTATCAAATCTTTTTCCTGGGAATGCAATATCTGGCCACCCAGGTAGTGATTTAAATGAAGCCGTCGAGGCAGAAACACATTCATCATACCGAAAACCTTTAATCGCGTTTGGACGATATCGATGCTACATATTTCATACAATAACACAGTTGCTCTGTACCGTTCCTGTATCGTTGGCGCCTATAACTGTGTCGTTGGTTCCTATAACTGTGTCTGCAGTCACATCCTGTTTCCTGTGGATACCTTGTCGTACATTATGGATGAAATGTACAGCATTTATAAGACAGACTGCTTTCAGATTCTGCCTGTTCCAATATTTTTGCCCAGTTCTTAACTAATATCATTCCTAATAACAAGCTACTCTTAATCAGTCGGATTTATGACGCCTAGATGAAGAATGATGAGGAATATAAAAGAAAAACATTTCACGTACTGTACATGGCTGTCATTTATCCAGAAGGAGGTCCATTTGGAAGGTAGATTTATTTATTTTTTTTCTATTTAAATTCTACACCCATATTCACACCCGTAACGCAGCATGAATCAAATGAGGAAAGACACACAAGCTGAGCAGCGATGGAAGCCTCTGAGAGCATCGGACTACGCGATAACTCATGCGTAATTCATTATACGTTAACGTGTTCAATATTCCCGCCAGGTTGCAAACCTGATTATCTGCGCATCTTCACTGGATATTTATGATTCGACAATGAAATTTTTCATGTTTAATGTTTGTGGGATGAATAATCCATATGATATTACGAGATCAGTATCCGCTTGGATGATCACGTTAGGGGGAAATGACATTATTGTGCGGCATTGAATATATTTAGGTTTCGGTATTTTATTAATGTAATGTTTGCAGAAATTTCAAACAGCTGTCAGATCTGCAGCACAACCCTGAGTTCCTCCTAACTTACAAATACAGGTGGATTGTTTATGTTAAATTAAATTACATGGAGGGCACGGTGGCTTTGTGGTTAGCACGCTTGCCTCACACCTCCAGGGTTGTGTGTGTGGAGTTTGCATGTTCTTCCTGTGCCTCGGGAGTTTCCTCCGGGTACTCCGGTTTCCTTCCCCGGTCCAAAGACATGCATGGTAGGTTGATTGGCATCTCTGGAAAATTGTCCGTAGTGTGTGAGTGTGTGAGTGAATGAGAGTGTGTGTGTGCCCTGTGATGGGTTGGCACTCCGTCCAGGGTGTATCCTGCCTTGATGCCCAAAGACGCCTGAGATAGACACAGGCTCCCCGTGACCCGAGAAGTTCGGATAAGCGGTAAATAAATGAATTACACGGGAATGTGTGCGTGGGGCTCGAGATGAATCGGCGTCCCATTCAGGGTGTGTACCCAGTGACCATTGTTTCCATTAAGGGATCCACTATGATCATAACTGGGATGAACTGCTCACTAAAGATGAGGTAATGAACTAATAACTTCTTTTTCTGACTCCTCAATTTTTTGCCAGGTTAATGTTGTGTAGTCTTTTGTGTAGTTTGGATTTCTCCCTGGTTGTGATGATTGTATTATGACTTTGTTCAGTACAGGGTAATGAATAAAATTGCTGCATAGGAGTCTATTATCTTCACATATAAATTACAGCACAGGTTGGGGTAAGAACACAGGGGCAGCTATGATACAGCGCCCCTGGAGCCATGGAGGGTTAAGGACCATAGTTGCCCAACAGTGGCAGATTGGCAGTGCTGGGGCTTGAACCCCAATCCTACAATCAACAACCCCAGAGCCTTAAACACTTCCACATCACTGTGGGTAGAAGTATGATAAAGGCTATAGAGCTTTTTGATACCCTTTAATTATGGTATACATTTTTTAAACACAAATAGAACTGTATGGATTCTGTAGTTTTTAAAATACATTTGTAAATTACTGTCAAAATTTTGTAGTTTTTCAAAATGCATGAAAAATTCTACATTATTAATCCATACTTGAGTAATGGGAAGAGGAACTGCTTGTTAATCTCAAGCATACAAACTCTGCTGTGGAGCATGGTGAAGACATGGCTTGGGAATAATGCCAGGGGAACCGACCTAGTTCTCTATATCGACAGCACCATCTGGATGAATTATGAAGCTTACACAAGCTATGCATTGGGCATATCTTTAGCTCATAGTGGGGCAGCAAGAAAAAGCATGCTGCTAAAGCAACGTTGGCGTTTTTAAATGCAGTAATTCGACTGTCGGGGGACTTTTGACCTCAAACTTGAATATGATCGAATTAGAGACTTGGTGAAACAGGAAAGATAATCCTACAATTTATACCTGTAGAATTTGCCCACTGACAAACATAAACTTTTGCCAGTCCAGAATGCCCATTGCGTCTTGTTGCTCTGAAGTTGGTTCTCTGGCTCAAAACCAGGCAAAGCAAAGAAAATTGTGTAGAGCTGTACTAACCGTGGGGGCACGGTGGCTTAGTGGTTAGCACGTTTGCTTCACACCTCCAGGGTCGGGGCTCGATTCCCGCCTCCGCCTTGTGTGTGTGGAGTTTGCATGTTCTCCCCTTTCCTCGGGGGTTTCCTCCGGGTACTCCGGTTTCCTCCCCCGGACCAAAGACATGCATGGTAGGTTGACTGGCACCTCTGGAAAATTGTCCGTAGTGTGTGAGTGAATGAGAGTGTGTGTGTGCCCTGTGATGGGTTGGCACTCCGTCCAGGGTGTATCCTGCCTCGATGCCCGATGACGCCTGAGATAGGCACAGGCTCCCTGTGACCTGAGAATTGTTCGGATAAGCGGTAGAGAATGAATGAATGAATGAATGAAAGGGACTAACCTTCAAGATCCAGAAACTTGTGACCTGAAAAATATCAATATACTATTTATTTATTTATTTATTTATTTATTTATTTATTGCTTTAGAATAAACAACATACAAATTAATTCGCTTGTTAAATCTTTATTAATGACTATTCATTTTGTTGTATCAAGGAGGTAAATGAATATGCATACTGTAACTCATCATACTTTGCTAGACTGTTGCTAACAGCAGACAAACACGGAGATCAAAAATGATGTCACTCCAAGTTTAATTTTCATGCCGAAGTTCATATCTTCATAGCCTTTGTTTATGTGGCACATTTATCTCCGATCAGAACCACAGCTCTCTCAATTCGGCGCGTTAGTATAAAAACAGTCGGGATAAAATGCTGTTCAACCATGCACAAAATCTAAAAGGTAATTAACCAAAGAACTCTAAATACAGTTTATTGGGAAAATATTTTTACATGATTCTTTTATGTGGAATAAGCAATTCATAAGTTGTTCTACATCATGCCTAAAACATTTGACTCAGCGATCCCTAGGAGGGTAAAGCTGATCTACTGCACCAAATTTGTTAGTCCCAGAGCTGAGTAAGGAATGTTAATGATATCTAAACACTAGAGGGATAAAGTTATTCATAAGCATGACCTTGCTTAATCCCCTGACTTTCCGTTCCTCTCCCTACTAATCCGTATCGATTCATCTATAACAGCTTTCTCTCATTTATATCAAGGCCACTCTCAATCAGGACACTGACCTCCGTAGCTGGTCAGTCTTGGAAATTCCACACTTGCTACAGATTGTAGGTTTTATTTGAATGTTTACCTTCTCGGCAGACACCCGGTGTGGAGGCTTTAATGTTTTCCAGGACTGGGAATTGGTGTCATCTGGTGCAACAGGAGAGCCGAAGGCTGATCTCACTAATCTAAACAAAGGGCCTACGTAATGGCTTTCACCTTTCACAACTGACAAATCACATTTGACACTGTCTAAGCTCTTATCATTCCAAGGACCTTGCATATCTCCACCTTCTGTCCCTCACAGCACCATCATAGCACTGTCTCTTATAAATGCTGGTAAGGAAATAAAATCAAATCAAAATGTTTCTTATTTTAATAAACAGATTTATCTGCTTGCTAGCTAGCAGCACTCAATGTTACTAACGAGCTACACCGTTAGCTTGGTTATCGTCAGTCAGATGAGCACCAAGGTAGACATACGTATTTTCATGACGTGCACTATATTTTTATTGTTTCGATGTTCGATTACTTAACAACCATGAAATACACACATTTTAACAATGCTAATTAAAGCCAGTTTAACTGACAGATACTGACTATTTTTGCTAAAGTGTCAATGCTATACTGTAGTTTCTGATATGATGCTTCAAATAACATGGAAAGAAAACAATAGAAACATCTCTCTTTATTTCATGTGACTTTACATCACTGGATCAACAGTTTATAGACCAAACTGGAAATCATTTTGCTAGCCTCAGTGCAGCTAGCTAGCTAGTTTTGGGACATGATGTGACAACTGGAAAGTGTTTTCTTATCTTTGCTAAAAATCAAGTTATACATCAAATCATATTTTACTCATCTGGTAAAAAGACATAAGATTCATGGTTTATTATGTAGTGTAATTTTAATTAAGCAACATTTATACGTTTAGCTCTGGCTGTGCTATTAGGATCATGTCTGAAACTTCGTCATTATTTGTGCTCATCAACGTGAATGATCTGAAGAAAAAATAGGACATTGCTTTATGATACAGTGCGGTATTGTTTGTACTTATACCCTTTTGTGTGTGTGTGTGTGTGTGTGTGTGTGTGTGTGTAGGTGTGTTTGTGTTTTATTTCTTTTCACCCTGCCGGTTTGTATAACTGGAAAGTGCAGCTGTATCTTGACTAGTTATGAAGCACAATTATTTCACAGCACTCTTTCAGCCAGCGAGTTTGTACCGTCTGTACTGTAAACAAGCCGACTTTCCAGCGTAGGAAGGAAATTTTCTCCTGTCCAAAACATTAGTGCTTTGCTCAGCACATTTCCTACTTATTTGTCTCAAACAAATTGACTTCAGAAATTTTGCTCTGCATTGCAAGAAAGCTGTAGGACTGCTGGAAAAAAGATGCTGTGCCAAACATGTTTTTCACAAAAGGGCAGAAAACCTTAAACTGTTGTGTATTTGTGTATTACTGTGAGGGAAAATGGAGGCTGATATATTCCAACATGTTTGTGTTTAAACGTTTCGTTATAAGCTTATTTATTGTAGCCTGTTAGTTGTTAGATCTTTTATGTGATACGTTTTTAATTTTGATAACTCCTGGTTCTCACTTTCCTGCCTATCGAGCTCACCTGCTTCCTATTCACCTTCATTTGCATCTGCTAATTTAGCATTTAGCATTGATTTATTTATTATTCCTTCTTTTTGGCTTTGGTTTTTATTTTATCTAACTGCCTGTAACTGAGACATTTTAATGTACTGTGCATTTTCATGAAGCCATTTTAAGGGGTTCTTGGAAAGGAAGTTGAATTGTTTTACTCCCATGTGCTAGTTAGCGAAATATATATATATAGCTATCTATATATATAGCTAGCTATCTCCTATGTGCTAGTTAGCAAGATAGCTAGCTAGCTATTTTTACACCATATATAATCATCTAGCTAGCTAGCTATCTCCTATGTGCTAGTTAGCAAGATAGCTAGCTAGCTAGCTATATTTACACCATATATAATTATCTAGCTAGCTAGCTAGCTATCTCCCATGTGCTAGTTAGCAAGATAGCTAGCTAGCTATATTTACACCATATATAATTATCTAGCTAGCTAGCTAGCTATCTCCTACGTGCTAGTTAGCAAGATAGCTAGCTAGCTATATTTACACCATATACTGTATAATTATCTAGCTAGCTATCTCCCATATGCTACTTAGCGAGATAGCTAGCTAGCTATATTTACACCATATATAATTATCTAGCTAACTAGCTAGCTATCTCCCATGTGCTAGTTAGCAAGATAGATAGATAGATAGATAGATAGATAGATAGATAGATAGATAGATAGATAACCTATGGTGTAAATAGACACCAAGAAACTAAACATTCAATATCTTGAATATTTTATATTAATTAATATTCATGTGTTGAAGCAAGTGTTCTGACATTCTTGATATATTCAATCTAAAATGGATCACAAACTCGTGTGGTCCGTGCCTGCTTCGGTGCTTGGAAAGAAGTCTTTAAAGTCACTCTTTGTAGCAGCACTTCAGCCCAGTGCGGGCCACTAGCAAAACTGGTAGCATGTTTCTATGTGAAATACTTTTGTCCATTCTGCAAAATCCATCATCTCGATTGTCCAGTTAGCAGAACGCTTGTTGCCAAGAGCGACCCTGCAGCAAAGATGTTCTGCAATAAATTTCCCATCGCCAATGTCGCCATTTACCACCAGCTCACCCATCAAGCTGTTTAGCAAAAAAAAAAATGAAATTAGACCATCTAGCCAAGGGCGACCGTACCATGTTCCAGCACCGAGCTTCATCACTTTCTTCCGTCTACATTCAGCGAATCAATCCATCACTCCCCCACACCAGGGTTTGTTTATTCAAAAGAATTAAACTCAGATTTCTCCAGTCCAGAGGCTTCAGGCAAGCAAGACGAAGACTGCTTCGACCCAGAATCGCATTTCTAGTGTGTATGACATTTGATCCCAGAATTTATTATACTTCAATAACACAGAAATACTACTTGTTCAGTATATAATGTTGTTTTGTGTTATATATTGTAAATCTTTGTGTAGACATTAAAAAGACATAACGGATTAAAACGGATCGATTTCCAAGCAGTGGGCAGTGAGGGATGTTCAGTGACCAGTTTATTTTTCTAACCAACATGATTGCAGTGTAAATAAATTAGTCTAGCTCTCTGACCCACATGGGAACATGCGTCACTGTATGCATTAAGACAAAAAAAAAAAAACTACAAAGAATGCAAGCGTTTAAATAAACAAAGCTAATGGCATGGTTTGGCCTACATCAGCTGTAAAGAAATGGTGTCAAAGCCCCCATGTGGAACTCATTATATGGCTCAGAGAGGAAATTCAGGGTGTGTGTGTGTGAGCGTGTGTGATGCCGACAGAGTGCGCGGCAGAACTTATAATACCCCCACATGCTAACGATTACCCAGGGCTTTATCACAACGCCTCCAAATCAGAGCCAAAAAAGCCTAAGATTTATTTACACATTTTGGCTCATTGATATCATTTGAGACTTTTTAAAAAAGCACACAGGAAGCTGATTCTGCTTTGTCCATTATTTCTCCGGATAAAATCTGAGACCTGTTCTTAAAACGTACCTATGTTGAATAGAAAAACAAGACGTGGGTTGCTTCGTGAAGATCTCACTGTAAAACCCATTACATGATCATAACGGGAACTAAGCAAGACATTACACTCTGTAGATGTTCTGAATTTCACTCATTGTGGGTGACTTGAACCCTTTTCTGAAAGAATATTACAATCATTCTAAATCTAATCTAACTATTTTTAGTGAAAACCGAAAAACCGCAAGTATCACAATCTTCTTTCTTTGTGAAAGGATTAGAAACCTTGACCCACAGCTCCTAAAGAAACCAAAACCAGTACTGTGGGAATTTTTGAAAGAATTCATATCGTGGGACGTGTTATTTAATTTCCAGCTGCAAAATAAGAAAAGAAAAATGGCTGAATTGGCAGAACTGGAACAACAAATTACAGTAACTGTCCAGATAAAAGAAATGTTGCGCACTCTTCCACAGAGACGTGCTGCATAATAATATATACGTTCTTGAAGATTGAGACAAAATCGGATACTTTCAGACAGTATACTGTAATAAGGACACTCATATTCACACAACATGCAATGTTTCAAAACTGGTGAAAAGTTTAATGCCCAGACAACGTAGAAAATCGGAAAGTGACCTATCGAGTAAGGAGAACGGTGACATATTAACATCTCATTTAGTCAAGTTCAACCATATATACTGTAGCTGAGGACTAAGTTGTCGTAGCCACATAAAGTGCATCGTGTGTAACGTAGTGTAAACGGAGTGAGACAAAACATAGTGCAAACAGACAAAACAAAACACTACAAGACAATATACAAAATAAACTGACCAGTGTGAATTCTGTAATATTATACATTGTGCAAAGATGTAGGAATTTAAAGAAAGAGAGCAAGACAGTTTAACAGCTCTCTCAAGTTTTGAAGACAGGCAAGAGTGACATCTCCAACCCCAACCCCAACCAACCACTGGCCTAGACTACTTGTTCTGAGCAGGTGTTGTCAGTGAACAGGCTGTAAAACTGTTGGCTAAGTTACAGACACTCATGAAAAACTGATACTGCTTATCTGGGAAACGTCTCTAACAGCAGTCACAATGTCATTGTTTGTGTCAAACTGTTGTAACTTTAAAACAGGAGATCATGACTTACTCTGTGCGCAAAGTGATGCTCGCAGCTCCAGTGTTTTTCTCTGTGGGTGAACAAGGACGTTGCTGAACGATTCCAGGATATGTTTTTTTTTCATTGGTTGTTGCGTTAATTCTTACCCAGATACAATAGTGCTATTTTCTGATTGGCTATTGTGTAGCCTCCTTTTTTGATCGGCTGATAAGTGACAGGCTCGACTAAGAACTCCAGGGGAGACGCGCTTGTTTCCTTCTCGGTTCCATAGAGCCAGCGGTGCGGACAGATACATTTTGGACGCTGAAGCATATTAAATATATGATAAGTAGTAAGTTTTTCTGCGTGAGAAATACGATGTGAGGTGGGAGAGACCCAAATGAGTGACCGTCAAGCTCAATGCGTGATACTTGAGAGCTGTGGTTTAATATGAGAGGTTAAATTTTTGTGTAAATTATAAATGGACTTTTTATGGATTTTTTATCTGGAGTGACACAAATCTATAATAAAGGAAAGTTACTATAGATTTTATTTTTTGTTTATTAAATGTGTATGTAATTCTTCCTGATTGTGAAGCGGTGTGTGTGTGTGTGTGTGTCTGTATGTGTGTGGACAGATGATAAGCACTGCCAAAAAAGTCATGCCAAAAAGTGATGATTTCCCTTGCAGACATTCTCATTAGCATTTCCAATCTTTACCACAGCGGATTTACATACATCTGCCACTCAAAGAGTGGAGCAGGCCGCGTTATCGGCCAGTCAGGTGCAACGATTACTTCATTATCATTCTTTCTTCTTGCAGTTGCCATGGCAGATTGATCCCCTGTCAATGAGCACTTTAATGATGGACTCACAGAGTGGCTGAAACCTTGTTAGCATAAAGCTAAGACAAAAAAAACGAATAAAAATCCATCTACATTAGCACGTGACTACACTCTCATGTCCATAATGGCTGAGGAAACAATCTGGATAATGTTTTTAAACCTTTTTTGTCTAATTATATGTGGCTAAATACCAAGAAACATTCAGTCCCTGCTCAAAAGAGTTTCTTCACAATCTGTTAACCGTTTCTGCTTGCTAATGCTAGCACAACTCCACTCTAATGGCGCCAACGTCATCTATTCTTCCATTAATCCTGATCGTATTTGAAAGGTTCTCCTTGGCGAAGGCCACGTCTGTCTGGCTCATGGGGTGAAGTCACTGTTATTCCAAAATCAACCAGAGAGCACTCTGAGGCCTTCAGCTTGGGCCTAATAGTTAGGTGCAGTCATAAGCAATAACACTCAAATGAAAGCCGTTTATAACGAGCGCCCTTCCCAGTGACGGAGCTGTCTCTGAGGAGCCGTAAACGTCTGGAGGAGGGTGTGGAGGAGGGAGTCTCCCTATAAGTTCTGGATTACTTGAACTACGAGTCAGATTCCATGTGAACTACAATCAAAGGGATTTTTTTCTGTGGGTTCTTCGAAAAAACCACGACGTGATGGATATCTCTAGAACGCCAGTGAAGTTCCAGATCAAGGGGATGATGTATTAAACTTCGAATGGATTTCAAAATGAAAATATTTCCTGTCTTCTCGGGTGCATGACTTTTTTTTCTTAGTTTGTTTGTTTCAGGTTGATTGGCATCTCTGGAAAATTGTCCGTAGTGTGTGAGTGAATGAGAGTGTGTGTGTGTGCCCTGTGATGGGTTGGCACTCCGTCCAGGGTGTATCCTGCCTCGATGCCCGATGACGCCCGAGATAGGCACAGGCTCCCCGTGACCCAAGAAGTTCAGATAAAGTTCAGAATGAATGAATGAACGAATTAATGTATGTTTCAGATCAAGCTTGTCTTAATGATTTATTTTATACATATTTAAAGACACTGATCTGATTTTATATATGATGTGCTTTATGTATATGACCACAGTTTTCGCTGCGATGCTAATTTAATATTTGCTCCTAAAACAACACACATACAATTTTCCTGAAAAAAATAAATTAATCATTAAACTATTAATCATCCTTGCTAGAGTCACATCATATTCTAGTCTTATCCTGACTTTCAGCCATGCTTGAGATGTAAATCTCGGAGCATACCATAGTTGATGTTTCACATTTTTCTATTTCGTTGCTCCAAGTTTATATTTTTTCTATATTGCAGGTTTAAAATGACCTTCATACAATTAACCATGGAAGGTAAATCACTCTACACAAGAGTGTTCCTATAGTGATAGCAAATTCACAGGAGCTTGCATCAACGTCGATACGGTAAAGCTTTCTGGAAGAAGATGTTTATTTACTGTTTATAGAAAGTCTCCGGTGTCCAGATTTCTACCATAGGAACCAGCAGGACAGAGGGAGTTGCACTTCTTGGTCAGATAACAATGCTCCTGTGCACAAAGCACAGAGCTCCATGATGACATGGTGTGTGAAGGTTGGAGTGGAAGATCTCGAGTGTCCTACACAGAGCCCTGACTCGGACTCAACCCTACCGAACACCTTTGGGATGAACTGGAACACAGACTGAACCTCCTTGGTGTCTGATCTCACTGATGATCTCGTGGATAAATGATTACAAAATTCCTACAGCCACAGTCCAACATCTAGTGGAAAACCTTCCCTGAAGATTTGATCTTATTATAACAGGAAAGAGGAATAAATCTGGAATGAGTTGTTCATCAAGCACAAGTGGTTGTGATGCTCAGGTGTCCATGTAAGAGGGAACATTTGTCTGATGAGCTTCACTTTAGTAGCTTAGTAAACATATCCTGATCAACTTACATTTATACAATCGAGGATTTAGGGCCCAGCAGTACGCAGGGATTTGAGCTCACAGTCTTCTGATCAGTCGGCCAACAATTTAACCACTGACCTACTGCTTTATTTCACTTTAACAAACCTACAAACTGGTTCTGGTGTCTTTGGGCAACACCATGGCTTCACTGCCACTATGTTGTAATCATGTCTACAAACAATAAGCATCTAGAGACATATTGCTCTTATTTCCTCTCTCAATTGGAGTTTCCCTGAGAGATGTATTGTTTATACGTCTGACCATTTCTGTAATGGATGGACTATTCCATGCCTGAATACCAGGGGGCGTTCTAATAAGCTTTGTTTCATGCTGTGCCATGTTTCTTTGTTAGCTTACGTGTATTTGCCCTGCCTGATCCTTAAAGTCAGGGTCTCCGATTTTTGAGAAATGCTTCAGAAAACCGAGTCGGGCCGAATAATAAACAAAAATCAAAACAAAAATTCAAAACAAACGTGTAGCCAATGAGCAGAAAGGGGCGTGTCTTGTCAATATGGGCGGAGAGAGTGTTCAGTGCGCGTGTGTGACATTAGCAGAAAGCGGTTTTAACATCTACATGGAGGATAAAAACAAAGAAAGAAAGTGAAGAAAGGCTTACGATAAGGCAAGAAGTAGGACGTGTTAATATAGGATCAGCTTTCCAGCGCTGGAGAGAACTGAAGGAGCAGGAAGTTGGCCACATATTCACAGGTTTGAGTTTCCCGAGTCAATAACTCCTGAGCTACTAATAACTCCTGAGCCGACTTTACTTAAGACGCCGAGGCGCTTTTTTCCTTCTCGATAGGTGAGTAACGTTGGTTTTGCTTTGTTACACAGAACTAATATATGCCTTTGTCCTTTACATGATTATGCTTGTGTGGCATTTTTGCTTGTTTGTTTATCAACAATCGTATTGTTCTTCCCTTCAGCTATGATAAAGACACATTTCTTTCCATTAGTTGCCTGGGTTACGTATGTATGTGTGGGAGGAGCTATCGATACAGGGGTGGGACCCATTTGGGTTAGGGGCGTGTTTGTTTTGGTGATTTCAAATGTCGACATTGGCTCTCAAAAATCGGAGACCCTGTCTTTAACTCATAGTCAACTCTATACACCTGTTCCTCATGTTTTCCCTATTACCTCCCCTATATATCACTGTGGCCTTGCGGTTGTTTGGTTTATTTCTTTTCTTTTCAGTCTGTTGTGTCACTTGCAATTGTGTTCCTCCTCTGTTGGGTTAGTTTTGTTATATTTTTTAATAAACCCTGATGAGGATGGGTTTCCTGTTGAATCTGGTTCCTCTCAATTGTCTTCCTTATATAATCTTTTTTTTTCTCTCCAAAATGATCTCTGACTCGCTCATTAGGGGGAAATATTTAAAATGTAGAATTAATATCCTGAATTTCTATTCTAAAATTTTTAAAACTGCTTTGCGACCTTGTCCATTGATTATTTTACAATAACAACAAGCCCTGTCATGTATTTTCCACATGTAGTGTACCGACTGCTGAGAATGCACTGGGAGATAAGGAAGAGTACGTAGGAGACCGTACGAGACAGTAGACTGAGGTTCCTGTGCATGAGTGGCATCTGGTGTAAAATTTTAATGGCAGCCAGCTGACCCCTTAGAGCTGTCCTAAAGCTAATCTGCTGTTTCATAATGTACCCATTTTCACAGCACCTCCCTTCTTTGACAACTTCACCTCTGAATAATTCACAAGATGTCCATCCAGGCCGTTCTCCAGACTCGGGCTACGTGATGAAGACGGCTGACTCGTCTCACCGAGCTGCATCATAAGCCCCATTTTAATGAGAGAATGAGATTTTGAGAACAGAACTTAGATTTGCTTAGTACATAATCTATGTGGGTTATAATGATCAGTAAAGCATCTATTAGTGTAAAAAAAGCCAGTTTCCCTCGCAAGATTCATCCATGTCTTGGAAACGCCACAGTCTCAACGTTATGTAGCTTGTCTCTATGGCAACCTTGACTTTAAACATTTTTATTAGATTCAAATGTGAAGAAAAAATTAAAGCAGTACTTGCCTCAGGCTGAAAACTAAACCTCAAACCGCTGTGCCTCATAGCACAAATCATTCATAATAAACCGTGGCTATTACTGGGAATTATTATGTGCATAAAATCGTTAACCGTTTCATGACCTAAACAGAATATTCCACTTAAAACTGTAAATGAAAGTTGACAGATGAAGGTGGATTAATTCGTGGGATTTTTTTTTTTAGCTGATTCCCTGAAGCAATTTCTGTGCCATGGAGAAGAACAGCTAGACCCAATAACAGAAAAGAAACACAATCAGGGCAATATGGCATCATCAAAGTAGAGGACTTGTCCTCTACCTGACTCACATTTGACCCACATTTATCTGTGAAGAGAGAGTCTCTGAGGTCCTGGTTTTATTTTGTGACTCTATTAATGGTTCAGATGAATATATTCATCCATCCATCCAAAAATCCAATCATATACTGTATACATCCAGCCATCCAGTCATCTGTCCATCCAACCATCCATCCAAATAAACCTAGGAGTTTCACAACCTCTACAATCTTGCATGAGCTCATAATTGGTCTCAACTATAAACATACATGGAACTGTTTTTTTTGTTTTTTTTTATTTTCCCCATGGCACGGTGGCTTAGTGGTTAGTACGTTCACCTCACACCTCCAGGGTTGGGGGTTCGATTCCCGCCTCCGCCTTGTGTGTGTGGAGTTTGCATGTTCTCCCCGTGCATCGGGGGTTTCCTCCGGGTACTCCGGTTTCCTCCCCCGGTCCAAAGACATGCATGGTAGGTTGATTGGCATCTCTGGAAAATTGTCCATATTGTGTGAGTGAATGAGAGTGTGTGTGTGCCCTGCGATGGGTTGGCACTCCGTCCAGGGTGTATCCTGCCCCGATGCCCGATGACGCCTGAGATAGGCACAGGCTCCCCGTGACCCGAGATAGTTTGGATAAAGCGGTAGAAAATGAATGATGAATGAAATTGTCCCCATGCAGTTATTTATAATTGTTATTGTGAAGTTATTGTATCTATCTATCTATCTATCTATCTATCTATCTATCTATCTATCTATCTATCTATCTATCTATCTACATGAACGAAAACTAGTTTTGACATTTGACCTTGCTGTGACCTTGACCAGTTCAAATATCCAATCTGTCGCACCGATAATTCCATATATGTAGATTTAAATATGGGCCGAACATTACGTCACACACACACGAGTATCTCGGGCTGACACACAGATAAAAACCATAAACAAAATTCCACCTTAATGCCTTAACAGCAGGGCGGAGACATGGACGGTGTTATTACTTAGTCTGGTGAGATTTAAATCATAGCACTTGGTCAAGCAATAGAGCAGTGTGTTTAGGTGGGAATAGTGAACCTCCAAGTTATAATATATCTGTATTTGAATCTGTATCTGCTTGCTAAACTGACACATCCTTGGTTTTACACAAGCTACCTCATTTTTCATCCATTTTTTTCATGTAAGTGTTTAGAAAATAGATCCATAACAGTGGAAGAGGTCTAATCTTGACGTAGTGGTCAATTTTACAGTAAGTTCAATAAAAAAAAGAGGCAACAACTGGACTAAAGGTTGATTCTGTTGGTCTGGGGCTGAAAGTGTTGCTGCAAAAAGACATTCATTATTTACATCCTCAGCCTGTTAATCTTATTTAAACGACTGGAAGGGTTTAATATTTAATGTTCTGAATTTTTTGACTTGTTTTTTTCTTCCCAGGGATTAGAACAGTTTTATTATATTCATGCAAATTGTTTCAACTGTAGTTACGGTTTAAAGGCTTTATGAATGAAGCGTTATTCAACATTTAATATATCTGTCTGATTGATGCTTTTGTTGATGCCGAACACATCTAGACATCATGATTGTTCTGGACATGAGGAGATTTATCCAGTTAATCAGTTCAAGCTGAGCACTGCCATCTAGTGTTTAAAAGACGCACCATCACTTAATATCAGCATTAACAGATTCACCTCAGCCTTGTGTTGAAAAGAAAAAGATTTATTTTAATGATTTAAAGGATATCAAGCTTTAGTTAAATGTCAAATCATGAACCATTAAACCGAAAAAAATACCATTAATTAATAGTCTTAAACAAAAATATTGAAATAAAAATGAACAATCCTTCAAAATGTAATTATTATTTATTTATTTGTTTGATTTGCATAAGAACGATATATGTCAAGCTGATTGTTTTTAGAAGCCATTTTAAATGAAAAAGCCAAATCGTAAGCGTTGCTATAGGAACGAGTTTGTTTATCACTCAGCAGTTAAGAGTTAAAGTGGTTTATTGGGCTTCGGCTTCAGCGCAGTCCTCGCTGAAGAAAGCTCTGAGATTCTTTCCATTCGAGATGAATTTAATGCACTCGACCTCTCCGCCAAAGTTGCTGGGTTTCTGGAAATGGATCTCCAGATGGTCCTGCATATCTTCTTCATCGCTTACGTCCTGAATGCCTCTGAGCAGTACGGTGCGCTTCGGCACCCCGCAGAACGTCTAGAACGGAGCACGTAACAAATAGTAAATAACGTACAGAGAACAGAGATTAGAGGTTATTGAAAACAGCTTGGTCTGGCTATAAAGCTTGTAAGAGCAGCATTACATAATCCTGCTTCTGGAGACGCCCGAAGAAAGCAATGAAAGACTTCTAAGCCTCATGAAAGACTTCTTAATCAGCATCAGGTGCTCTGAGGTGGAAAGTGGCCAAAATATGTAGTACTCTTTAATAGATACCTCAGGAACGTTAAACACGTCGTAACCCTAAAAAACACATTGGAACCATCAGCAGGAATTCACCTGAAATTTTTTCAGCTCGTAGTTATACGACGGCTCCACGGTGACTTCCATCGCCTCGGGGGTATCGATGTAGAAATTTCCCCTCAGTGTCAAATTCTCTGCAACTGCAAATGGAGGAAAAAATGAGAGAAGAAAGAATGCAGGGGGGGGAGATGTGAAGTGTTCTTTCTTTCGCTTGAATACGAGCTTGCGAGAGAGACACACTTTCTATACGTACTGTATCTGTACCAGTTTATTGTTTGAAATATCTGTATAACTTTCGATCACATGAAGGATGCTGGAAACGGATCTGTGCCGGTCTATTCTGAATCATATCCAAAACCAAGCTGGAGATCATTATCATCTACATGACTCGGGTCCTCTTTTATTGTGTTATCGAAGGATTTAGCAGAATCCAGCATTCGTTCCCAGAAATTCTTTCCTAAAGTGTTTTAACTTTAAAGACAGTGACTATGTTATGTATTGAGGATGAGATGCTATAGAACTATAGGTACATTTTATTTATTTGGTTTTAGAATCTGAATACTGAACTGTCCTTTGGTAGACAAGATCTTTCTGATGAGCTACCAATGCTACACCGAGCTCCCAGTGTGACCACTTCTTTTTTTTCTGCACCTGCATTATCTTCCCTGATGCCCTGCCTCTGGTTAGAGTCTCGTCGGTGGTGGTGGTGCACACTGCTGACAACGGGGATGGCCCATGGGACTGCTGTGGATAGAACCACAGAGACTATGGCACCATCTTTGAACTGCATCACCATTGCTTTACCATTGTATATATCCACCTGATTTCTGTTTATAGTAACAGCAATATATTATACTAAAAGCCATATATTTTGTCTATAGCACATACCATTCTGTAAATTTCAGTTTATACTAATAGCCATCTGCATATTATATTCATAGTACATATATATTCATCTGTATATTATTTCCATAGCATGTATATATTCATCTGTATATTATGTCCATAGCACATATATATTCATCTGTATAGTATATTCATAGTACACACACATCTGTAAATTACTTCCATATTACCATTTTATTTAACTTATTTAAATCTTGTAAAAACTGTATATGCTGCTATTGCACTCTGTTTAGACCTAAACTGCATTTCGTTGCCTTGTACTTGTACATGTGAGAATCTAATCTAATGATGTTGGACCTTAATACTTCTAGATTGTTCAGAATAAAGCTGAGCACTGCCATCTAGTGGAGACAATAGAGAGTTATTTATAACAGTCCCTCTATTAATATAAATATGTTGTGTATGTAAGCAGCTTTAAAAGACACTGCAGCCTAATCATATATATATATATTCATTCCTTCTGAGGTTTAAAGGAATATTCCCAGAGTACTCATAGTCAATCAATTCATTCATTAGAAACTCTGAGAGGAACCCAACTCAAAAGGGAACCCATCGACTTCTGGGTAAGTATAAACCACACTTTAAGATGATTAACGTACAGACCTCCAGTATTGAGGAAGGTAATGCGGCCTGCTCCGGTCTTCTCGTCGTATTTCATTCTCTCCACCTCGCCTCCTCCGCGGCTTGGTTTGGAGAAGCCTAGCTCCAAGCGGTCTCTCATACGTTCCTCAGGCAGACAAAACGCAAAAGCATTTGAGAACTCAATGGTCCTCTTGGACACCGTAATATGCACCTGTGGAGAAGAAGACAGGATCATGAAAAAGACAGGATCATGAAAAAGACAGGACCATGAAGAAGACATGACCATGAAGAAAACATGACCATGAAGAAGACAGGACCATGAAGAAAACATGACCATGAAGAAGACAGGACCATGAAGAAGACACAACCTTCTTCCAGGTTTTTATTTCACAGCGAGTATATTAAACTAAAAAGAAGAGAAGTTGTGACTACCTCGAATTTCGCAGAGGGCTCGAGAGTGATGGTGCCTGGTTTCACCTCACTCTTGGTTTTGTCGCAGGCCACAGTGCACTTCGGCAGCCTGAGGATCTGATCCGCCACTGGAAGACGAGTGAAAATGTCAGGAAGCACAAGATGATGTACACGAATTTGAGATATTCTAACCATCGAGACTCTGGTTCTGGTTCTATAAACCTTTTGTTTGTATTCGTTCTTTTTTATCTCTGTAAAAAAAAAAAAGATGCTGTTTCACACTTTACCTTTCTCTTCCTCAAAGGTGATGAGAGCTTCACATCCTTTCAACACGAAGGAAGGTCTCTGGATGATGGTAAAGACTCCCTTGATATCCTGAGCCTCTTTCTCATCACTCTCATCTTCCTCCTGTTCGATGTGGGTGAATCTCATTCTTTTCTCAGGGATCTCAGCTTTGATCTGTAAAAATAAAAACGTACGTGCGGGGGGGGGGTGTTTGATAGAGAGCGAGAGAGAGAGAGAGAAAAGGGATGGAAAGAGAGGCAGAGAGGGAGAGAGACAGGGAGGACAGAGAGGCAGAGAGAGAGAGAGGGAGAGAGACAGGGAGGACAGAGAGAGAGAGAAAGAGGGGGAGAGAGAGAGAGAGAGAGAGAGAGAGAGAGAGAGAGAGAGAGAGAGAGAGAGACAGGGAGAGAGACAGGGAGAGAAGGAGGGATAGAGAGAGAGGGAGAGAGAAGGGGGGGCAGAGAGGCAGACCGGGGGGACAGAGAGGCAAACCAAAAGAAAGAGAGAGAGAGAGAGAGAGAGAGAGAGAGAGAGAGAGAGAGAGAGAGAGAGAATGAATGAATGAATTGATCACGTTACGTGTTTGCATTGGTTATTTGAACTCGTTTGAAACTTTACAGAACAATAGAATTCGGAAACTCTCTACTGCCCCCTTGTGTTCTAAATAAATCAGTACCTTAAATCTCTTCTGCAAGGTGTCTGTTTCAGCCTGCTTATTTTTCAGCTGCTCCTTATATTGCTGTAGTTTTTTCTGCAGGTCCTGATTGGCTTTTGTCACAGTATTGATTTTTGCCTAAAACAGAATCATTTGTAACTGTAAGTCAAGTTAAACGAGGCAACAGTCATGTGGTCGCAAATAAAATACGACTTTAATCTAAATTTGTATTTTGTAAAAAGATTTTAAGGTTCTTCGAATTAAAAGGTTATTTGTAACACACCATGTAATTAAGTCATAGAGTTAAAAAAAAGAAATAAAAGAAGATACCTGTATATCCTTTAACTTATCGTTGAATCTGCCTGCAAGTTGATCTTCAGCAGTCATCAAATTCGTGACCTCCTGCTGCGCTTTTTTCTTTGCCTCATCGGAATCAAGTTTCTCCAGCATCAACTTGTCTTTTTCTCTTTCTGCGGTCTCCACCATTTTCTGTAGGACAGTGAATCATAATTCATGAATTATTGTTAATATCTTAAAGTAAGCATGAAAAATATTTTATAAAAAAATCTAAAACATTTTAAATTAAAAAATTGATACAAATTACCTTATTAATATCTAAAAGTGACACAAATTACTTTATTATTAAATTAAAAGTGAAACAATTTTTTTAAATATTAATTTATCTCTTGTGTATTGTGACTTTTAATGTCAATTAGTTTTTTAAACATATTAGTTATCTACTTAGATACAGATTAAACACTAATAATAATAATAATAATAATAATAATAATAATAATAATTTATTGTTTTTGTCCACCTGTAAACACTGTTCTAGCTCCGCCCACATGACACATTCATCCGTCCATGTTTAAATACTTTAATTTACACATCATTTATTTTTAATTAATCATTTATTATTGTTTATCTCAAAATCAGCACCAAATTCAGTTTCTATCTAATTTGTGTGTCTTTTATTTATTAGACACACATTCTAGAGGAATGTTGATCATGTCTCGATTACTGCTGACAGATTCTGTACTAAAGATTTAGCATTACCCAGTACTTAGTTGATTAAACAATAAACAATTGAATGGTGTAAAATAATAAATAAATAAAGTTGTAGCATAAGTTGGCGTATTGGATACGTGATTTAAATTATGTCGAATTAAATTTTGTTGAGTATGCAGCCATAAGAAATGGTCCAATTTGGTTAAAAACTGAATGAAAATGTGATGTAGATGTAAACACACTTTCCATCTCTCCAGCTCCTCCCTGGCTTTGCTCAGGTCCTGGTCTTTTGCCATAAGCTGCTTTAAAAACAAATAGAAGGAAAAAAACCTAAAATTAGTAATAAAAATATTTTAAATCATTAAGGCAAACACCAAAAAGACACCAAATCAACACAATCGCTTCCAGTAAACACTCTCCGATGGATTAAAATTTCTACTAGGCTATTTTCCAGTTTGCTAGTTGATGAATTTATAACCAATATTTTAATGATTCTTAAAAAGATTTTCTAACTGCCTTATTGTTGTATTTTCTTAAAAACTAGGCTACTTGTCAACATTCATAGTATTCATAGTGGGACTTCAGAAATTTTCCGCTCTACCAGCACTTCACCAGTTTGAAAAGCTTGGTAAATGTTCTGATATTTTCTCAGACCAATCCCGAGCGACTTGTTGTGCTTTTGATGCGTCTATCAATGAATACCTCAATACTAGTTCACTTAAATACTGTACTTCAGTTTACACATTTTTATTGTATAAGTATTTACCTACATGGTTTTTCTTCTACCTGTCCATTCATTTAATTATCCAGCAGGAGAAAAGTGTTAAAAGTGCTAATTGTGACTAAACTACTTTGATGGTGACATGCAAAATAACAGAACACTATATACAGACTATATATAATATATACTGTACACCACTTTAGCTTAGTATACAACACAGAAGTTCCTGCTAGGAGTTTCACCATTCCAAAAATCATTAAAGGTTAACAAACAACTCAAGAAGTGGATTAATATTTTATGAAACAAACAGAGACAAAACATGTTCACTTTAGGTATTACAGTATATCTAGTGTACGGAAATCCTAAAAGTCCTCTCATGCATTATTACCTTTTTTTGTTTTTGTTTGTTTTCTGGTTATCTCGACATAACCAAAGTCGTTTTGTCGTGATCACGACTTAATTTTCTCGTTATGTCACAGCCCCCTTTCTTAAGTGTCGGACACTTATGTGGATGCTGTCAATCACAAGTTGACTCTAGAACATGTTCTTATGCAGAGATGACGAGATAAACTTTTGTTATATCGAAATAACGAGAACATTTAGTCTGAATCACGACAAACTTTTTTATCAAAATAACGAATAAAGTAAGTCGGTATCACGACTTTTTTATAGCTATATAACAAGAAAATTAAGTCTGAATCATGACATAACAATCTTTATATCAGAATAACAAGAAAATCAAGTCGGAATCGAAAACAACTTTTGTTATGCAGCGATCACAAAGCATTAAGTCTGAATCACAACAAAACAACTTTTTTATATCAAAATAATGAGAAAATTGTCGGAATCACGACAAAACGACTTTTTAATATCGAAATAACGAACAAAGTAAGTCGGTATCACGACAAAACAACTTTTTTTACAGCTAAATAACAAGACAATTAAGTCTGAATCACGACATAATCATTTTATGTCGAAATAACAAGAAAATTAAGTCAGGATCATGACAAAACAACTCTTGTTATGCAGAGATCACAAATTAAATATAAAACATGACAAAACAAATTGTTAATATCAAAATAATGAGAAAATTGTCGGAATCACGACATAACAACCTTTTTATATCAAAATAACGAATAAAGTAAGTCGGTATCACGATAACTTTTTTTATAACAAGAAAATCAAGTCGGACTCATGACAAAACAACTTTTTTATGTCAAAATAAGAAAATTAAGTCAGAATCACGACAAAACAAGCTTTTTTATATTGAAATAACGAATAAAGTAAGTCGGTATCACGACAAATTTTTAACGCTAAATTACAAGAAAATCAAGTCGGACTCATGACAAAACAACTTTTTTTTATGTCAAAATAAGAAAATTAAGTCAGAATCACGACAAAACAAGCTTTTTTTTATATCGAAATACCGAGAAGATTAAGACAAGGCACGATAAGAACGACACCATATGACGACTTGTCGTCGTTTTTGTCCACTTCAGTCATCTTACCTCTCCGTTCGTCAGCTCCTTTTCACCTGACATAACGACCTCAAACTCTCAAAATAATAATAACAACAATCCAAAACGCAAATATCTCCAAATATTCGTGTGGTTTTTCTGTCGAGTGTCGGGCGTTTCGAGGAAGTCGTGCGCAAAACAAAAAGCTGAAACGAAAGTGAAAGTAAAACGACAGAAAGCGCGTAGAAAAACAAGCTAACTTTATTCCCCTGAGCTCAGTTTACTGATCTACGTCAAGCAACAATGACACGTCTAACAGCTCACTTCTAGCCCTGCGTTAACAGTCATGGAGGAGAAAACCTTGGTTCTTGAAGGTCTACCAGGGGATTTGGACCTGGTGAGACCTAAATTAGAACTTTATTTCAAAAACAAGAGGAAATCTGGTGGAGAAGTTGTACAGATTAAAGAGCATCCTGAGGACAAAAGGAAAGCTTTGCTCATCTACCTCCTGGAAACAGGTACTAAATGACACCCTTATTATTTAAATTATTATTATTTTATTTAAAATTGTCATTTTGTCATTTTTAAATAGGATTGTCTTGGATAGCCAGGAAAACTATACCTGTGCTCAACTTGTGCTTGGCTAACTAAGATTTCCTGCTGCACTTTGGCACCAATAAAACACAAGGAAGATGCTAATCGTTTTAATTATCGTTAGCTTTATCATGACTTTTTGACTATTTAACAAATTCATTCACATGATGAAGTTCACAAGTTAATGGAGCGAGTATGTACAGTAAAGTTACCATGGAGTAAACAGTTCTTGGTCATTTCATGTCTGAAGTGAAAGTAAATAGGGGATTTCTAGGAGTTACACCTAGTGACCGAAGTTAAACAAATAGCAGCCCGACACGATTGATCCCAGCTATTCTAATTTACAGGACATGATCGCAGAAGGCACGAGACTTTAATTACAATTTAAAAAAAAAAAAAAAACAGTGCCACAGATTATTTATGTACAGTACGTACAACCAGAAGATGTACGAATGGACATTTTTGCTTTGTCTGCACTTAAACTATAACCGTAATATAATCCGAAAATGAAATTCTGCAATAACATTTAAACAAAAATCACTTTATTTGTTAAAGTTGCTTTTAGATATGGTAAATAAAGCTGTAAAAAAATTTTGAATAAAATACCACATTGCTCTCAGGTCTGTATCCAATTTTAATCCTATATTAATTTATATATTAATTATTTTTATTTATTTGTTTGTTTGTTTGTTTTTTGAAACTCCAGATTTAGATAATGTCCTTAAACAAGGAACCCATCAAATCGATTTCAAAACCCAGGGAGTTGTTAAACTCACCGTGAAACCCTTGAATGTCAAGAAGGAAAAGGTTAAACCACCTCTTCTGAAAAAACCAAAGAGAGAAAATCTTGAACATGTCAGAAATTCACAAGCCACAACAGATGTACAGGTGAGGGTTTTTTTTTTTTTTGCCTCTATGTTTATATAAACCGTGTATATATATGTATATATATATATATATATATATATATATATATATATATATATATATATATATATATATATATATATATATATATAAAATGACCTTGTAATCAATAGCAAACGATAGTGTTGCGTATTGTATTTAGAAAATTACTTGTTCTTCTAGTTAGGCCTTTACGTACGTACTAATTACTCTGCATTACTTAAAAGAAACACTGAGACTCTGCTAGTAAATGTGAAGAATGAGGAAGTGGCTCTGTTTTTTTTTTTTTATTATTTTTATTATTGCATAATCATGCTTTTTATGCCAACACATTTTAAACCTCGATTATGTTGTTAAGAGGCCTAATCTATTTATTTTCTGTATTTATTTTGTGCTTTACATGCGATATGAGAAGGCTGGTGCTAGAGGACAAAAAGGTACTGTGATAAATTTCATTACATGCAACTTTCAGTCCTGTGCTACATAAAAATCTATAAAAATGTGCTGCTAAAAAGGCCAATGAATTTTTGTGTGTGTGTGTGTCTCAGGAAATGAAGAGGACTCAAAAACCAAGGACCTGATTATTAGCTGCATGGAGTCGGTTGATGAAAATATTCTTACAGTTTACTTTGAACAATTTACAGACAAGGCTGAAGTTACAAGCCATGGGGAAAACAAATGGATCCTCAAAGTAGCCAATCATTCAGGTGAAATTCAAAGTATACAAGTTACATGCTGGTATTCTGTGCACCAAAAAGAAACAAGAAATACAGAATCACATTAAATGAAATATAGGAATCATTCATTATAATTCGACCCTAAAACTGTCGATGCTGTTCTTTAGATGTATTGACTATTCTGAGTCAGAAGGAACATGAGTTTGGGTTGACGGTGGAGTTGAATAAAGAAGGAGGTGCCGCGGATCAGTGGGACCCTCGGCGCTTCATCCTGAGTGGGTTCAAAGACAGCTGTAAATGTAAATTCGTTACCATGTTCATTGGAAGCTGCAGCCACAAGGCAGCACACTCCTGGGAGGTGATAGATGATGAGAGAATTGTGGTCACCTTCAAGGAAGACATCGGTGAGTCAGTTTTATGTACTATTCAGCTCTGTTTCTAATTGATCAGGGGTTTTATGACCAGACAATATTTAAAAAAAAAAAAAAAAGTTCTCTTGAGCTGTGCAATTTTAAGCACTGCAATGACATCAGTGAATATCTAGAGGGGCTTCCAGGGGAGTGTTGGTTCAGCTCAGGCATAGGAGGAGTTTGGAGAGCCCAGGGAAAAAGAGCGGCCACAAACTCGGGTAAGGAGAAGAGAGCATGTGTAAGCTCTGTTACACAAGTGAGGAGAAGTTCTGACACACTGATATAGTTGTGAGATCAAAGAAGCACTTTAAAGAACTCCTAAGCCCGCATGGTAAATGAGGCAGTTTTAGAAATCTCTAGTGTCTTGTGAAGTTACTGTGGCTGGACCTTAGAGACCTTGTTTAAAAATGGTGGAATTGAGTGGTAAACTTGCCTTGCTGTTGCCTGGAGATCTTGGGCATTGAATGTCACACTCCTCAGCCTCCCAGTAAAAAGGTCTAAGGCAGAATCCAGAAAAGAGACTCCATCTCATGATTAATTTGTGGAGAAGTTGAAGTATCTTTGGATCTTCTTCATAAGCAATGTATATTAATCTTGAATTTTGTATTCTATTAATCTTTATATTCTTCTTATAATAACCCTTTGTTCTATGTTTATGTTCTGTAAAGCTGCTTTGAGACAATGTCAATTGTAAAAAGCGCTATACAAATAAACTTGAATTGAATGTGAAAACTGCCACTTATGCCCCTTTTCCACCGAGGCAGTTCGAGTGCTGGTTCGGAGCCAGAGCCTAATTTAGAACCAGTTCTTTCTGTTTCGACCGCCAAAGCACCAGCTCCGAACCTGGAAAAGTGGTTCTTAAGTAGCACCAAAACGTCGGTGGTCTAGACTTAAGAACCGCTTGGGGTGGGAGCTGGGGGCGGGGCTACTGTTAGCGCATTTGATAATGTACCTTAAGTATACTAATGTTTAATACACTTTTACTTGATATATTATCAGCACATATGATAGTAGGTAGCTACATGCTAAGGCTAATTTTTTTTCTGTGTTAACGATAAAATAACATTATGTTACTTTCTCGATTAAAACCTCCGTTTATACAGATTACACGGATCCGCACGTACACGTTTTATTCGCCGCGTTTCGATGCCGATGTACGTTCACAAAGCCATGAGCATTAACAGTAAAGCAACATCCGCCATTGTTGTTGTGTTTGTGTTTGTCGCTGCTGCGCTAACGTTGCTGGGACACGTGACACGTATACAGTGACGTCACACTCGGCACTGTGACGGCTCTCTAGCCGGTGGAAAGGCAAACCGGTTCTTAGAAGGTTCGCCAGTGGAACCAACTTTGAACCAGCACCAGTGCTAGCTCTGAACCAGCACCCGGTTCTTTCCGGTGGAAAAGAGGCATTAAAGTCATTTGGGCACCTCGTCATGCTCAGTTTAGAGCTGCATTGGTCTTAAAAATGGAAAAGACTAAATGAAACTTGTGTGGTTTCTCATAAGGTTTACCGAGGTTGAAGACTGGGATTGTGCTACATCTTTCTACCATTCCCAAATCTACCATTTTCAAATCTGTTACAACCCAGATGCACAGAGTTATAGCTCAAGATTCGATGATTTGATACCTTTATAAATTGGCAAAAGGAAAGACACAAAAATGAATTTCTAGATAAGTGTATTGGTATATTTTCATAGATAAACAGTATACACAACCAACAGTACAATCGCATCTCTTCAGGGTGGGCTCAGGCCAAAATAATAAACAAAAAATTAGGTAACTATTCTTACCTGAAAGCAAAGAAAAGAAAAATACAGTGGTACTTCCCAACTCCCTCCCAAAACAAACAGGGGGAAAAAGGAACCCACTCCCAAAGTGAAAGGGTCAGCTAGACCCCTACTGCCAGTGACACAGTTCACAACTTTACAGTGATTATATATATTTATTTATACAAAATGTATTGGTTTTAAAAAAAAAAGGGAACAAATACATGTGTAAAACAAGCTCAGAGTCAGAAAAGGGCAGAAGTCAAAACTGGAACTAGAACGATCACAACACTACAATGAAAAACCACTAATAACACCCTCCACCTTCTTCTTCTGCTTCCTCTTTATATAGCAGATTAGTGATGATGTCATCGATATGGGGGCAGGATCAGGGCAGGCAAGGGCAGGCTGGAAACTCTGGCCTGGAATCAACCTGCACACAGACATGTACAGAACACCCTCTCACCCCCCTCCAAAATACATTATGGCTGCCCTTTTTATGCTCAATCACTAAATTAAACCTTTGCATGATCAGGGACCCCAGTGCATCAGCCTCTGGTTCGTATTACACATGCGGTTTAAAGAACATCAGTGGGTTGTGGTCAGTAAAGACTTGTATCGGCCTGGGGCTATCACTAAGATAAACGTCAAAATGTTGGATGGCTAAACGCAATGCAAGGGCCTCTTTTTCAATGGTGCTGTAGTTAAGCTGGTGTTTTAAAAACTTATTCGGAAATTGTATGATTGTAGAGCACTTGGAAAGTGAATGTCATAATGTCCGTATATGAAAATAGGTGGTCTCAGAAGGTTATAAAAAAAATCCAACCAAATCTTTTCACATTGTAATTTGTATTATTATTATTATTATTATTATTATTATTATTATTATTATTATTATTATTATTATTATTATTTTCAGATTCAAAATCTTTCTTGGAGAAGTGTGCAGCCAAAAATCTGCAGGGCATGGAGATTAAAGCCTCTCGTTTAGAGTACACAGATTCCGTTCTGGTACAAGGGGATATGAGCAAGGTTACTGAGGACACTCTTAACCTTTACTTCAGCAACAACAAAAGAAGTGGTGGAGCGGACATCAAGTCTTTAATCTGGGTTAACAAACAAAAGAGCGCGGTCATATCCTTTCAAGATTGTCACGGTAGGTTTTCCGAACATCTCTGTATCATAAAATAATCAGAAACTAAACTCATTTTTATTATGCCAGAACTTTCATATCGCGACTTTCATATTTTTTATATACAGACATTTAAGATGGTTCTTCTGCATTTGTTTTTTTCTCCTGCAATAGCCGCACAAGACGTGGTGGTGGGGAAACATCATGTCTGTGGCACAGACATTAGCGCTTCGCTTTTTTACTCAAGTCTTCAGAAGGCTTTGACGGGAGAAACACCGACGTGCTCGAATATATCAACGGATACGATTATTCCTGTCGACGATGTACTCCACAATTTCATTGAAAAAAAGCAAAAGTGCAAGAACGATTTTGAGACTCGACTAAAGGAAGTTCATGCTAATGTCGTTTTTAATGTCCCTGGAAAGATTGCGCTAGAGATGGATGTGGACAAAGAGTCTTTAGCGGCGGTTCGACTAGGAGCAACTTGGCAAAGTAAAGCCCAAAGAGAAGCGCAAGCCTTTCTGAGCAGGTACAGCATAGCTGAGTTGCCAGTCGAGGTTGAGATCTGGAAAAGGGTAGAGCTTGATTGCCTTGGATTCACCAGTTCTGATGCTGAGGTCACTTACATGGAAACCAAATCCAAAATTGCAATGGTTGGCCTTAAAACAGAAATCACCACCCTGTTGGACAAGATTCAGAACCTTGTTAAAAATGCATCTTCAGAATTAGAAATGGAAAGGAACACTGTTGAAGAAGTGATTCGGTTTGACTCAAGACAGACACTAGAGTTGGTAGAAAAATGTGTACAAGCCAAACTTCAAAACGTAACACTAACAAAAAATGAAACTAACCTGAGCTTTCACCTCAAAGGTTTGAGGGACTCTGTAGGTATAGCTCAAAGGGTCATCAAGCAAGCACAGGAGAACGTTATCTTTCAAAGACTGGACCTCTCGACCCATTTGATCCAGTTTCTGAAGTCGTTAGATCTAAAGAAATTTGAGCAAAACCATTTTGTAACAAGTCATATTTCAGCTTTATTTCTGAATGATGGAGAGCTTCTTGGGATCGTTGCAGAGAAAGGACACATCGAGGCAGCCAAAGTCAAAGTAAAAGAGATCCTTCAAGAGGTGGCCATCCAACTTACTCCTGATGTAGGCACAGTAATTAACACTGAAGACTGGGTGAACTTCTTGAACAAAATTAAAGTGGAATTAAATAATAATTCAAAGAATGTTAACATCATACATTCAGAGGCACAACTCATAATCTGTGGATTTGCTCAAGTGGTAAAACAATTTTCAAAAAAGGTTAAGGATTATCTTGAGAACAAGACGCCAGCAACCGAATATATCCATCTAAAATCTTTGCAGGAAGTGGAGTTTGTCGACTCTTGCATGAAACTGTCAGAAATTCCAGAAATCCGAAACCTCGGCATAACCGTTCAACGTTGCAGAACAACGGGCTCTCCGTGTCTTACGGTTACAGCTTCAAAAGATAAAATCCAGGATGCAGTATCTGTTATAAAAAGGCATACGTCGAAAATTTGCATAGAAAAGCAAACTTATTCGAAAGCAGGAGAATCTAAGGTCATACTTAAACATGAAGCAAATATCCAAGCCAAAGCCAAGGATTGGGGTTGCAAGGCTTACATTTCAACTCTCAAGTCTGGGACCTCGAAAAGCTACAACCACCAAGTAAACAGCTCCATCACTTTTACGGTTACGGAGGGTGAATTGCAGCACTTTCCAGCCGACGCTTTGATTTGTCCTTTGAATAGCAAACTTGCTTTTGACAATCCAGTTGCTCAAAGTTTTCTTCAAGTCGCAGGTTCAGATATTCAAGCGGTGTGCAACAGACTCCAGAAAGAAAGGCAAACTTTACTCGCCGGGGACGTGGTCCTGAGCGACCCAGGAAATCTCAATGCCAACAGCCTTATTTATACCGTCTTGCCTCAGAGTGGTCAACAGTTCACTTTGAGCTCTCACTACCTGAAGTCAGCCATTCTTAATAGCCTCCAGAAAGCAGAATCAAGAAATGATACTTCAATCGCAATGCCAGCAATAGGCTGTCAAAGTTTTGGGTTCTCCGTCAAAGAAAGCTGCACGGCAATCAGAGACGCGGTACAACAGTTCAGCAATGATCAACACAATTCCCCAAAGAATATAAAGAACATATTTGTGGTAGAATCCGATGTGAAGATACTCGAGGAGTTCAACAGCATCATTGCTCAGCTGGTGTGTGCTCTTTTTCCCCCCTTACCATGCCTGTTATTCGTGTTATTTATTCATCATAATTTAACAGATTCAATTATCTGAATTATCTTCTTCCATCACCAGGGCTTTTCTCATGTTAATGCATCTGCCAATCCAACAAACACTACCTCTCAAAGCCAAACAAAATCTCAAACGCTTAAACAAGCATCAAGCACAGAAGGTACCCTTTTCTTAACATAACACCAAATATAACTAGTCATATGAGAATTTACGGTGTTTAATTATTTATTTTTTTCCCACGTATGATAGTAACTGTTCATGGAGTGCTAGTGACTCTCAAAAAAGGAGATATCACCAAAGAAACAGTGGATGTCATTGTTAACTCCAACAACAAAGACTTGAATCTTAACACTGGTATGTTAACCTTTTCTTTGTGTGTGCATATATTATATATATTCTTTTACTCACGTTTATGGAAAAATCAGATTCCTTGAAGCAGACTAGTGTAGATAAAATTTCTCACTGTATTATATTAGTGAAATGGATGTGGTTGCTAAGTAACCTTATTAATGTCCTAAGGCTCCATACAGAAAGTCACCAACTATTAGAACCATCATCACTAAGAACTGGAAGTGGCACTAATTGAACAGTAGGAACAGCTTTAAACCGCTATCTTGTCGTCATTTTCAACATTTACAGACTTTATTTTGATAGAACACAGGTCACAAAAGACCTGCACATTACACTTGATACCACATTTAATCTGATTAAAGTGGACTAACCACAGACAGTATACTGTTCCAGTCCTCATTAATGTTTGAAACTATGCTACTGCTGTGGAACCTTTAAGCTATAATAACGTCATTTCTCACTATGACACTTCAGGGCTCTCAAGTGTCACGTATTGAGAGTGACAGTCATGCATTTTGGTCTATTCTCATGCTCTCCTGCCACACAGCGTATTTCTCATGCAGAAAAACTTTTTGACTATTTATCATATATT
This sequence comes from Tachysurus fulvidraco, assembly GCF_022655615.1. NCBI lineage: Eukaryota > Metazoa > Chordata > Actinopteri > Siluriformes > Bagridae > Tachysurus > Tachysurus fulvidraco. The sequence continues at coordinate 29,323,148 of NC_062523.1, forward strand.
TAATAAGCCGCAGCGCCCAAAATGTATCCGTCCACACCGCTGTCTCTATGGAACCGGGCAGGAATCAAGCGCGTCTCCCCTGGAGCTCTTAGTCAAGCCTGACATTTATCAGCCAATCAAAAAAAAAAGGCTACAATAGCCAATCAGAAAATAGTATACTATTGTATCTGGGTAAGATTTAACGCAACAACCAATGAAAAAAAAACATTCATTAGCGAGGGTATTTTCGATGGTCGGTTTGAACAAAACCTCAACACGAAACAGCTCGTCTCTGGACAATAGTCGTCTCTTACTAGTGAATCTTAATGCCCTGAACATGATGAGGGGAATATCCTCACTTTGCCTTTGCCTATAGTGAAATGAGACAACGTTTCTCCAGGATCAGGGTGCTACATTAAACAAAGACAGGGCTATAAGGACTTAGTAAGTTAGTCCTAGATACCTGGTGAAAACAGTGCAGGACAAGACATACTGTACAAGACAGTGCAGGACAATACAAACAGGACAGTGCAGGACAATACAGACAAGACAGTACAGGACAAAAGACAGTGCAGACAAAAGGTTACAAGAAAATACACAGGCAGTAATACTAGAATGAACACAGTTACTTAGCAGCAGGTCCCTGAGATAGTGTATAAGATTGTGCAGAAACAGCAACAATTGAAATATTGTACAGTATGAGCAAAATGACTGAAATGTTAGACAGGTAGTTTGGCCAACTAGAATTTCAGTAGCTGAGACATCTGGTGAACAGGGACACACGATCAATGTGTGCTATTTAGGGTATGTTTGTCATGGTTTTTATGTCATTTTCATTCGTTTAGGTGTGTCTGGTGCAATTTTGAAGGCAGCTGGACAAGCAGTTGTGGATGAATGCACAAATCATGGTAATCAATCAGTCAAGTTTATATGCAAGTTTGATTCCTGCTGATTTACCGTAGCTATAGAGTCTATAAGCCCTATACAGTCAAGCCCATTAGTATTTGGACAGTGAAACAATTTTTCATAATTTTGCCTCTGTACACCATCACCTGACTTCCATCCTCCATTCTAACTTCAATTGGTTTGAAAAAATATTAACCAACTAACATTAACCAACTAGTTCTGGAGTTGGTTCAAAATGTTGAACGTGTGGGTATGGGTTTAGCTACCAGAAGCTGTCTATGCAAGTGATGGAGCAAAGCATCCTAGGGGAAACTCATTGGCATTAGTTGAGGTCCTTAGTTTCCAGATTTCAGGCAGTCATTGACTTCAAAGGATTTTTATCCATCCATCTATTTTTGCTACCGCTTATTCAATTCGATTCAAATTTCGATTCAAATTTACAGAACTTAAACATAAAGAAGTCTATAAAGATTAATATACAACAAAAATTCGAGATTTTTAACACTGTGGGGAGGAAAGACTCCTTTGAATGGTAAAGGAAGAAACCTTGAGAGGAACCAGACTCAAAGTGGAACCTCATCCTCATATGGGTGACACTGAAGGGTGTGATTATAAATACAGAGTTTGACAGATGTTGTATTGCTGAGGAGGTTGTTGTCCTCAAAGACCACATGGAGTTGGCATCTCCTCTTTAGTATAGCAGAGTCCAACTGGAGCTGGTAGATCTCTAGATGCTTATCCTACACAGGATTTGCAGGGAACCAGGAGGCTATCCGAGGACACTCGGACACAAGGGCACAATCTCACACACACAGTTACACATATTCACATACTATTGACATTTCTGAGATGTCAATCAGCCTACCAGTGATTGGTGGAAACCAGCGTACCCAGAGGAAACCCACAAAGCACAGAAAGAACATACAATTTGTGTCACTGTCCAAATATTTATATACCCGTCTCTGTGTGTTATGGCCAGTCCAACAGTTTTTGGTGTATTATTGTATAATGTTGACAGGTCAACAGAAAGAGAATGGAGTGGTATTGACAAGCGGAGGTAAACTGTCATGCAACCACATTGCTCAGATGGTCGGACCCAATAACGTTGCCGATATAACTTTATCTGTGGAGAAAGTCCTGAAACTGTGTGAAACTACAATGGCTGCCACAGTAGCCATCCCTGCGATTGGCACAGGTGAGACTACACTCATTCAAAAGCATTAGATGTTTCAAATGAGTTGAACTTTAAAACTGTACTGTATGTAAATATTTTCACAGGGAGAGGTGGGATTCTGCCAAATGATTCCATCAAGGCTATTCTGACAGGAGTGGAAAAGCATTTGTCTCTGTCAACATCTACTAGACTTCAAAAAATAACCGTGGTGGTATTTGAGCAGAAGGTTTTTGATGCCTACTGCAATTATTTCACAGAGAGGAACAAAATGGTTAGTGCTTGCATTGATGTGTCATTTTGTGGTTTTAGTAGAAGCCAACATTCTGTTTTCCTATTTAAGCTTAGACAAAGATTTATCAAGAGTAACTCCTCCTAGAGCTTTCGAGCCACATGAACCAAATTCGGATATGTTGTAGATCCCGGTCTGAAGTTTGTTGCTATTACTTTTCTAAGCGATCCGAGTACCGGTACTTCCGGTACCGGGTCTCAAAATGGCCTTTTTTCCCATAGACTCCCATTATAAATTTTGGAGGTTTATAACTCAGCAAGCTTTTAAACTATCTACACCAAACTCTGCCAGCTCCTTTAGCGTGATACTCTGAACAATTTTAAATTGGTGTACCGACTGGCCTTTCGGTTGTCCCGCAGCTCCGCCCCCAAAATATGCAAAATCAAAAAACTTTTTACAACTTCGAAATGTGTATCAAAAACACTCAGAACAATGAGGGGAACTTCCTCACGGGTATTCTGATGCCGTCACATGATGTCACATGAAAATGAAAAATTAGCACAACATGGACTTGTGACATATCAAATCACTCAGCACAATGAGGAGAACTGCCTCACGTGTATTCTGGTCACGTCACATGCTCGTCTCCACTTACCTCCAAATGTATTGGCACCCTAGCTTTCTGTCTACTTGCTTTCAAAAGTAACACCGACCCTTATGTCCACTCGCCTCCAAAAAGAACCGCCCTTTGCGAATACTTGCATCGTCAAAGCAAACATCAAAGTGTGTCGCGACGAACTTTGCAAATCTAGTTCATTTTACTCTCTTTTACTTTTAGACTGCACCTACCAAAATGCCAGCAAATAAAGGTATGGAATGCGGAAATCACAACATTAGAATTATGATGCATTTTATATACTGGTTATTCGTTTAACATTCTTTTTTTCTCCCGACAGTCAAAATTGCGGGTGTGTGGATTGAAATAAAGAAGGGGAACATTACCAATGAATCTGTCCGTGGTATTGTCAACACCACCAATAACCAAATGAACTTGACAGGAGGTGTGTTGTTATGATTTATACTTACGATATATATTTATACTGAACCTTTTGGCCATATGGCACTGAAAAACAGATATGTCCAACATTCAGATACCCTATTACTTCAGTATCAAGATTTTCTAGGGTATAAATTTAAGTTCTACTCTTAAGTACATAAATAAAAAAATGTATCCTTTTGTTCAGGAGTCTCAGGGGCCATTTTCAAAGCTTCTGGACCCTCTGTTCAACAGGAGTGTCAAAACCACGGTAAGTTCCTGATGACGCAAACAAACTTGAACAAAATTCCAAACAAATTCTTTACACCGTTCATGAGCGAAGTTCAAAACGAATACGTATTTATACAGGATATATACGAAATGAGTTCTTTAGATCACAGAGTTTAATTCTGTCTTGTGTGTTTTTTGTCTTTTAAGGTCAACTTAAGAGCGATACAGTTGCAGTAACCAGTGCTGGAAATATGCAATGTGATTTTATTCTTCACATGATTGGACCCCATTCCTCTGCAGATGCAAGGTTAAGGGTAAAGAAAGTATTGGAGAAATGTGAAGAGAAGCAGATCAGTACCATTTCCTTCCCTGCGGTTGGCACCGGTATGCATTAAATTCTAAAAATAAATGTTGTTCTGACAACTGATTTGTATAATCGTCGATACATTTCTCAGCTGATTTCATTCTCCTAAAGGTGGAGGCGGTGTTAATAGCGTGGACGCCATTACCGCTATGCTCCAAGGCTTTCAAGATCACTTGTCTCAACGTTCCTCTACTGTCCTCAAACTCATTTATGTTGTCATTGACCGCGATGAAGTTCTGAAACAGTTTCAGCAAGGATTAAACCAATGGGCTTCAAACCCCCAGGTACAAATCGTCTACATATACTCATATGGTCAAAAGTATGTGGACACCTGACCCTCATACCCCACCCATATGTGTATCTAACCCTAAAGCACACAATTGTTTAGGATTTCTTATAGTAGCGCTAGGATGCGTGCACTAGCATTACAATTTCCCCTTCATGGAAACCTGTTCCAGCATGAAGACGTGGTGTGAGAAGGTCGGAGTGAAAGAACTTGAGTGTCTCGCACAGACCCCGCTGAACACCTTTGTAATGAACTGGAACACCGAAAGAACCCCATACCTCTTCACCTGATATCAATACCTGACATCACCTAATGACTGAATGAACACAAAGCCACAAAAGCCACACTCACACAAGATATGGGAGTGATAGTCAGGTGTCCACCAACGTTAAGCCCAATATGAACATCTCCATATTAAATAGTGTCCTAAATATAACAATGTAAATAATATTAGCAGGACATTGATGACATTGAAGAAATCGAGGTTGAAGATGACATTGAAGAAATCGAGGATGAAGATGAATATTATTATGGCTCAGATGAAGAGAGTTTGTCTTCAGAAGAAGAAGATGTCTGTAGTGGTAAGAGTTGTGTTAAATAAATGCAAGAAAATATTTCACATATATTAAGATACTCAAATCAACTTTATATAACATCACAGAAACGATTATTGGCCCAATCAAAGTTAAAGTGCTTTGTGGTGACATCACAAAAGAGACAACAGACGCGATAGTGAGCAGCACAAATACCAGCCTTGATCTAAGTTCAGGTAACACACACATTTATTCTACATGTCAGTATGTATGTCACTATTAAAATCTGTGTTTACCAATAAAGCAAAGAATGCATGGTTATATAATAATCTTGTACTTCATTGCTTTCAGGGGTTTCAGGAGCTATCCTCAAAGCAGCCGGACAGACCGTTGTAGATGAGTGCAAAAAACTGGGTATGAAGTTTAATCTTATTTATTTGGAAACATTCTAAAACCTTACCTGTATCAACACTTAAATGTAAAAAAAAGCTGTGCCCAGTATCCGAGCTCTGCTTTGGTCATGATTCTTGATGAGAGTTTGTGATCATTTCCCCGGATAAAGGTGTCCAACCCAGTGATGGCGTGGTCCTTACTACAGCTGGACAACTTCCATTCAAGCACATCATCCATATGGTTGGTCAGACCAAGGAGAAAGAGATCACAAACTGCATGTATAAAGTTCTGAAGAAGTGCGAGGAAAATAAGATTCAGTCTGTTTCATTCCCTGCTCTTGGGACTGGTAAGTACACCACGCTGTCTTATTCAGGAAAAGGAATAAAACATGATATGTCATGGACATAACGTCGGAAAATAATCCACAACGGGTCGGTTTATTGAGGCTCGGTGTTATCAGTAAAACTGTTATGATCGTAAATTGGATTGTCATGGTACCGAGGAGGGGGGGCACGGAGGCTTAGTGGTTAGCACGTTCGCATCACACCTCCAGGGTTGGGGGTTCGATTCCTGCCTCCGCCTTGTGTGTGTGGAGTTTGCATGTTCTCCCCATGCCTTGGGGGTTTCCTCCGGGTACTCCGGTTTCCTCCCCCGGTCCAAAGACATGCATGGTTTAGGTTGATTGGCATCTCTGGAAAATTGTCCGTAGTGTGTGATTGCGTGAGTGAATGAGAGTGTGTGTGTGCCCTGTGATGGGTTGGCACTCCATCCAGGGTGTATCCTGCCTCGATGCCCGATGACGCCTGAGATAGGCACAGGCTCCCCGTGACCCGAGAAGTTCGGATAAGCGATAGAAAATGAATGAATGAATGAATGATACAGAGGAACCAGAATGCCTGAAAGTGCTAAAAGTGGAGAATCAACCAACAACCATTAATGTTAAATAAGTGTCTTCTAAAAAAAAACCTCACCATATTAACGATTATACATTATTCGTTATTTTCTAGGTGATTAGTCTCCACCTTTTACAGGATTAGTTGCTATAGAAATGTAAATAGATTAAAATGAATGCCTGGATATAAACTTGACTTTAAATGAGTCAAGGTCATTAAAAAGAAAGTGGTGTGTTCTTTCCCCCCAGGAGCAGGAAACCTGGCAGCAGCTAATGTAGCAAATGCCATGCTGGATGCGGTGGCAAATTTTTCTATTGACTCACCGGTATGTTTAAAAACTGTCCATATTGTGATTTTCCAAACTACAATGGTGTCATCCTTTGAGAATGCTCTGATGAAGTTCAAAAGGATCTCTAAAAAACCTACTGCAGGTAAACCTTGGACACCTGAAGACACCTGAATGTGAATATGCAATGTGATATTGATTTTTTTTAACCAACAATGCTATATGCTTGTGCCTTCTGTACAGTAAATATCCCCAAACCAACTCCGCAAACATCAGATTCCACCAAGCCGGCTTATTGTCTTGCTGCCGCGACAATTGCAGTGACTTTCCCAGTCACAACTGTTGAGCTCTGTGGAACATCATCTACTGACATTGATAAGGTCAAAAAGTTCCTAGATGATCTAGTTTCAGATGAATGTTCTATCAAGGAAGTTCAGTCCGACCATATAGCCAATTTTCCTGAAGCTGACAAGAAGGCGATCGTCGAGCTCAGCCGAAGCAACCAAGTTCGTGTTCTAGTGGCTGCAAAGGACAAATTGATTGTATCAGGGAAGAAGGACGATGTTTTAGACACCGTTTTAAACATCAATAAGTTCCTCCAGTCAGCCCGGGACAGTCAAATCCGAGAAGGCGAAGAAAGGAGGCTGAGCAAAACATTGCGCTGGGATGTAGCAGAAGGAGAATCTTGGCGGCCGCTAAACTCCAGCATTAGCTACGAACTAGAGTTAGCTTTTGACAAGAAAGAGAATACCTTTACCTACCAAGACAAAGGGGAAACATTTACAGTGGATTTCAAAAAGATGATACGGGTAAACAGCAAGGGAAAGTCCTGGACACTCAAGAGAACCCTGCTTGCTGACTCGGACACAGGTAATAATCTTATAGTTCTGCAAGCTTGTAACTTTTAAAATTTAACTTTTGAAACTACCTGTTATATGAAGACAGAGATTTAAGCTCAACAGCGGTGGTTAGTGGTTCATATGAGGTAGATACTTGGAGATTTAAGAACTTGCAGTTTATCATAGGTTTTTCAAACATTACCTAGCCTACTAGTCTGAAGCGTAGTGGGGAAGTCATGGCCTAATGGTTAGAGAGTCTGTCTCCTAACCCTAAGGTTGTGGGTACGAGTCTCGGGCCGGCCACGACTGAGGTGCCCTTGAGCAAGGCACCAACCCCCCTTAACCCAACCCGGGTGCTGCAGCATAAATGGCTGCCCACTGCTCCAGGTGTGTGTTCACTGCTGTGTGGGTTAAACGCAGAGTAAGAACTCTGAGTATGTCACGTCACTTTTAGAAGCCTACTACTCTCAACCACTAAAATTCTATGTAATCTTATTAATAGAAAGAAAAACAAACAAAAAGGGTTAATTAACACACTATACAGTAAGTGCATATTTTTTGTTTTGTAGCTATCATTCAACATCCACCAACCTGGAGCAAAATGGATGGAAGTGATATGGAGGTAGTTGTTCTATCACCGACTTCAGAAGAATACAAAAAAATAGAAAAGGACTTTTTACAATCCAGCAAACACAAAGACGTATCTCCCGTCCAAGTGGTGCAGGTACGGCAAAAGACCATTTTGATCAGATTTTGTCATCGTATCGTGACACTTCCGATGTTGATGTTTATCAGTGAACGCGTTTATCCACAGATCCGCAGAATTCAGAGTCAGCCACAATGGCAGAGATACTGCGTGTTGAAGCAAGCAGTGGACAAAAAATATCCCAAACAGAAGAATGAACAGTTTCTCTATCACGGTACTACCAAAGAGATCTGTCAAAAAATCAATAGGAACGGCTTCAACAGGAGTTTCTGTGGGAGAAACGGTATGTCATAAGTTGTCTTACGTTCTAAACACCCAATTTAGTATTTGGTCCAAAGTACTGAATTTTATTCTGTCTCATTTTTAAGCTGTCGTGCATGGTGAAGGGACGTATTTCGCCAAAGAAGCTTGGTACTCCTGCTATGATCAATATTCGAACCCAGATGAGAACGGACTGAAGTACATCTACAGAGCTAGAGTTGTGACTGGGTCACCATGTAAAAGTCGAAAAGGGATGAAGGAACCGGACCCTCTGGACCCAAAAGATCCCCGTGCTGGGATTCATGACTGTGCAGTAGATAGTTTAGAAAATCCGTTCATCTTTGTGGTGTTCTGTGACGCAGGGGCGTACCCTGACTATCTCATCAGCTTTAAGAATGTCTGACCTTCTGGCCATGTTTCTGGACTTGTAGCACAATTTCCATCAATCATCAATTACCGTAATCCAGCATCGATGTACAACCTTCACTAATTAAGCAATAACTCGTATTCTAATTCAAGTAATAATTCGAACTCCATAAATCATGTTGTGCCTTAACAGTTGTAGCCTCAGGCACCAGATCAGGTACTGTGGTTTATTCTTTGTAATCTAGGGTTTTATATAATGTCAATAAAAACCACCTGATCCATTTGCTTGTGTACCTTGAGTGCAGCGATGTAAGGAATTCAGTGAACTTAATTTAAGAACATGGGCAAGTATCCACAAACTTTTGGCTATGTAGTGTATGTTTGTAATTAATAGATCACCATCACACAAATACATGTTCCTTCCCCAAACTGTTGACACAAAATGTCTAGAATGTCTCTTGCGCAAATCTTATTCCAACATAACAACACCCCTGTACATTAAGCTCCATGTGAAGACATGATGTGTGAAGGTTTAAATGGAAGATCTCGAGTGTCCTACACAGAGCCCTGACTCTGACTCAACCCCACTGAGCACCTTTGGGATGAACTGGAACACCGACTGAACCCCAGACGTCCTCACTCTCCTCATCAGTGTCTGATATTTCCTGGTATACAGTCAACAGTCAACCACGCCTCATAAGATTGTGGCAGTGTGCCACAAGGCACTAAAGCAACACAATAACCTGACTGCACAACCTTGAGACTTTACCCAAGGTAGTGAACTATAAATAGACCATGAAGGTATTTTCATAAGGCAGTAATGGAATCATGTGCTTTTGATTCATCCACTAAATACAAAAAATATCAAAACAAAAGCATATACTGTAAATTAGCAAGGGCATGTGGCCAGGCTCTTAGTGGTTAGCACGTTCGCCTCACACCTCTAGGGTTGGGGGTTCGATTCCCGCCTTGTGTGTGTGGAGTTTGCATGTTCTCCCCGTGCCTCGGGGTTTTTTCTGGGTACTCCAGTATCCACCCCGGTCCAAAGACATGCATGGTAGGTTGATTGGCATCTCTGGAAAATTGTCCGTAGTGTGTGAGTGTGTGTGTGAGTGAATGAGAGTGTGTGTGTGCCCTGTGATGGGTTGGCACTCCGTCCAGGGTGTATCCTGCCTCGATGCCCGATGACACCTGAGATAGGCACAGGCTCCCCGTGACCCGAGAAGTCTGGATAAGCGTTAGAAAATGAATGAATGAATGAATGTGGTCGGGCTGCCATAATTACATCATACTACCCGTTCCATGCTTCAGAGAAATCTCATGGTCTCAGAAGAAATTATATTTCTTTCAGAAATTCAGAAACAAAATGATTTTCAGTGAGTCGAGTTCATTCATTCATAGTTGCCCAATTGTGCAGTGAGATCATGTGACCATAAAAAGCTGGAGTAAAATAGTGAACGATCATTTGTAATGTCCAGATAGGTCTCTGTTTAGAAAAAAAAACAAAAAAAACGCTTCAGCCGATTCACTGACCGTGATTTAGATTCATTAAACGTTCATTCACTGATCCAAGAAGTCAGTCTTCAAATCACATTTCGCTGACAGATGAAACACAACACAAACATTATATTTAAAAAAAAAAACTCTATATTTTATAATCATAAAGAACATTTGTTTGGAAATTCAGTGGTTTGGGGTTAATTGTGTAGGGTATACTAGGGTTAGGGTTAGGGTTAAGGTTAGTCCACTGGGGTAGTTTCTGCTATTGATTCGTTTATCTTAGTAACCTGTTCAAAATTCATTTCATTTCAAGTTTATTTGTATAACGCTTTTTACAACTGACATCGTTTCGATGCAGCTTTACAGAACATAAACATAGAACAGAAGGTTATTATAAAGAATAGGATAATGATTAATAGAATACATAATTCAAGATTAATATTAGATATATTTAAATGTGTATGTATTTATCCCCAATGAGCAAGTCTGAGGTGACTTGCAGCAGTGGTGAGGAAGAACTACCTTGAATGGAAGGAAGAAACCTTGAGAGGAACCAGACTCAAAGGGGAACCTCATCCTCATATGGGTGACACTGGAGGGTGTGATTATAAATATACAGTCTGATAAATATCGGAGCTGGTACTATTTCTTTATGCCTCGGGATGGGTGGAAAGAGAGAAGCAGTGGAGAGGAATTAACGTAGCTGCTGTTCATAATATTAGCAAGCACTAAATGATAATGTGCATTTGGTCAGATGTATTAGAGCACAGGATTATGGGAAGTATTATGTATTATGTGTACGCCTGACTAAAGAGATAAGTTTTTAATCTACATTTAAACTGGGAAAGTGTGTCTGAGCATCAAACACGATCAGGAAGACTATTCCAAAGTTTGGGAGCTAAATATGAAAACGTTCTACCGCCTTTAGTAGACTTAGATATTCTGGGAACTACCAGAAGTCCTGAGTTTTGTGATCTCAGAGAGCGTGAAGGATTAGAAGACTAGTTAGATACTAGTTAGGAGCTAAACCATTAAGAGCATTGTATGTCAGTAGCAGCAGCTTGTAATCAATTCTAAACTTAACAGGTAGCCAGTGTAGAGATGATAAAATAAAGTCTATGAAGGAAGTTAAATGTCAGGCCGTCGTACACGTTTTTAAGGGCCTTTTTACACCCGGTCACTTCGTGTGTCGTCTCTGATCCGATAGCTATCTGATTTGTTAAACCTGTTCCGTTTACATCAGGCCGCATAAACGTGTCTCGGCAAATCGGATATCGATCCGATCTTTCTACTCCCGCCCAATATGCTAATATATTTGACCTCATTTCCGGGGTAATTGAAATGGAACACACTTTGGTGTACGCGGTTTTCAGAATGCGATCAAAAAGAAGACGAAAAAACTTGTTACGACGTTTATGCTACAAAAAAAACAGCGTTTACATTTACTTGTTTCTAGCGTGATGCACGACTCGTGAGTCACTTGCGAGTGACGTACGTCCGTTTGGGAGGAGTATAGCGCTGACGTATGTGTCTTGAACAACCACATGCATTTACACCTGTCTAGTTTCATCTGAAACGCGTCCCAGACCACCTCCTGAAGGGGTTTGTACCATCGGATTTATATCCGTCTCGAAACCGTTTCGGGGGGCATTTAGACCTGGTCTTTTTACCATCGGATAGCTATCTGATCACAGAAAACTCATGAAGTGACCAGGTGTAAAAAGCCCCTAAATGTCATGGTTTCCATAAGTGTGCAAATTTATATTATATGCACAAGTAAAATTTACTTCACATTTTATCCTCTGGAGATTTTTTTTTTTAAATCCAGCATGTGCAAAATAAAATGTTAGAAATTTGGAATATTGAATCTAAAATAATTCATGCATTTAAAACTGCTGTTAAATAGGAAGTGATGCAGTGTAGTGGGCAGTAGCTCATTACTTTATTTGAAAATTTATTAGTGTTCAGATTGTTCAGTCTGATCCACCCAACAGGTTTAGATTTAAAGGTTTAAACACCGAAGCCTTGAGGGTAAATTACGTAAGTAATGGAAAGATGATAAGCCATCGGCTTTGAATGCTTCGATCTTTAAAGTATGTCTTTATTTGAATCGTCCTGAGACGTCTTGTATCTACTGGAATAGCAGAAGCATTTTACCATTGAAACTTCTGCAGCCGGGGGGGGTTCGATTCCCGCCTCCGCCTTGTATGTGTGGAGTTTGCATGTTCTCCCCGTGCCTCGGGGGTTTCCTCCGGGTACTCCGGTTTCCTCCCCCGGTCCAAAGACATGCATGGTAGGTTGATTGGCATCTCTGGATAAATTGTCCGTAGTGTGTGTGTGTGTGTGTGTGCCCTGTGATGGGTTGGCACTCCGTCCAGGGTGTATCCTGCCTCGATGCCCGATGACACCTGAGATAGGCACAGGCTCCCCGTGACCCGAGTAGTTCGGATAAGCGGTAGAAAATGAATGAATGAATGAATGAACTTGTGCAGCCTTGAGCTTTAACAAGGATGATGATGATGATGCTTTTACTCATACGACAAGCTTTTATCTGTTATCATAGAAGTTTAATTGAGATTCCTGAACATGATGCGCATTGAGTTTGTTAGAATGAATGAATTTCATGTACAGGAAGAAATTTGGAAACTTTATTGTTGTTGATTGCTTAAAATAAAAAGAAAACATTAAAGCGGATCAGAGATTTAATCGAAAAATCTTTATTGTTGTTAAATGAGTGTTAAAGTGACTTCCACTTTCGACTAGTAGAAATATTATTCTGCCACGAGGTCCGAGCTTCCGTATAAAACACACCGGCTGCCAAGACCCTATTGCCCCAAAGTCAATCACACAGTTTCGCTGGAGACCTTTTGTATCATACAGGTTAGAGTTTAAATAAAATAAAATAAAAAAATAGGCAGCAGGATTCAAGCTTCTGAGCCTCTATTTTAGCCTGATTAGCACAAGGTGTTATTGTAAGAAGAATACTGCTGGAAAGCAGATGGCAAAAAAACAAAAAACTCAAAAAGTCTTCACACAGTGGATGTCTGTTTAAACTTACATGAGAGATTTACTTCTTCTTTTTTTTTTATCTACCCATGCAAGAGAAGGAAAGAATGAAAATCGTAGCCCTAAATTGCTTCGAACAAACCGAGTCAGAGTATAGAGAAGACAGGAGACAACAGGGCAAAAAGAGAAAGAGAGAGAGAGAGAGAGAGAGAAGGAGATAAAGTGGTGTTATTGCACTACATTTGCTGGGTGGAGTTGCCGTTCCACGTGTTGTTGTCGTCTTCGCTGTCCTCTTGGGTCCTTAGCCGGTAGATTTTACCGTCTTTTTTAAAGTCTTCCGGTCGCTTCTCTAGGACCCTCTTACGGACCGTTTCTCTGAAAACGTTTGAAAAGGTTTGATAAATGACTTTGTGCGTTTAGGAAAAATGACAAAGACTGTTTGAACAAGGTGACTTTACCTCTTTGGTTCTCCAGAGTTGGTGTTTAAGGAGGTTGACGGGTGCTGAGGCTGGTTACGGGGAGCTGCAGGAGGAGGGCTGCTGAAGATGAAGCCGCTCAGGAACCTCCACACCGCCAGCAAAGGGTACAGGATGGTGCCCAGAAAAGCCCACATGCCACCTGAGCTAGAGGACTGGACTACGGTGTTAGTGGGCCTTCCTGTCTGCTGTGGGAACAACACACACACACACACACACACACACACACCAAAAAAATTAATAAATAAAAAGATTTTTGGGACACCGATTTATTCCAGACCAACTAACAAACCAGCCTGTGATCCATCACTACTCTCAGGAACTCACCGGCAGCAGGACGATGGAGGCACTGGGTGCGAGCTCGAGCTCCAGTAAAGTCTTCTCCAGATCTTCAGCTGTGAACTCCCGTCTCGGGAACATGGTGGCCAGAGAGAAGCGGCCGAACCTGTTGCCTACTTCCTGTGAGAGACAGGCGAGTTATTAAGGGAAGAAGTGTAGAATACTATCGATTCTAAAAGCAAATGCATAAATGCTAAAACTTAATGCATTAATCTTGTTGAGGAAAAAAAGTGTATATGTGTGTGTATATATATATATGGACATCTTTACCAATACCTTTGGGGGGAAGTCGTGGCTTAATGGTTAGGGAGTCTGACTCCTAACCCTAAGGTTGCGGGTTCGAGTCTCTGGACAGCCGTGTCTGAGGTGCCCATTAGCAAGGCGCCAACCCACCCAACTGCTCCCCGCAATATAAATGCCTGCCCACTGCTTCGGGTGTGTGTTCACAGTGTGTGTGTGTGTGTGTGTGTGCACTTTGGATGGGTTAAATGCAGAGAACAAATTCTGAGTATGGGTCACCAGCTGTATGTCACGTCACCTCACTTTCATACTGATTCCGGCAATTTTTATCCTTAATATGCAAAAATGATAATATAATAAATATAATGAGTCATTTAGGGATGTTTAAAGCGTTGGAGTACTGATTAGAAGGTTGTGAGTTCAAATCCCAGAACCACCGATCTGCCAGGGCTCAGTTGTATAAGAGACAAATGCAGGTGTCTTTTGTTCCCGTGTGTGTGAAACGGCCAGTGGACACGGGCTTAAAGTGTACACGATGCACTGACTGACCTGAGCTGCAAACTGCCTGGCCTCCTGCAGCTTCGTCTCTGAGGGAAACTGATTGGTCAGGGAGGAACCGTCAGGTAGGCGGAACTGTATCCTGGCAATCGCACTGTGAGGAAAGGAGCACAGTTCACTCCTGAGTGATACAGGAAGCTACTGCGACGGTTACACCTATGTATGTGATTGCTGATTCGTCCAAATGACTCAATGTTGTATTTTTAACAGTATCGTCTGCCTGCGTACAAATACATCTCAAGAACAATAAAAAAAAAACATCTCATGAACTCTTTCTTTTTATAAACGTGAGACCTTCTCTCTCTCTGCGCAGCTTCTTTCTTCATCTCCTGCTCGGCCTGTCTGGCTTGGAGGGCTGCTGCTCTGGCTGCGTCGGCCTCCTCCTGGGTTTTAGAGTAGCGCGCTGCTCGGTCTGCACGGTCCTGTAACAGCACAACCGTAGCGTGAGTACATACTGTGTCTTTATACAGCCTTCTGTTATATAAGGTGTTGTAAAAAAAAATCAATCCAATTTTCTACCCAGCAATACAAACATCCTGCTCGCTGACGGTCTAATAAACAAACCTGCACATTTTATACATTTATTACGATCCCTGTTAAAGGTGGGGTCTCCGTTGTTTGAGAAATGCTTCAGAAAACCGAGTCGGGCCGCCGAACGAAACAAATACGAAACTAACGTGTGGCCAATGAGCAGAAATGGGCGTGTCTTGTCGATATGGGCGGAGAGAGTGTTCAGTGCGCATGTGTGACATTAGCAGAAAGCGGTTTTAACATCGACATGGAGGATAAAAACAAAGAAAGAAAGAGAAGAAAGGCTTACGATAAGGACAAGAAGTAGGACGTGTTAATATAGGATCAGCTTTCCAGCGCTGGAGAGAACTGAAGGAGCAGGAAGTTGGCCACATATTCACAGGTTGGAGTTTCCCGAGTCAATAACTCCTGAGCTAAACGCTGTTACTACACAAATAACACCTCTTTTCTATCGTAGTAATGTAGAGAGGCAGCTACAACCGCGTTTTGTGTAGTAACAGCGTTTAGCTCAGGAGTTATCGACTTGGGAAACTCCGACCTGTGAACATGTGGCCGACTTTACTTAAGACGCCGAGGCGCTTTCTTCCTTCTCGATAGGTGAGTAACGTTGGTTTTGCTTTGTTACACAGAACTAATATATGCCTTTGTCCTTTACATGATTATGCTTGTGTGTCATTTTTGCTTGTTTGTTTATCTACAATCGTATTGTTCTTCCCTTCAGCTATGATAAAGACACGTTTCTTTCTGTTAGTCCCCAGGGTTACGTATGTATGTGTGGGCGGAGCTATCGATACAGGGGTGGGACCTGTTTGTGTTAGGGGCGTGTTTGTTTTGGTGATTTCAAATGTCGACATTGGCTTTCAAACAACGGAGATCCCACCTTCAAGTAAGAAAAGCATCACAGGCGCCGGTCAGCTTTTAATGTTAAGGGCATCAGTTCATTGTAAACGCATGTCATACTGAAATATTACAGAAACATGTTTATTTCTGTTCAGTTAAGTGTAAGATGTCGTTAAGTTAAGACCTGAGCTATCTGCTGTTTGACTCTCTCTCTAGCCGCCTTCTCCTCGGCCTTCTCTCTGTTCCTCTCCTCCAGTATGCGCTTCGTTTTGTCGTCCTCCTGCTTCCGCTTATAATCCAGCATCTCCTTGCCCAGCTTCCGCCGCTCCATCTCTTTCTTTATCTCGTTCTGAACATGAGAAAGGACTCGTTAGACTGGGCTTTACCTCGTGTATGAGCAACCATAGCAACCAAAATGGAAATGTGGTGTGAATCTGATAGAAATCACAACGCTTGCCTCTTCTTCTCCCTTTCGTTTCTGTTCTCGTCTTTCTTCCAGCTTCTTCGTTAACCTTAAAAGAAATAGAAACGCATGAAAACAAGAGAAGAGGTAGCTCAGGTGTTAAGGTTTTGGACTACTGATCGGAAGATTGTGAGTTTCAATCCCAACACCACCAAAGCTGTGTGATACATCCTGCAACTCTTTTTTCCTTTTTTTTAGCAGTACTTAAGCAGCTGTCTCACGATGTAGCTCGTATTTTTGTTTAAAAGTGCAGCCTGAAACCGAAATGACTTGCTTCACTTCCTGTACTTTGGTTAAGTCAGTACTGAAAGCACCGTATGTGAAAGCAGCCAGATGAGAACCTGTATTAAAATAAAGGATTATAGATGATAGAACTATACGATCATGGCCATGCTTTCTTTTATATCGCATCCATGTTATTGTTGAGTCGTTAGTCTGTCTTTGAGTAATCCTAATGCTGAAAAGATCACTGATCTCTGTATAAAACCGTTACCTCTCGACCTTAGCGTCCAAAGGCTCCTCTGCCTGAGACCCCTGAGACGCATCATCTGAAGACTGGCTTCTTTCATCACCCGGAGTCACTTGACCAGAAGCCCCTGCTTCATCCATGGGCATGGACAGAGCTTCTATAAAGATTCAAAACAATTAAAAATCCAAGGTAATTTCACAAACACGTTCAATCGACGCTGAAGAAGCTCTGTGAGAAGAATCAATGAGAAGCTCTGACGCATCTGACGCCCAGTCCTGCCTCGACTAAACCGAAATCATGACATGCAAACGAAGAAGCTTTGCATGACTCTGACACGTGTAAAGCTCTTTAAAGTCGTTCAACATGAATACGGAGTAAACAGGTGCAGGTCGGAGCCATGCGGTTTTTCCTCAGGTCTCACCTTTAGATGCGGAAGCAGCAGTGGAGGAGATTCCTGGAGAATTTACAGAAGTAGAATGACTTCCTTCCTGGATCGACGTCTCCGGGTTTGGCCGAGCTGGAGCGGCCGTCTGCTGAGAGTGCGTCTATACGGGCAGAAGGGAGAAAAAAGTATTGCATAATAGTTTACTAAGATGACAGAAAATTGAGAATTTTAATAATAATAATAATAATAATAATAATAATAATAATAATAATTGTACCTGCTTGACTTTGTTTATTCTGTTGGTCAGTTCCTCTGCAGAGACGCCACCAGCGATGATCTCCAGGGGAACTCCATTGTCACCGATGAAGAAGCTGGATGGAATGCACACCACGGGATCTACCAGGAACTAGTGTTAAGGAACGATAAATAATAATAATAATAACGCTTTCACATCAGGGCCGTTTTGTTAAGCGCATCATCCACTAATGTATCGGGATCATAAAAATCTGATATAAAATCTGTAATGGATTCAGGACCGAGTCGAACCCTGGAATCAATAATAATAACTAATCATAATAATAATAATAATAATAACACAGTCAGAATGCTGGTTAGAAGGATACAGATCTGTGAAAACTGGACACACGTCTCACTGCGAAAAACAAGAGACATCCGTTTAATTCAATGTGACAAAAAAAAAAGGTCTGGCATATAATAGAATGTTATTAAATATCCAGCCGTATGGACGACGTCACCTTTTAGCGTCCACTTTAATGGCGACGAAGCAGTTGTCGGTGAGCTCGGCTACCCGCTCGTCCTCCCAGCTGGACAGCATCTGTGTGGACTGCTCGTCATCTCCTAGTGATGAACAGATCATGGTTGCTGATCTAGCTTCGAATGGATTTAATTTATGTACCACTGGCACAAATCGGAGAGAGAGATAGAGATAGAGAGAGACAGAGAATGAGAAAGACAGACAGAGAGAGAGAGAGAGAGAGAGAGAGAGAGAGAGAGAGAGAGATACTGTACAGACAGACAGAGAGAGAGAGAAAGACAGAGCCAGGCTCTTTTGGGTGACACCGGAGACTGAGGGTTATTACTCATGTTACCACAGCAGTAGACTGACTACAGAGTCACACGATGCTCTGTGTTTAAAAAAAAAAAGATGTAGAGTACAAGCATTTGTAACGAGATAAACTCAACATTTATTAGAGATTTGAATTCAACTTCTAATCCGTGCAGACTTTAGGCTTTCCGAGTAAGAATGCCGCCTGCTCTCGGGCACTAACGGTGACGGTATTTCTGTTTCTGTAAGTGACAGATAGGTGTTACGGTTACATCCACACGAGCTCCAGGACGTGAGGTTTCCCAGCCGAACACAGCTACAGGACTTCGGCTCTCGTCGTCCTTTAGTGGAACACTTTATGTAGATGTTAACCACTGCGTAGCAGGAACACTCACAAGACCTTTGTGAAGCGTCCCACGGAGGACGTACTCCAAGATAACGACCGAATCCACCACGTCCCTATACGCTTACCGAAGACGAAGGGACGGACGGACGGATGATTCATCAATTAAAATAATCCCGATGCACAGTTGTTCTCTCTGCAGCAGAATCTTACAGAGATGCAGGTGTATGTAAATGTCTAGTCCTGAATGCTGACTGCTGGACATGTTGTGCACTACATCTGTTCACTTCTGCTGCATTTCTGCTGTTATTGCACCAGGAAAGAAATCATATTTGGGATACAGCCGCTTTTTGTTTGTTTTTTATATGGCACCAGCAGATGAGGCAACAGTTACGGCTGTGTTCCAAATCACTCCATAGTGAGTGAGTAAATGAGTAAGTAAGTAAATAAATAAATAAATAGTGCACTACGCGTTACATCAATGTGGTGCTTTTCTAGGGCACATGAAGGTCTCAGCTAGCTTCATTTAAACTCTGTGCTTTATATTTATATCTGAAACGATTCCATTACTTATACCTTGTACTGTACATCCCAGACGGATTAACTCAGTTAGCTTAGCTTTAGCTTAGCATTAGCTTAGCTTTCGTTACATTCTCTAGGCCTTTGCCGTAGCCGTTAGCTTTAGCAAGTTAGTTTCACGCATCACTTGTGGTTCATTTACCTGCAATGACGACGACAAAAATGGAGCTTTGCTGCTTGGAGGTGGCGATGGCCGCCGGGATGGAGCCCTGAAACCAACGCATCTTCTCCTGAATCACACTACGGACACTTTGAGTGTGACAGTTGTCGCTTTGCATCTATACTGTCATATCATCTAGAATCCTCTGAGCTCATCACGGAAGTGACGTACAGTCAATGTGACATGGGATATGTAGTCTGTTTGGGAGGTTATGGCCATTGGCTACTGTGGCTAAAATGTGTGTGTGTATTATATACATATTGTTTATATACTAAAATGCTACTCATATATATATATATATATATATATATATATATATATATATATATATCAAGGCTGGATACACCCTGGACGGAGTGCCAACCCCATCGCAGGGCACACACACACTCTCATTCACTCACGCAATCACACACTACGGGCAATTTTCCAGAGATGCCCTGAGGAAACCCCCGAGGCACGAGGAGAACATGCAAATTCCACACAAACAAGGCGGAGGTGAGAATCGAACCCCCAACCCTGGAAGTGTGAGGCGAACATGCTAACCACTAAGCCACCGTGCCCCACTTCATATATACATAATGTTTATATATTAAAATCTGTGGCTAAAATGAGTGTGTGTTTGTGTATGTGTGTGTGTGTGTGTGTGTATAAGTGAAAGTGACGTGACATATGGCCTGAGACTCGAACCCACAAACATACATACATACATACATACATACATAACACAGACATAAAATACTGGCGCCCTGTCTCACTCTTGTGTAGTGATTATAAACTACTTTCCAAAGTCCTGGCTAACCGGTTGGCTGAAGCACTGGGTCAGGTCATTCATCCGGATCAGACATATCGCGTGCCCGGCAGAACGATCATTGACTGTATATCCCTAATTCGGGACGTAATAGAATGCTCCAAAAGATTTAAGTTAGACTTTGGTTTGATCTCCTTAGACCAAGAGAAAGCCTTTGACAGAGTCGAGCACAAATAATTATGGGACGTTCTACAAGTTTTTGGTTTTTGCACAGATTTCATTCATTCATTTCATAAACGGTGGCTTAAAAGCTTGTAGGGGGTACGACAAGGCTGTTCGCTGTCTGGGATGCTGTACTCAATTGCTATAGAACCTCTGTTACAACAGATCAGATCAAAGATGAATGGTCTACACTTATCAAATAGTGCAAATAGCATAAAAGTAGCAGCACATGCCGATGACATAGTAGTTGTAATCACAAAGCA